>NW_009259430.1:3746-39325 GCF_000687185.1 Egretta garzetta | reverse complement strand
ATGATGAAATTCAACAAGGGCAAGTGTCGAGTGCTGCACCTGGGGAGGTTGAACCCCATGCACCAGTACAGGCTGGGGGCTGACCTGCTGGAAAGCAGCTCTGCCGAGAGGGACCTGGGAGTCCTGGTGGATGACAAGCTGACCATGAGCGAGCAGTGTGCCCTTGTTGCCAAGAAGGCCAATGATATCCTGGGGTGCATTAAGAGGAGTGTGGCCAGCAGGTCAAGGGAGGTTATCCTCCCCCTCTACTCTGCCCTGGTGAGACGCCACCTGGAGTACTGAGTCCAGTTCTGGGCTCCCCGGTTCAAGAAAGATGAGGAACTCCTAGAAAGAGTCCAGAGGAGAGCAACTAGGATGATTAAGGGACTGGAGCACCTCCCCTACAAGGGAAGGCTGAGAGAGTTGGGCTTGTTCAGCCTGAAGAAGAGAAGACTAGAGGGGACCTCATCAATACATACAAATATCTTAAGGGTGGAAGTCACAAGGATGGAGCCAGACTCTTTGCAGTGATGTCCAGTGACAGGACAAGGGGCAATGGGTACAAACTGAAACATAAGAGGTTTCAGTTGAATATGAGGAAGAACAACTTTACTTTGAGGGTGACGGAGCACTGGAATAGGCTGCCCAGGGAGGTTATGGAGTCTCCTTCTCTGGAGATATTCAAAGCCCGCCTGGATGAAGTCCTGTGTAATGTGGTCTAGGAGAACCTGCTTTAGCAGGGGGGTTGGACTAGATGATCTCCCGAGTTGCCTTCCAACCCTTGCGATTCTGTGATTCTGTGATCTCACAACATAAAGAATAAATCATTCTTACTACAGAAATATAATGTTTGGACAGCTCTAGGTAATAAGACTGACTTCAGCAAGCGTTCAGAAAAGTTTTTGTTGAAAAGGTTATTTCTTTGTGACTTTATTTCAGATATGTGTTTTAGTATGGTTTCCTTTCATGATGTTTCTACCAGTGTACAATAACATATACTAACAGACAAGATCTTTAAAACCAGTCAGAAATAAGTATAACACTTGTAAGCTTTCAGCCAGTCACAATGATTGCTCCTTAGTATTATTTTCTGCTTATCAAGGATGCTCAAGACATTTCACTCTTTGCTTCTACAGTTCCAGAAGCTGACCTTTAGACTGTCAAGTGCTGAACTCCCTAAGTGATTTTAATCTTCTAAACACTTTCATAGGCAAAAATATCATTGACCCTTTGCAGCATGGTCTCTCTCAGTTGAAGAACATAAATGCAAGGAACTGTTGTTGGATTAGAGAATAAAAATGAGGTCCTCATGTCTTTTTCAAATAGTCTGGATGTCCAGTTGTGAAGAAAAAAAAAAATAATCCCCTATATTTTTTCATGTGCTTTTACTCATAATAGCAAGCACATGTTGAAATAAGTGGTGAGTCATATGTGAAATACTGGAAGTCCAGAGCATTTTCACATGATGCAAAAAAAAAGACCGGATATGCCACTAGATGCCTCTCTTTCCTTCTTGGTTCATCACCTTTGCTTTGGCAGGCACACAAGAAAAAGCTCTTCTGACAAAGGTGAATGACTGTGTGCACTGCAGGGTTGTCTGCCGTTTCAGTAATTGTTAAGACATATCCATATACCTCTGGCAGAAGCAATATTGAAATATTCACTGTCTTCAAAAGAGGGAGAAATTTAGAAACTAATCTTCAGAATAGGCAGTTGAAGATTAGCGTACATGGGGTGAAATTTTGTACTAGGATGCTTGTTAAATAATTAACTGATGTCTGAGATTAGGTGGTTTTGTTGTTGTTGTTAAACATGACTTCACATTTCCATTTAAAAACTCTTTGCAAAATCCCTTCTCTACTGCATGCAAATGCTCAAAAAGTAGGAGGTATTCCTTGAAAGGGACATAGGCTTTAATTATTAAACCCTGTCTTATCCTTTTGTCTTTCTGTGGGTCATACATAAACTTGCTTATCGCTTAGGCATTTAAAATTACTTTGGACAGTTTCTCTGCTGCATGATGACTTAATTGTTAGGACCTTGCTCTAGGAAAAGGAAGGCTTTGTTGTAGTACTCTTATTGACACAAAATCCCTGATAAGGTTAACCTTTCTCACCTTTCATTTGCAAAAAGAAGTTACTCTTTTCTGATACTGCAGAGGTGGTATGGAGGATAGGTTGCTGGGTGGCAATAGCTTTGAAGTACTAGAGGAATGGACTTTGATGGGAGGGGTGGTGGTGTTGAATCGACAAAGTGGTCACTGGTAACCTCTGTAAAGTTGATCCATTTCTATAATCAGTGCTGTAAGACTGAGGATCATATTTTAATATGTGTGCGTGTGGTGTGTGTGTTTTTACAAGTATGTATGTGCATGTGTATAGATATATATATATATACCTATACATATATATATATAGGTATACATATATATATATATGTATAAGCTTATATATGTATATATACGCCTCATAAATGAGAATGAGGACAAAATAAATATTAGTAAATCCTGTGGTTTGCAACTGGTTTTACAATGTTGGAATATAGAATCATAGAATCGTTTAGGTTGGAAAAGACCTTTAAGATCATCAAGTCCAACCATTAGCCTAACACTGGCATCCCACCACTAAACTGTGTCCCCAAGTACCTCGTCTACCCATCTCTTAAATACCTTCAGTGATGGGGACTTCACCACTTCCCTGGGAAGCCAGTTCCAATGCCTAGCAACCCTTTAAATTTTCCTCATGCCCAACCTTAACCTGCCCTGGTGGAACTTGAGGCTATTTCCCCTCGTCATCTTGCATACCTTGCAGGAATGGGGAATTGTCTCAGTTCTAGGCTGATGATCCACAAGTGATCAGGACATTCTTTCCTTTGAGTCCAGAAAATATGGATTGTCTGTTCTTTATGAATTTGCATGCAATTTATCTTAGGCTGCCAGGTGGGATACTAATCTCAGGGGAATTTATGCTCTGGCTAGTTATGTTTCTGTTTCATGGGGCATATTTTACCTATTACTTCTAAGTAGCAGCTCAATAACTTCCCTCAGAGAGGAATCTGGTACTGCTATTTTCGTTTGGTATTTTTAAAAATAATTTTTTACATTCTGCCATGTAGGAATTCAGCTCTTTAATGGGTCATGAGAAGATTTCCCAGGAGTTCCTGACCTTTATGTGCTTTATTTTAATCTCCTCTAGTACTTTCTGTTCTTGCACATTCATTCTTCATGTGACTGTCTGCCTATCAAATATCCCCATACGCTCTGAGATGCTGTCATACAACCTAACTCCAGGCTGTGATCTCAGCTGCAATGAAACACAAGGGATACCCAAGTTACCAGCCTGTTTCTGTGTGCAGGAAGGGAAAGTGGACAGAAAATGTGAGGAGAGCTCTGTCTTCAGGAAGTCTCTTTTTTTTGTGCCCTCAAGCAGAGACAGAGTTCTCTGCCAGAATCACTGAAATCAGCCTGGAGTGGCAGCAGAGCCCTCTGCTCTGACCTGGAGGAGAGTATGTCTCCTTCAGAGCAGGCTAAGGGTGGTGGCAGGGTCAATTCAGGAGGTAGGGTGGCAGGGAAATGTCAGGAGGCTGGCAACAGGCAGCAGTATTTCAGTGCAACTGCAGTAGAAATGGAGAACAAGGGTGGAGAAGGTGGGAATATTTAACATGTACCAGCATATTGGGCTAGATCTGTGTTTAGAGGCCCAGCAGCAGCACTCAAGCTCATAGTATAAACTGCAGGTGTGTGTCTGTATGTAACATACTAACTTCAAACTTCCTGGCTTTACTTTATGCAAAGGTTTCACTCCTTACCTAGCACTCCTTATCCTAGTCTGTATCCTGCATAGATAAGGGACTCTGGTATACCACGTAATAGTTAGCAGAAATTATGACTGATTGATTTAAGGTGTGAAAACATCAATTTTCCTATGCAAAGGAACCTTGCATAATTTAGGCAGTGTCCAGTTTTCTTTCAATTCCTTAGGCTAGAACTGAAAGAGAGCTTGTGCATTACTTACTGTGTGTTACTGTAGTACTGGTCTTCATACAGTATAGGCTTGTTTGAATGGATTTAGGGTGTATGAGGCTTTGTGCGAAGTTTTTCTGCAAAAGCGGGACTTTCCACAGGTCAGATCATTCAGAATTAAAAATGGGATAGCAAAATAATAGCTATGGCTTTTTAATAGCTTTACTGTAGAATTTCAGCCATGATTCTTTGTGATTCATTGCAAGTCTCTTGGCATGGCTTAAAAATTTGCACACAAGAGGAACCCAGATTTTGGGTCTTTACATAGTCTCTGCAATCTGTTTTTGGATTAAGGCATGTCAGGAGAATATCAAAGTGAATTCTGCACTGTTTGGGGCATTTTTATTTTTACATAGCTCCTTACTATCCCCTTCCTTTTCCTCAGCTTGGGATGAGACAGCCAAGCTGGCTGGAAGATCCACATAGTTATTTCCCATTAGTTAAAGAAATGGAACATCTATGTTCATTTTTGGAAAGTATCTATAACGTGACTTATAACAGTTTGGTTTACGGTTTTAGACTTGGATAACCACTATCCAAGATGCTACAAATGACATGTGAGATTTTAGGAGAAATGTGAATGGAGAATGAGCATGCATTACTTGCTGCACAGCTTTACCAAACATAATTTTAAACAGTAGATGCAGATGCTAACAGTAGATACTGTTTTTCAGTAAGCAATATTTTGAAAGTTCTTGCTTTTTACTTTCTCTCCCTTAAATTTGTTTGTCATTATTGTGGCAAAGGATCTTGGGGCCCTCTATACGACAACTTTTTTTCAGTGTCATGCTGTCAACTCTTACAGTTTGTGCCCACAGCAGCACAGCACAGCTTTTGCCCGTGACAGTCCTGCTTGCAGGACTTGAATAATTATCAAATAGAAGCTTAATCTTTGTTTGCATGTGCTCCTGAAAAAAACACATGAATGACAGCGCTTTAACAATCCAGACACACCAGCAGCTCAAAGAAAAAAATCCTCTTTTCAAAAAAATATTAAACAACAAGCAATTCCCTGTGTCCCAAGCTGTCCATTACAGCTCAGAGGTTGTGTGGAAGGTTGGTTTGTTTTGGTTTTGGTATTTGGTTTGGATTTTTTAATGTTTGTTTTAATGTTAAATGCTCTGAAAACAAAGAATTCTCTGAATGTGCATAATATTTCCTAAAGCTACAAAAATATGTGGACTATACATGAAGATTTTTCTTCATCAGGCTGGCTATTGCTCTGCTGTACTGGTAACAGTAATATGTGCATCTGCCACAATTTTTTGTCTTGTTGTCAGCTGATAACTGGAGCTTATCAGGAACTTTCTAGTGGAATAAAATTTAGTCCAAAAGCGGTGATTTGTAGCTGTCGCAGATGGAGTGAGAGGGAGGCAAAAATAATGTGGTTTATTGGTGTAAAACAGTGAGTTAACAAAGAGTAGTGGTAACTGCCACAATAGTTTGAGATTCAATGGCAAGGTATACTTTGTTATTTACTGCACAGAGGACAGGGTCAGACAAAACTGTCAGGGAGACCCTCCCATTGAGTCATGAGGTTCAGAAAAGATCCCCTTGCTTTCGAAACTCCCTCAGAGAGGAGTTTAGGTGCGGCTGGATCCAATCCTAGTCCCAGACTTGGTCAACGGTTTATGCCTAAAGGATTATATATGCGCAATTAATCCTTTATGTCACTTAGCTAAGATTTCCAAATTAGCAAGCTGTTAGTCACTTACCGAGAATCTGTTGTGGTAAGGAATCTCTCAACCTCGAGGAGTAACCTTGAGAGGCGTCCCTGCTCAAGGGGAGATCCTGGCGTGCAGCCCGCTGCTGTGCAGGAGAGCTCAAAGGGCTCTTGGGCTGCTCACTATTGATGGGGGTAAGATAATTGGCTTATAGTCATATTTGCATACTGACCACTGTGCTTAGGTGGGCACATTTCACAATAGCCCTTGGTTATTGCAATGTTATCTGTCTCCCCACACACCCAGTGGGTGCATCCTTCACGACCAGACACATCTGTCAGATGCATCTTATCACCACAGCCACAGGTAGTTATCACTTGAAAGAGGTCAAAGTAGGGGGAGCACCACCGCCACAGTAGCATATCCTGTCCCAACACTTTGCATTCTGGAAGTTCCCTGTAGCTATTTGGTGAATCTGATTTCTTGTTTAACAGCAACGGCTGGTGCTGATTGTGGAGAAAAGGGTATTGCTTTCTCTGAACATCTTTGCTTTAAGTAGGTTTGATGGAAAGGAGAAAAATAATTAAAGAAACCAAAACAAACCTATCCTGTGCTAATTTTTGGGCAGTTCTGCTACTAAGGTGACACATAGTTAATACTTTCCAAAGAGGCTCAGACTGCATGAAATAATTGTTGGTTCTGTGTCATCAGAATAATGTGTCACTTAGGTGGAAAATTAAGGTTTTCAGACTCAGTTCAAATTAACCTCAACCGCCTACAAAAATTTGACCAAATGAAGGGCAGGCTGGACTGTGCAGTCACCAGGTTATTAAGATCACTTCATTTCTTACTATCCTTTAAGGCTTGTCACTTGAAAACCTATGCTAACAATGAAACGATGTCTGATTTCATATCACTCTCATACAAACAGATAAAATTTCACTTGAACCATTTAGGTCACTGCCCTTACCAACTTTTTCTTGTACTTACTAGGCAATTGCCTGGTATAGGTGAATAAGGCTTCGCACAAGTCATTTCAGAAATAGTATCTGTATGATAGCTTTTCTTGAGATTGGGAGGAGTTTCAGGAACAAAGCTTTCATTTGCAAAACCATACATTTTTAGGCTATTAGTAAACTTGTTAAGGCTTTCTAATTTGCATGGGTTTTATACTGTTTTGAGAAAACTGATTTTTAAGGGGGAAAAATGAAGTGGTATATTTACTAGAAATAATTTTATTAAGTATTTTCACTTTCAAAATAACCTATAAATTTTCTTTTCCAAAAGCTTGTATTTCAGTAAGTCTGATTATTATTTTTTTCTGTGATGTCTGTACCAAAAAATCAATACATCTGTTTATTCCAGGGGCTGTATTAAAAGAGACAATCATTTATGACAGGCATCTAAGGAGGGAGATGGCAGGGAAAGCTGACATTAACTAAATTGAAATGCAACATTACACACTGTCTGAATAGTGACTTCAACATGACATGTCACTAAACATAAGTAGATTCTTTGACAGATAGAGTTCAAAGAGAAATTCAGAAGACATGTCTTGCAGGGAAAATACCGCCCACCATCCCAAACCAGATCTAATAAATATTTTGGCAGATAAGTGCTGTGGGGCAGTGGTTATTAGGGATGTATAACTTCCACTGGCAGCACTGATTTACAGGGAAGCTCTTTTTAAATTTTGAAAGATCAAATTAATATCTAACATCTGGCAATGATAACGCTTCCATAAATGGCCTGTTAATCCAGGCTTCTAGAAAAAACACCACTGTGACTAACAGCTTATCCATATCAACATATGGATATCCCCAATTTTTTCAGTCCGCAAAAATCAAAACATCAGGAATGTTCTTAAAAGAGGTGTTATGTGTGTGTGTGTATTTCTACCTGTGTGTAGGTGTTCAGTTAAGGAAATGAAAAAACGCCAGAAAGAAAAATTGAGTAAGTTGAAACATTTTAGTTCTCTTTTGACTACTTAGTACATTTTTTCAAGTATTAGAGGTAGCTTAGAAAAGCAATTTCAAGCTGACCAATGCTGCTTCTTTTTTTTTTTTTTTTAAATATAGACGTGAAGTACAGAATCTGCGAATAGTTTTCTTTCCGAATACATGCATTTTCCAGAAAAATGGTGGGCTGTCAGGACATGGCTAGACAGCTGCATTTGGACCTTTGTCCTGTGGAGTTTTATTTTTTCCAAGACCTGTCTCATGGGAAACAGAATACCAGAGATGGCTCCAGATACAAGTTAAATATGCAGTCAGATGTTCCTAGTGTAGGTAACTGTCCTGGTTTTGGCTGCAATAGAGTTAATTTTCTTAGTAGCTGGCATAGTGCTGTGGTTTGGATTTAGCATGAGAAGAATGTTGATAACTCAGGGATGGTTTAGCTGTTGCTGAGCAGGGCTTACATCAGTCAAGATCTTTTCAGCTTCCCCTGCTCTGCCAGGGGCACAAGAAGCTGGGGGAGGGGCACAGCCAGGACAGCTGACCGCAACTGGCCACGGGGCTATGCCAGACCACAGGATGTCGTGCTCAGTTTATACAATGGGGGGAGTTGGCCCGGGGTGGCAACCAATGTTCAGGGATGGGATGGGCATTGGTCAGTGGATGGGGAACAATTATGTTGTTGATCACTTCTTTTTTTGCATCATTATTGTTATCATTATTATTGTTGTTGTTGTTTTCCTCTGATGTCCTATATAAACTGTCTTTATCTCAACACACAGGTTTTACTTTTTTTTCTGATTCTCTCCCCCATCCCACTGGGGTGGGGGAGGGTGAGCAAGTGGCTCTGTGGTGCTTAGTTGCTGACTGACATTAAAACACAATATTAACAAACCAGGTGTGATTCTCTCACTGTGTTTCTTAAGTCAAAGCCTTACAGAGGCAGGCTCCATCCTGGCTGTGAATGGGGTGAATAGAGTGTGCTGAGCAGAAACTGCCAATGCTGCGGTGGTTCACCCAGCAGCCTGCAATGCTGCCCTGGCACCTCCAATGCCCCTGTGGCAGCTTTGGCACCAGGAGCAAGACTGACTCCCTAAGCTCATACCCTCTCCTCTGCTTTCTCAGGCAGGCAGAGTCTCTGTCTGGTTCATCTGCAGAACAAATGTATTTTTCTTAATCCTGTAGGAAGCCTTGAACCCCTAATGTCATACATCTCTTTTTAAAGAATGGGTTTAGTATGAAGACTGTGCTCTCTGAAAAAGATGGGCCACCAATTTTAGGAACTTTTAAAACTTAAACAGACTTTGTTAGATTAATACAAAATATTTTCTGAGAACATGCTGAGGAACTAAAGCTGATTTAATTATGCAGATAAAATCTCTACTGTTTCTGCCAAAGGTGCCTCTAAATTGGTTTTATTTTCCTATTTCTCAAACTTCCTACTGAAAATCTGGATAGCATTTCCACCTGAAAACCAAACAGAAGTTTATAGGTTTCTGTTCAGATGCTAGAAAGGATTGCTTTTTGCTGGCAGTTTAATTCCTGTCATGTAATGTGATAATGTGTGAACCATGTTATCCAGACCTCTTCTTAACTTGCTGTCAGTACCTGCTTGGTATTTTCATTATCCTTGTTTCTTTTTTTCTTTATCAAATTGGTTTTATTTATTTATTTGTTGTAGAAAAGGCCAAGCTTGAGTAAGTAGCAGAAAATAGAGGCTATTTTTCTGTTCCCTGTTGACTATGAGAGCTTGATTCTAGGTCAATAAAATAAAATAAAAAATGCTTCTGGAAAAAGAAAAAAAAATAGATCAAACACAAAAAAGAGATGTCAGAGGTAGGAATCATGGAAGTTGTCTAGATTATTATGGCTCCATACTGTGCTCAAAAGTCTTCTGTCTGGATGGTGGCATGTTTAAAGCTGGCTGTTCTAAACCTTGGAAACTCTGCAAAAGCCTAAGGTTTCTATAAAAATACTCTGCAAAGGAAGGATGTATCTTCTAAAGACAAGTTTTGTAAAGCTGTAAATGGGTTTTGGCTCAAAATTCCAGTCCAGTTTAAGTTTTGAAACAACTCAGGCAAACATATTTATGTGTTCCTCATAGAAACTCCTGAAACCCCTCAGCATCAGCTTTGCTTTGCTCCCCCTGCAGTCCAGGATGATAGTTCAGTTGGCACCAGAGTGCTAGCAGAGCTTGCCTTCTGAGCAGGCTTTCCTTGCAGCTGCGTTGTAGGACTATTGTTGGAATAAATGGGATTTAGCGATGGGCTGTTCATGTGGAAACCCATAAGGTGGTGGAACAATCATATGAAAACATATCAAGATCTTCTCTTTTTTAAACCTGCAGAGTCTCAATAGTATGACTGGAAGTAACAAAGTTAAAAGCTTTACTGCCAGGTTTTTCCCCCCATTACACCATTGAGAACAGAACCTGGCCCTCATTAGCATGCATATAAAAATCTCAAATTCAGTGTCTGCCACTATTAAAACAAGATGTCCAAGATGTTATTCATGAATCCTTGGGACTGCAGTGTTCAGAGGCTTCATTTTTTAAGACTATTTACGGAGCATCACAATGTTGTCAATGTGTTAATTGGCTCATGCAAGAATAAGATCCAAAGATTAATAACTTCATGGTAAATATAGTTCTGGGAAAAGAGTAATTGCAATATTCTAACTCTAATTACCAAAGTTAATTACAATTTTAGCTTTCCAAGCAGTATAGGAAACTATATAAGATACATTTTCCAGCATAAGTTGGTCCTGAGAAAGCTTGGATGAGGAAACATACTGCTTTGGGGGCTGTAATACTCTAGGAGCTGTTACAGTGAAAACACGGGAACTAGGATGTGTGGTTATAAAACAGCAATAATACAACAAAAATTGAGGAGAAAGCAGGGCAATTTTCCAGCTTTCAGACATTGGATAAAATACTCAACTGCTGTCCTTCCTGCTTAGTGGTGAGAGTTGTCCACTTTATGAGTGCTGATGATTGGACTCTTTCTCTGAGGGGTGTTTATATGACAGTGGCTGCTTTGCGTGTTTCTTTTTGTGATCCTGCTGTCATAGGTAATCTCAAGTCTATGCAAGAACGGTCCTCCTCCATAATTATCTGTACTATTTACTTACTTGGGAGATATTTACTGGTTTCCAGTGCTTTGAGATCACTGTGTAATACCTTCCTTCCCACAGCCATATGCCGCTGTGTCTTCATCTCTTTCACTGTTACCTTCTCTCTCCCAGGAGTTGAAAAATCCCCTTTCAGGAGAGATCTTAAAGGCCCTAAGGAAAACTGAATGGTGAGACTTCATTCTCATGTGGGTTTTGGAGTCAGTTTGACTCTTTTGAAGGCCTAAATCCAAACCAAATTTTGACTTTTTTCAGTTTACAGCAATATGTAGAGAGATGAGGGTGAACAAGAAAACATTGGACTCTGAGAGACAACTTCTAAACTTCCTGCATATATTCTGTAATGTGCCCTGAGACAGTTACAGCCATACAGTACCTTGAACAGATGCTGGCTGCTTATTTCAAGGATTTTGGTTGCACTGCTAATACAAAACAAAACAAAGAGAAACACAACAAAAAGAAACAAAACAAAACAAAACAAACTTTCTTTTCTACAACCTTTCTGTTGTGGTCCTCCTCCAGGACAAACCTGTTTTTTCCTGGATGACCTGTTCACTAGGAAAGAGACAACATAGACTGTGTCAGCTACACATGGGCTGCCAGCACAGCTGGCTGCTGCAAAGTTCAACACTTCACCAGCTGAATCCCTCTGCCCGCATGAGGGTGTCAAATGGTCTCTCTCCCCCTTCCTCCAGAACAGTGGCTTGTCTTCCTGATGCTTGTGGAAAACTCATTTTTTTCAAATTTTCTTAAAATCAGCCAATGGCTTAATAAGTTATTATAGAAGAGACAGATAAGCAGAGAAAAGTATAACCCTTAAGCCTTCAAGGCTTAAACCACTACTTCGATGAAGTAGAGATGTACTGCTGCAGCTGGCTCTGCCAGGGTACTGCAGGGGATGGGGTTGCTTGCGGGCTGGGACCACAGGGATCCCCCTGGGGGCTGGCAAGGCAAGGGCTTCACCAGGCAAGGAGGGAGCAGGGCTGGGCAGGGAGCAGTGGGGCGCATGCCCCAGCCCCTGGCATGAGGGAGGGTTGGGGGAGGCCCGAGAAGAGGAAATAAAAGAGGAGAACAGGATCTGTCCACAATAATGCTGAAACTCAGTGACACTTCGAGCATAGCTGTTAAGGTCTTAGGATATTTTCTCAGTGATTCACCTGAGGCCTCCAACAATTCTTCCAGAAAGTCATGGAGAGAACAGGTCTGTTGTGGTTTGACCCTGGCTGGACACCAGTGCCCCACCAAAGCCGCTCTATCACTCCTCTCTTTAACCAGACAGAGGAGAGAAAAAGTAAATCAAAGGGCTTGTGGGTCGAGATAAGGACAGGGAGAGATCATTTTATCAGTTACCATCATGGGCAAAACAGACTCAACTTGAAAAAATTAGTTTAATTTATTATCAATCAAAATCAGAGAAGGAGAACATAAAAACTGCTGAATCTTAAAACACCTTCCCCCCACCCCTACCTTCTTTCTGGGCTCAACTTCACTCTCAGATTTCTCTACCTACTTCCCCCCAGCGGCACAAGGGGATGGGAATGGGGGTTGGGGTCAGTTCATCACATTGTCTCTGCTGCTTCTTCTTCCTCGGGAGAGGACTCTTCCCCTGCTCATGTGTGGGGACACAGGGAAAATTTCTAGCAGCTTTTCACAGAAGCCACCCCTGTAGCTCCCCCACTACCAAGACCTTGCTACACAAACCCAATACAAGGTCTTTGTCTTGGTATGTGTAAGAGGAATTGGACTATTCTGTGCTAGAGATCTGTTCTGGTATGACAGTGTTCCTATCTGAATTTTCATATGTAAACACATTAAAGAGTAAACTGTTTCTGCAACATATATGCATAGAAAAATCAATACTGTCATAGCATTTCCAGACAGTAGCAGCCCAATTTGTAAAAATGTTCACCTACGTACAGAGGAGGTTTTTTTGCTTTTATGGAAGACAGTGTCATTGAGAAATATCACAGAACATTAGTAATTTGCATAAGAGCTCAAGAACCAGGAACTTCAGGGAAGACAGATAACTTGAAAAGCTTGTTAAAATTTGGGTTAATGTATTAATCTTACAGTAGAAAGAACAAAATGCCTTTATAGCTTTAAGCCCTGACATCTGTAGTCTCAATCTTGTGGATATCACTGCACAGCAGACTACTTTGGTGAGATTGTGTTCCACTTAGGTATAAACGAGCTGGATTTTCATAATTATCCATTTAACTTGGCTATTGATACCAGTTCATAGTGCTGGTTTGATGCCCTGACAGGCTCAACTATTTACTTATGATTGGAGGCAAACTCTGTGACTGAAATGTATACGACCCAGGCACCACTAAATCCAGCTGATTTTTTTTTGTCCAGCCATATAAACAGAGATGGTGTCTTCAGACTAATGTAAGAACTTCTTTAGTGAATAAGTGGGTCTTATTTTGGCCTGACGGGCACTGGAGAACACCAATCCCAAACTATTTTTTACTGGTTTTACTGCAGCTGGAGAAGCTAAGCAGGTTGTTTTAGTAATTAGACTAATACAAAGCCTTCAGAGAAATGAAAACCCTTTTTTCTGTTCAATAACTATGAGCTCAGAATAAGACCAGATGCACTGAATTCCCTGTTCAATGCTCATAATAATAGTTAGGATTATGAATCCCTCTGTTCTAAACATATTATAAGGCTGACATTTATAAGATACCAAGAGAAGAAATGCATAGTTCTGCAAGACCAATTAATTTTCACCTGTGTTGGCTTTGATGCAGAAGTTTCTGATCCATATATTCCAGATGGGAAAAATTTTGCTTTGTCTCCTGAGAACACTCAGAAGTGTGACAGACAGCACTTGAAGGTGCCAAGTGTTGTCTGATGTTACCAGAACTTGGGAATAAGCCTGGGAAAGGGCTTTGAATCCAGTAATGTCTTCTCATGACCTTAGAAACCCCATCTGTAGAGAGCAAGGATAACCACAATCTTCTAACTAAAACTGCTCATCTCTTGAAGAAGCTAGAAGTACAAAAATTCAAACATCCCAATGGAGAGGAGGTCTCTCTGGTCCTAATCCTCTCATAGGTCACTAATGAATCTGTGGGAAGGGCTTAAAGGGCAACAGTCACATTGCTGCTCCCTCTCACAATTTTTAACGCTTGAACTGCAGCCTTGGATTGTAGGCTTCAATACAGGGCTGCCGAAGAGGTACATAAAGCAAGAAATGAGCCCATCCTTATGTGATGGGATGGTTATAAAAACTTGTTTTCCAATCTGAGTGACTGCTGTGTTGCATTTTGATTTTTCCTTTTTTTTTTTTTTATTTTTACACTTTCCTTACTTCTTTCCTTCCTTCATTTGTTCATTCATTCTATCTCTTTTTTGACCTTTCTCTTTTTTTCTCCTTTCTTCCTTTGCTTCTTCTGTCTCCTTGGTAGTAACTGAAAATTAAGTCATTTTCATTGTGTCACAGCATGGTTGAGGCTGGCAGGCACTAACCCACCTGGACAAACACTGTTAGCAGGGACCATGTCCAGTCAGGTTTTTTATGTCTCCAATGACAGAGACTCCGCAACTTTTCTGGGAATCCTGTTTCAATATTCAACAATACTCTCAGGGAATTTTTGTTGTTGTTGTTGTTATGTTTAACTGGAATTTCTTGTATTTTAATTTGTGCCTGTTGTCCCTGGTCTTGTCACTGGGTAAAACTGAGAAACCCCTCGCTCCATTTTCTTTACTTTTCTTTACCTCAATCAGGTATTTGTACACTTCAATAAGATCCCCTCTGAGTCATCTCTTCTCCAGGTTGAAAAGTTCCAGATCTATCAGTCCCTCCTTCTATGTCAGGTGTTTCCATCTCTCCATCATCTTTGTGGTTGTAAAATACATTTTCAAATCAGACATGTCAGAACTGGAGCACTAATGGAAAAAAATGGCTATTTTGTCATAACCAGCAGCTTCAGTTATGTCTTTTTCCTGAATAACAAATCATTAACCATCCTCAGTTGGGTCATATGCCCTAATGAATGTAGCAGTGAATGGCTCACAAATGTGGAAGTCAGACAAGCACCATTGACCTAGATAAATAAGGTACTGTGCAGAAACCCGCTGGACCCAGTTAATTGCTGCAATTTCTCCTTAAATGGCAGAAAAAGTATCATGGTCCCAGAGCTGTTATTAACCCTTTCAAGGTCATAATTATTATTTTTTCTTCATGTTTATTATAAAAGAATCCAGTTTTTCAGATACCAGCTTCATACATTTCAAGAATTTCTAGACTGTATTTGAAAAATAATACTGTGGGAATTCTTTAGAAACAGTCACAAACTAGCATCAGATTTTTTTCCTTGTTTACCTGAACACAACAAATGAAGGAGAGGAAACCAAGGATTATTTTGGGAAGAAATAAGGATCCAGTATGCCAGTCCCTGGAGGCTGATTCTTTCCTTTTTTAGGTTCAGGCTTCAGCAACATAACTAGATGAATTTATAACTTTTTGGCACATAAATGTGTAATATACTGATATGCATATGGCACCAGGTGATTTAAGATGACATGTAAGCAGTGTTTTGAGCAGGGATTTAAATCAGCAGTCTTGTGCTGATTGGACTAATCTGAGTTTATTTTGGGGAAGGAAGAATGTACTTTCTGGTACAGTTAAAGTCAAAGTGAAACGGTCAGTAAGCATGGACGGTATATGTAATTCAAGTCAATGTGGGGTTAGAAGACACAGGACAAAAAAAACCTTACAAAGTAAGAATAAATGTAATCCATTCAGAAATGCTCTACTCACACCTGAACAGGTCCAAAAGAGGAAATAAGTAGCTAAGAATACTGTAAATTGTAACTAATATATTATGGTAATGGTAAATGTATATATTACAACATGCTTCATATCTTGTATTGTGCTGTTACCAGAGCTGTTTGCTTTTTATATTTCTTAATATAAGTAGTCAAGATTTATATATTCAATAAGCTCTCAGTTACAGGAATGAACAACTGCAAGAGCTCAATCCCACATACTTCCCAGTATGAAGACTGTAAAAGTCATAAGAGGATGTAATAAATATCATCCTTAGATTCCTGTATAATGTCATCAAAAAATCTGACCACCTGACCGAAGATGCCAAATGAACCAATGGCAAAATGGATGTAAGAGTGCCTTACTCCAAGTCTGTTTTCTTTAACATTTTGTATATGCAGGACTCAGCTTTCATGTGAGTAGCTCCTACGTCAACTTCTGGTTTAGGTATTTGGTACCTGTCTCTTTACAAATCAGCAGCAATGATTGAAGTCATGTAAGTTGTAAAATATAATTTAGAAATGTTTGGTTAACAGCTCAATCTCTGTTGGTTTTGTTGTTATGGTACCTTCCAAGGAATCTTGTTAATTCATCATTTTGTTTGTAGAAAGTTCTTACAGACTGTATACCATTTTCTGCAAATTCTTGAACAATAATCTATGAGGTATCATCAAAACTTCCAATCTGAATTCAACCAGTTCCTCTGTTGCCAAATATAGCTGTGCTTGGGGTTTGTCTCTAAAACAGCAATCATCTAGAACCTGTTTACCTGCTACCCATATCTATTCCCCACACAATTGACAACTACAGCAGAAAATATATCCTTAAGTCTGAGCCAAAAGGTATTCAACCACCACTATCCTTCTCTTCAGCACCTGTAGATGATTTGGACCCATTTATGTTCCTATCAAAGTGCTTCATGCACAGTTAAGGCAGTGTTGGGCAGCTTCCAATTTTTGCTTCATTTTTCTGGTGTGCTAAGGACTCACTAATAGAGGTGGAACTTGCAGATTCTGGCTTCCATCAGCACTTTTGCCAACTCAGGCTGATTAAAAAAAAATAAATCATCAGGCTGATATTAAAGCCAAACAATTCAATTTGCCTTCTGACTCTGGAATCTAAATGGATCATGATCATGAGCTCTTCTCTACAGCTGTGAGTGCTGGGAATGTGTTTTATCTGTTCTTTGTCCTGTGACAGTCAAGGTAATAATTTTGTGTCTTTGGGACCTGGGGTTTTAAGATGGGAGAGGAAAAAAAAAAAAGAAAAAGAAAAACCCAAACCGAAATGTTTCACAGCTTTTCAAGTGTTTTTAACATGATGATGTTTCAACAGTGTTGCAGTAATTCCCTTTCTGTATGAGCAATGCACCATCCAAGATAAGAAAGTGTCTGTCTTCACTTCCTGAGGTCGTTGCAGCACTTGAAAAATAAATATGTTCCTCTATATGTAGACATGTATATTGCATTGTGAGCATTTTCTTCCAAATGGCTAGATACACTTTGGATATCTGATACTTCTTGTTGCCATGTAACACAAAAAAAGTATCTGTTATTACAACCAAATTTTCCCAGACACAAAATACACAAAGAGACACAAGACCAAATTCCTGTTTTCCCAGGCTCCTCCTGGGACTGTTGAATGTCTGTTTCCTGCTGGCATGCTTCCATGCCCATTGCTCATTAATTTGATGGTCTTTAGTGGCCAGGCACTGTCAAACTGCTTCAAGCTGAAATGGAAATAGAAGAGCCATGTTTGTTGTCCATACTGCAGTATCTCTCAGTGGAGTTTATCGGATCTGTTGTGCTAGATACCATCTGCTTTATTGCCTAGGACCACTTAATCTGGAAAGTCAGGTGAGATAACTGAAAAGTTATAATAAAACAGTCGAAACACCATTGCATGCCTGAATGTATTAGTAGTAATGAAATATATGCATTAATAAAAATTGGATATTATTTTATTCTAGTCTAAATAGACTTCTGTTGCAAAGTAGAACACTGAAGTAATTCCTGCAGAAGCTTGAAATAATGCCGGTAACATCTCTGAAGAACTCCTTTCCCCACACACTCCAAACTCTCTCCTGTTTATAGTGAATGTTTCAAAGCATGTGGAGAGAGAAAGCAGAGGTAATGGTCTATATTTTGTAGGCTGTTGTGATGAAAAAGGAGTCAGCACAACAACTGTATGCTGCTGAAAGAATGGAGAGCTGTGGAGCAAAAAAATAAATTGACAGAAGAAGTCTGTGTTTAATGTGGACATTTACAAGAAAAACCATGGCAGATATGACAAATTCCTGTGTTGTTTTTTTGTGCTGTGCTGAGGGAAGCTACAGATAAAATATTGGGAGCGAGTGGGGACAAAGCAAAAGTGAACATTTATTGACAGTCAGCCATAGGGCTTGTATAGAAAGAATATGAGAATATTGCCGTTCTTTTGGAGTAAAGAAAATAAAATACTAAATTTAAGAGCATGCAGAAGCAGAGAGTAAGTGTAAGGACATGAGTTATTTACAAGATTTTATTTCTTCGTAATAAGCAGGTCCTGTCTCTTCATGACTTTTTTTTTTTTAGCTTGCCTAATTTGCTATGATTAGATGGAATAGAGTAAAACGAAACTGCATCATGTTTGGGGAGCGAACCGTTTGGCTGCTAGCACTACTAATTGGGTAAACTGCTCACATAAAAGCAGAGGTGGCCATTAGCCGTGTAATTTGGAAGCTGTAAAAATGTGAAAGCTAAAGCTAACCTTGATTTCAGGGGTTATGTAAATTTGGCACAGAAAGACAGAAAAGAAACTGAAATGCAAGGCAAGTGGCACTGAGGCTTATCATTCATGAGATTATCTACATTCAGATTTCTTGATAGCAAAATGAAGATGAGAAAAGAGTAAACAGCTGATATATCACTCTCATAAAACTAAAACATTAACATTTTTTGGAGTGTGAACACCCTTAGAATTGAATAAGATAAGAAATCAAAACTGAGTGTACGTATTCCACATAGTAATGATTTCTTGTTTTATTACTCAGGGATTGAAAGCTGATGCCAGTGTAGTGTTCCCAGTTTTCATTCTGCTTATTCTTGCTACAGTACCTGATCTCTATTATAATGAGCCACTGTAATTGCATAGAGAGCTAAAAACAGAGTCTAAAATTACACTAGGGTTGATTTACAACCCAGTGAATCAAAACGAGCAACTTGGAAACACTTCAGTGTGAATAGAAAAGTTGTCATTGGCATGTATTCAACTGAAGGGGAGAAAGCAGCTACACAGGGAGCTGATGGCTGACCTCTATTTCCTTCAGCTCCTCCGGATCTTTTCCACAGAAAGGTTACGCAACTGAATAATCCTCATGTCCACCTGGGGCTTGTGTCCACCTGATTGTGATTAAGACGGGACTGCTTTTGGCACATGATGGCAAGGTATGCCTGGTCTTCTTCTGTCCAGAGTACAGCAATAGCGTGTTTTTCCACATTACAGTGCACAAATAGCAAATGCCACCTGGTCCAGAGACGAGGGAGCATTAACTGGGTGTTTTCTCATAGGGTTCCCAAATAATTTCCAATTGTTTTTAAATTTAAAGAAATGAGATGTTTATTTTCCTCAAAGACTTACAGTTCTCATGTTAGCTTTAAAACCAATTTTCTGAAAATACAAAAAGAAGGTCTCAAAAGGCTTTACTTGCTGCTTAATTTTCAGGGTAACAGTCTTTGCTTTTGGCTGCTTTGAGAAGGCTGCTTAGCAATACTAATTGCCATCAGATGGGGATGTTGTGCTTGCATCAGGGAAGACACTTTCTTTTTGAAAACTCAGCACAAAATATATCTGTTTAAAAATACTTATGAAAGTACAATCACAGATTCTTACACAGACCACAGGAAGACAAATGTATGACAGAAATTATTTTTACTCCAAACACTAAAGTACAAAATCATCTATCATTCTAGAAATCAATTCCAAGCAATAAGCCAAATCTTAGTTATTAATTCAGCAACTCATTCTTCACAACATATGTAAAGCTAAATTAAAAAGATATTTTAGCATAGTCAAGATCACATTTTAGGGATCTTATGGTAATGAGTAGGGTCCTTAGTTGGCAAATTTTGCTAATTGAAAAACTTAATTTCAACTGTAGGGATAAAAATTATTTTGCATATTTCACTTATCCTTTAGTTGTACTTGCAAAATATCAAGCATTGCAGTGCTTCTAAATCAGAGTCTTTTTTTATTTTATTACTACTTTCAGAAATGAGAGTGGAAGTAATATAGTTGACAGAGTTTCCGAGGGGAGCTGTACCATTATTCTTTGCCACAATCACATAAATCATCGGTAACTGTGAGGTACTACAAATGCAATTACAGTAATGAACCAATAAGGATGAGGTGTACAAAATCTTGAAATAAACATGTAGGGATTTGGCAATCCACGTTCCTTAGGACTCCAACCCTTCAACTGGAAACATCACTTCTGCTTCTTCCCTGTTATTCCAGTCTTCCATGGGCATCTGTTATTGGCTGGCCAAAGAGACTGGGTTAGCTGGAGCTCTGCAACAGCATTGTCATTATTCAGCACCCAAGAAGATGAATGTAACTTCTCTTGTTGCAGTACCTTAGCCAAGATTGTGAAGCTTACTGTCTCTTAAAATTTGCATATTTTTAAAAATTATTTTTTATTTTAGATAATGAACAGAAAAGTAAATTTATTATTAATATTTTAAGTTAGAACATAATTTTATCTATGGAAATAAAACCAAACTTTCTTTCTTGATTTTGGTTTTTTGCTCTTATGAATGTTAGATGGCTCTCCCCTAGCAGCAGGTCCCTGCCTGTCTTACATCTCAGCTGTGTAAGTAAATGTGTGGGCACCCAGCTCTCACCTTGACCCAGACCTGCTGGCTGGACTGGCTTGACTTCTGACAGCCTTGTTACTGGACTGTGCCTGACCCTGACCACTCTCTGGCCCTGATCCTGACCTGGTATTGCTGATCTTCATCCTGACTCTTACCAGCCAAAACAAGGCTCCTGACTCACCTGTCCTTGTGGAGCAGCTGGCCCCTTGCCTGACACTCTCCTGCATGGCCATTTAAAAATGCCTTTTTAAAGTGGGGTCAGGAGAAGAGGAAGAAATTGTGGTACTGAAAAAGGTACATAACATTTTGACAGTAACATATAGGGCACTTTCACTTTTGACTCTTGCCCGGTGGAAAGCTTTGAGCTAAATTTTATGTGTAAAGGAAGAATGTTGATATTAGACTGAAGTGGCTCAGAAATGGAATGAGCTCTATTTATGAGACTACCCTGAAGTGCTTCAACTACATGTACCTTCACATAAAATTAACTTTCTCTGTGGAGATCAAAATATTATCTTATTGGGGTTTTTTGTTTTCCTAAGGAAAAACCTGTAGAAAGCAGTTTTAGTTAACATTTCTAGAGATATGACTGAACATAAAAATGCCATATAAATATTGAGAGTTACTAGTTTTCCACAGCCAAAAATGACTGTGAACAGACAAAGGATGATCTAAAAACTCTGAGCCTTATATTTTATTCCATGTATCTAAACTATTGTGATAGTTTGATTCACAAAAGAGCTTAAACACTGAAACAGCAAGCTCCACTATGATCTTAATCAGTTAAGTGAGGCTCAAAGGAACAAGATAACACAATCCAAGGAGTTGGTTTTTTTCATCTTTATTTTTTATGCTGTTCAGGAAAGGCAATAAAAACACTCTCAGACAAAGATGCTTCAGACCTACATGTACTCAGTATGAGGAAAGATTAATAAAACTTGTGTTTATTCTTTCCTTTGATAGACAAAGCTGACACAAAATTTCTAAAATGCATCCCAGATTCATAAAGCCCTATGGTTCTTCAAATCATATTTTGGTGAATATATACTAAGTTTTGACTGGGATGTGCAATTTACCACCCACTCACCTGAGAATGAGTTTGTGAGAACTTCAGTCTTCATAGTTTTTCCTTTTTTCTGAAGCTGGCTCATGAGTTTTGTGAGGGAATCATGTCTCTCTTTTTGCAGTGACTTAGAGTAAGGCATAATTACCATTTGCACACTCTTAAATTTTTCCTGGTCTCTGTAGGCACTTCAGAATTCCCTGTCACCGACATCCATAAACAAATATACATCTGCTATATTACTGGAAATCTGGCCAATGTCTTTCTGAAATTGATGAACTTCATTTATTTTTAAATCCTTCATTAAGGTCACATTGCATATGTCTTTCACTTCTCTGTTTTGATGCTTCTTTAATTTTGATGCCTAAAATACCTTAACCTTTGAGAGTCCACTGCTAAGTACTCAAACAACGTGTTCAAACAACGCTTGTGCATCCATGTTTTGAAAGAAATTCTACAGGAATTGTTCAAGTTGCAAAAAGGGGTTGCATTTAATATCTTCCCTTATTTTCTTTCTTTTGGCAGTGATTAGAGGATACTGAAACCAGGTTTTACATGTACACTTCTAAGAGAAGATGCCAACTTGCTGCTGCACACTTCTATTGAGTTTTCATTTTTATATGTTTGTAAATATCTGTGCACCATATGGTATGTAAGTTTATTTGAAGTTATCCACTAGATGATTCTTTCACTGTCCTTTTGGAAGGATTGGAGGTGACAGAGCTGGTATAATCTGTTCCCTTTTGGATCTCTTTTCACTTAAAGTTCTTGAACTTCAGCTCTTTAGCCTCACATGTCTGCTCAGTCTCTCTTGCACCCTGTTATCCTCCATGGCCAATCTTCTAGTAACTATTGTCTTTCTGTCTAAAATTCCACTCTCTTTTGCATTCCACAAATTATCACCAGAATACTTTTCTTATCCCTTGCCGCTACAATGCTTTAAGCTTTTTTCAGATAAATGCCTCCCTTACATAACTGTGCTAAGTCAGGTAGTATCCATGATTACTTATGCTTGAGCTTAGTTTTATCCTTCAATTAAAATCATTAAATTGATTAGCTAGGGAATCCATTAATTATTGCTCATAAACCCAGCCAAGCTAGAAAAGACTTTTGAAGAGCAGTCTGTTAGAAAATATGTTAACTTCTGAGTGTGCTGGAATTTTATCATGTAAGGTTAGTAGATATGTCACATCCTATCACTGCTTTTAAGATTAACATTAAATTGAACCACACAGTGAAAGCTGGCCATGGAGTTTGATACAGTGTTTTTTAGTGCCAAGGCCCATATGACGGTTGTGTTACAGTGCTCATTGATAAGAGAGGGAGTTTGCCTACCACCTAGAGAAAGTTCACTCAGGGGTCTCTTAAAAACAAACAAATAAAAAAGGGAACGGTACATGAACAAGACAGAGGAAAGTATGGGGCAAGGCAGAAAAACTTGTCCTGGAAGATGCAAGGCACTTGGTAATTTGGGTCTCACTAAAGACAGACATCAAAGGACTAGAAAATGAGAGGTGGACACTTGGTAGTACTAGTAGAGATTTGGTAACTGAATAAGTTTAAATCAAAGTGAATAGTACTTTGTACTGCTAAGATTTCAATAGGACTTCACAAAATGAAGTGATGGCAGTGTTTGCTGTCAAATATCTTTAAGTTTCTTATCAGAAACTGACATAAAGCTTTTTTTAGAAATGACATCTTCTGTGGGAAGGAAACCATTGTTTCTTTATTCTTGAGAATGATCCAGACTTCGTTTATAGCTTTGTAAGCAGAATATTTTAAACATTTTAGGGGTGGAAAAGTCTTTACAGCATCTTTCCCCTATTTGTAAAACTTAGGCCTGTTGGTAAATAATTTTGAAGGTTGATGACAGATATGGCAAGTAAAAGCAACTGTGGTAGGTTAGCTTCTCCACTGCCTCTTGAGAACCAAGGGAAAGTAAACAGTTTTTCATTTACACACAGAACCTTCTTCCACATAATTTCTGCTCTTTCATTATAAGTGTTGCACACAATATACCTAAGTGTCAGAATGCTACACAGCAGAAGATAGGTGTTGTTTGAGAAAATTTCATCAACTAGTAAGAGGAGAACACTATTTCTCATATGCCACATGCTTTGTTGCTTCCTGCTCTGGCTTTTAAGGACTAAGAATCGCTGAAATGAAAACTGGAAAGATGAGGTTGTTTTTCAGCTAGTTAGCTCCAACTCATTTACTATGGAGGATTTTTTATTTTCTTACTCTAAAGACTGACTGCAACCAAAATCTGACTGCAAGAAATACCTTACTGCTGTAGAAGCTTCATGCATTTTACACAAATACAGTGATAACTGGAGGCTTTGGAGACCTCCCTCGCTCACTGAACTTTCCTCCTCTGAAACAAGCTTTTCAATTTTATTTTAGGGATACAGAAAAACAAAACCAAAAATCAAAACCAACAAAACCCCCCACTTTTGGGAAACAAATATACTTGTTTGTTCAAGGGCAGCTCATATAATGCCTAAAACTTTTTCTCATAGCTCTTTCAATATCCTTCACTGCTTAACTGGTTCATGGCTGTCAGATCTGGAGTGGACTTGTCTTTGATGAGCAGGTTATCTGCAGTAGAGTACAATGGATGCTTCATCTGCATGCATTTTCTCAGAGCGTAAAGAATGGTTCATTTCTAATGTCTGATATGCAGGCGCTCACTGGAGACTCACTTAAAAACTTACCAGGGTACAAAACTGAATACACAGTAGTGAACCTCCCACTTTGTAAAAATAAACTGTTGAAGGTGACAGATGCACTAGGAAGTGTAGTGGCAAACCCAGTTATGTGTAGGGATTCTGGTTGAGGGGTGTTGGGCTTTCTGCTGTGCTAATTGTGAGTAGGGACACAGAGAAGGTGATAAATCCTGGATTGAAGCTCATTGAGGTAATTTTTGTTGAACATAATAATGGTTACTGCTACACTGTAGACAAGGATGACCTGAGGAAATGGCAGTGCATTACATCCAACATATGACTAAATAGCTTATGAATTTGGTTATATTTCTTCTTCTTACAGACAGATTCCTTTTTCCCTCTGTGGGTGGCATAGACTTGTCTTTAAATAGGTGTTATCCAGAGAGACTCTTCAGATATTCATGCCATACATAGGTCAAAGAGGTTTGTTCAGTAATATCTGTATTGCACCTAGACTAACCTAACATCTCTTCTTCAGAGAGACACCTAACCTGTCTCTACTTCGAAACTACTTTCAAATATTTTCTCGTTCATCACAGACACTTTCTTTTCTGACCCTTGCAGTCAGAGTTAGAATCTCAGTCTCAGATGTCAACCTCGTTGTAGACATGGACTGGGATTGCTCCTATCTGGATTCCTTTAAACAGCGTACTGAGGTGCTCATTAATTGCTAGCATTTATTAAACAGGCAGGAATCCCACTGACAGAGAAGGCCAAGTGTTATTCAATTCCTACACATACTGTTAAGAACAAAGGGAAACGTTTGGAACTGGCTTATGAACACCTGTCACAGTACTGGAATCCCTCTGCAATTATTTTCCTTTTGTGCTTTCCAATTTGACCCAGCTAGATGGATGTTGTGTTATTAGACATAGTCATGTACCAACTGACAACCACTTCGCTTTTGAATTTATGTCTCAGCTCGTCTGTCAATAAAGTGCTGTAGAGCTGCATGATATAATAACAATGCCAAAGAAAGAATGGCATCTCTCTCTTTATGTTTAACAGTGATTTTAAAGGAGACTGGCCTTCTGTATGAGTTAATATAGGGAGACATGGAAGATATTCTTCAAACATGGAACAGACCTATTATAACCTTCTTCACTGAGAAAGCACCTGTGAGATTTTTAATTCAATGAAAGCATCAACATATGTTTTCTACAACGTTTATTCTTTTTCCATGTCACTGTTTCTTAAAATCTGCTTCCTGGGATGATACATAAATTGTTTATAAATGCTTTATGGTATTTTACATGCTTTATAGAGACTATAGAACTCTTTAGCTAAAAAAAGATATTTTTATTTCTGCGTTGCCCATTCCATATGGTCCCTGTACATGTAATCCAAAATCATAAATATTGTATGAAACCTTTACTGAAGCAATTTGTTATGCTGCTTCTATTTCCATTGGATAGCATCACATGGAAAAATGACTGGCAAATGGTCTTGGTAATGTTAATGTCTTTATGGCCCCAGAGTGGGAACAATGCTTTAGGTAACCACAAGCTTACATTGCCTTTAAAGTTCATCGGTATCCCACTGGGATGATGACATTCCCACACTACTGGCCCACTCATTCAGGTCACAACTTCTTGCAGTCTGAGTTGACCTTATCAAGTGTCTCTTTAGCCTGGAGGAAAGAAAGAGCAGACTAATATGGGTTAGTCTCCCTGGCTCTGGTCAGTTCATTGCATTTGGACTGTTAGGTTTCTATGAAATTTAGAAATGTTGTATCTTTTTACTCTTATTGAAGCTGAGGAAAAAACAGTGTTCTCTGAGTTTGATGCAGTCAAAATGGAGGAAGGAAACATGAAAAATCAGTGCTTTCATTTCATTTAACACCTGACATGTCTGACAAGATCATTATACTTTCTGTTTTCATTTCTTCCTTAGACTATCGAATGCTGAACTGTCAATTTGTAGCTGGAGGGGTGTCATATTTATTCCCTTACTCCCTTACTATATCATATAATTGACAGTGAAATCCATTTCTGAAATAAAAATATAAGTGCTTAAAATGTGATATGAATAAGATTGGATTTAACAATTGAAACCTTTCCAGACAATGAGTTTTAACTTCCCATTGCAGTCTTGTGAATGAGGGAGGAAATGCTAATCATTTAATATCTGGACAATTCTATGAATTTTAATAGCATATTATCATGACGGTCATTTCCTATCTTGGGTCTAACTAGCAGTTGGACACCATTTTTATAATGATTTCGTATTACTGGTAAACTGAAAGTGGGAGTACTTAACAGCTGGATAGAATGCATGAGGCTTGAGAAAAAGTGTTTCTTAAAGAGTTGCTTTCTTTTCAATCTTTAGATTAAAGTCCAACATCCTGATGGTATGTCTTGACATAGAAATTAATCACCAGCCCATCACTATGTCACTTGCTTCCACTTCATCACTGGGAAAAGATTAATTAGTTGAGCAGACAGTACTACTTAAAAATGTTTGGATATTATGCTAGAAAATTATGTGTAGCCATCTAAAATGCCTAGAAAAGTTAATTTTTTTGAATGCAGGTAAATTAAGTAGACTGAAAATGGTGTGGCTCCTATTATGCTCCAGTACAGAGAAAATATTTATATGTGTGATTTTTTTTCTACATAGAGGAAGAAAACTCTTGGCCTGCGCGCACACACACACACACACACACACACCCCATCCCCCCACCATGGGTCAAGCAAAGGATCTCTTGAAAAAACAGAGAAAGCCTCAGGTAGTATCCAAGTGTACTGGCTCCAGTTGTGATGGAAATTGTTATCATTAGAGGCTCGTTCTCCTGCCGTACAGGAAACTGAACCAAAATTAATGTAGTGACATCTCTATTAGTTTCTTTTCCTTTCCGTTAGATCTTGTGAAACCTACTGACTGTCTTTCCTCTTTTCCTCCTCAGTGGATATTCAGTGTCAACACAATTCAAACTTCTGCATGACTTCAACAGTTAAGAATGTTTTGGATCTTACTGCACAACATTGCCTGGCATTGTATTTGCTCTTCGTTACCCTCCCAGGCTAAGTGATACTGACATAGAGCAGATGCTACACATTGCTTCCTAAGCTCAATGAACAGAGGTCTGTAATGTAGACTGAAAGGTCTAAATGTTACCAGTGAACAAAGATGGGAGGGAAATGCAGTAATGCAATTCAGAAACACTATTTGAATTTTCTTTAACAAGATTGAATTCTAAATTCATCATTTGAGATGTACTATATATCAGAATTAAACTTGCCTGTGTGACCTTAATTCTGCTCTGGGGTGTGTGTGCATGTTATGATAGCTCTTAGTGGTGTCATCCAACACTGCTTAATCTCAGGACTTCTGTCTCACTTAGTACCTGGAGTAGTTGGTTCTCACCCTATGTAAGTATGGACCTCATGTATAATCGTAGAATCACAGTGCTTGACATTGGAAACGACCTCTGGAGGTCATCTGGTCCAACCCCCATGCTCAAACAAAGGCATGTAGGGCACACTGTCCAAAACCATGTCCAGATGTTTTTTTACTATCTTCAGAGAGGGAAACTCCGCAATCTCTCTGGGCAATCTGTGCCACTGCTCGGTCACCGTCACAGTGAAAAAGTGTTTTCTGAAGTTCAGGTGGAACCATCTGTGTTTTAGTTTGTGCTCTCAAGGCTAAACTGTCCCAGTTCTCTCAGCTTTTCTCATAGGAGACATGCTCCAGTCCCTTCATCATCCATGTGGCCTTTTCCTGGACTGTCTCCAGTACATCCATGTCTCTCTGGTACTCAGGAGCCCAGAACTGGACACAGCACTCCAGGTGTGGTCTCACCAATTCTGAGCAGAGGGGAAGGATCACCTACCCTCAAAATGCTAGCAATACTTTGCCTAAGGCAGTCCAGGACACCGTTAACCTTTTTTGCAGCAAAGGTACCTTGCTGGCTCGTGTTCAGCTTGGTGTCTACCAGGATCCCCAAGTCCTTTTCTGCAAAGCTGCTTTGCAGCTGACTGGTCCTCAGCATTTATTGGTGCCTGGGGTTGTTCCTTTATGTTTTCCATTGTTGAACTTCATGATGTTCCTTTTGGCTCATTTCTCCAGCCTGTCAAGGTTCTTCTGGATGGCAGCACAATCCTCTGGTGATATCAGCCCCTTCTCCCAGTTTTGTGTCATCAGTGAACTTTCTGAGGGTATTCTCTGACCCTCTGATTCATCATTCAGACCATTAATGAAAATGCTGAACAGGACTAGGATTGTTGGGAAGCTGTTTAGCCCATAGTTCCCTGGCTTCTCCTTCTTGGCCATTTAGAAGACAGATGTGGTATTTGCTTTTTCTGGATGTCTGGGCACCTTTTACATCTTTCCCCACTGTGAATCAAACCTACAGATTCTCAGGTAAGATATTCAGAAAAGAAATTGAGAAAATGTATTGTGAATGCAGTGGAAAGAATCTTTATCCAGCACTTTTGCAAGATTGCATGAAGGGGAAAAAAAATAGAATTTGTTAGTTTTTCCTGTGTAATGATCTTGTGACTAATGTGCATGACACCACTAGTACCAGGGATTATCTATGCAGGATTAGTATGTGTTTTGGTAAGGGTGTAGCATGTAGCAATCACAAGGAGGTATGCAGTAGCACACAGGAAAGTTCATCCCAGCACACACTTTAACAGTAGAGAAAAATATCTGCCTCAAAAACCTCTGCAGCTGAAACAGAGCAGAATATTGAACTTGTGTAGAACACTCTTCTGAGTTGTCTGAGATGCAGAATCACTTCCCTGCCAACTAACTTGGTGGGCGGTGGGGTGAGTTTGTTTTAAAATCAAAATTTTGTTTTGATTTTAAAAGGGCAAAAAAAAAGGTGCTCTCAAGCAAATTGCAAAAGGAAAAAGAATAATCTTAACAAAATGCTTCCTATGGACCATTCAAGAGGATTAATAAGAGTCAAAATTTAGAAGAATACTCATGAACAGAATAGGCTCTTCAGTCAGGAATTCACAAAAGTCTTTCCAGCACTTAGAGCACTTTTCTATGTCCTTTCACTCCATAAGATCTTCAAAGTTAGTAAAACTTTTTCTCAAAGGTATTTTTGGATGTTGATGTTGAGCTGATTCATGGAAGCATTCTTAAGAAAAACCATATTCCTGTCAATAGAACATCCTTAAAATTACTTTTTCTGCATTAAATCTTTTAGTTGACACATTCTGTTGATCAGGCTTTGGCAAGCATGGTTGAATTTGTCAGTTTTGTCATGGAGTGTGGTAAGGCACTGGAATGGGCTGCCCAGGGAAGTGGTCGAGTCCCCATACCTGGAGGTATTTAAAAGACAGGTACATGTGGTTCTTAGGGACATGGTTTAGTGGTGGGGTGGCAGTGTTAGGTTAACAGTTGGACTTGATGATCTTAAAGTTCTTTCCAACCTAAATGATTCTATGAGATTTTTGTATATTAGCTTTCAAAGGATCATCACTGGAGAAAGATGTGGGAAAGGATGTAAATGAAGGGATATTTCCAAAACAAAAAAAGATTTCTTTCTTAAAAGTCCCCCTTTCCATCTTCCATCTTTGCTATTACATGTGACCACTGCTGTGGGGCTTTATGTGGAGGCTAAGCTGAGAAACTGTGCATGGCAAAACATTCTTTTTTAGAAGATTATTTCTTAACACGTGATGGACTCCTAGTGCCACTGAAATTAAAAGTAACTTCACCCAAGACTTTTATCTGTCAGCTGTCTGCACAAAGTAATCTGCTACTCACCTGCTCATAATCATGCTCAGCATGGAAGTATTTTCTTGTTTATTTGTTTCAATTTCCCTGTACTGTGGAAACATGATCTCCTATTTTGAGGCAAACTAATTAGGGAGTTAAATTTAAATCTGCTGTTCAAAGGCACAAGCAGCAGTGGGTTTCCAACTAGAGAAAAGCATTGCAGACACGTGTATGTTTGTAATGGCATCCTTAGCATAATCACCTGCTTAGTCTTTGCCATTATTTGAAATCATGCACAGGTTCTTCAGATACCTTGAACATTGCGTACTTTTTGTTCGTCATACATATGAAACCAGTTTTGTTATAGAATAACCTGTCTTTATACTAAAATAGAAGAATGGAGGGAAATCCCTATCTCTTTAGCAGGTGTAGGAAGGCTGAGTATGCCTGGTATACGAATGAGCTGGATATCATAGAATCATAGAATCATTTAAGCTGGAAAAGACCCTTAAGATCATCAAGTCCAACCATAAACCTAGCACTGCTAAGTCCACCACTAAACCATGTTCCTAAGTGCCATGTCTACATGCCTTTTAAATACCTCCAGAGATGGTGACTCAACCACTTCCCTGGGCAGCCTGTTCCAATGCTTTATAAGCCTTTCAGTGAAGAATTTTTTCCTGATATCCAACCTAAACTTCCCCTCACACAACTTGAGGCCATTTCCTCTTCTCCTATCTCTTGCTACCTGGGAAAAGAGACAGATGACAGACACCCGCCTCACTTTCAGGTAGATTACCTATCATCTGCAACCACTGATATTAATCTACCAGTGTGGCAGACTCTTCAGGTTGGAAAACCCAACTTTAATGATTTTGTTTAACAAGCATCCAAGAATCATAGAATGTTTTGTTTTGGGTTGGAAGGGACTTTTAGAGGTCGTCTAGTCCAACGCCTAAGTCCAAGAAGAAACACTGTCTGGGAGAAGAGAATATAGACAGAGACCATAAGGAAGAATCTGCTCATATTTAATACCTGTGGATTTCCTTGAAAAGGATAAAAAAACCCCAAAAAACTAAAAAAAAAAACCCAACCCAAAACCTGTTTGATTAGCTTTTAAGAAGCAGAGTGAAGAGTGTATCAGTGTTTATGTTAATCAACACAGGGGAATGCAGGGGCAAAGTAGTCACAAGGACAAAGCCACACCACTCAAGGACTTAAAATCTGAAGTGTATTTACTAGGTGAAATGGGCAATAGCAGGTTGATTTCTATTCCAAGGGTTTTATTCTCTCTCTCTCTTCCTCACACACACACTCGTAAACTCCGTAGAGAAGACACACCAGTCAAGGCATCAGGTCTGGTTATGAATTTCACTGTTGACTTGGTGGAACAGGACATCCATTCTAGCCTGTTGAGGTGCCTGGTGGACTGTCTTTTATGTGGGACTTTGGACTTAGGTCTTTGATATTTATATACAATCTTCAACTTATTGTAAAGTAAATCATAGAGTCATAAACCAGGTCAGTTTAGAAAAGACCCCTGTGGGTCATCTCATTAACCTTCCTGCTCATAACAGGACCAACTTAGAAGTTTGATCAGGTTGCTCAGGGTCATGTCCAGCTGTATTTTTCATATCTCCAAGAATGGAGACTTGCCAACCTCTCTGAGCTCTTGTCCCACTGTTTGGCCTCCTTATGGCAGAGTGGTTTTCTTTACCTAATCAGAATTTTCCCTGCTACAGCTTGCATTTATTCCCTCACATCTCTTTGCTCAGTGTTTCTAAGAAGACTCTGACTCCATCTTCCTCATTACCTCCCATGAGGAGATGAATATACCAACTGATTTCCCCCTTAGCTTTCTCTTTTATTCACACAAAAAAAACCCCTCTGCTGTCCCTCCCTATTATATGCTACACAGCCCTGCAACCATTTTGTAGCCCTTGGCTGGACTCACCCGAATTTGTCAAAGTCTGGGTGATTCCAAAACCGGACACAGAACTGCAGATATGGTCTCACGAATGTTGACTAGAGGGGAATTGTGCTTTTCTATTGCTTTTGACTCTTTTATATATAATTTTCATAGCTATGTGTATGTACACTATGTACACATACCTCTGCACACATCAATATTTTATCACTCTTTTGACTCAAAAGATCGTTTTCTAGTAATGATATTTCTTAAGAGGACATCTGTGTTAAAGTTCAGATTATGTCATTGTCAGCATCAAAAACAGTCTGTACAGACCAGTCTGTATCTGAGTCACAGTATAGAATTCACAGCCAAGAAAAAGCATATCAAGAACCCTGCACCTGATATAAAAAGGTGATGTGTACTTTAATAAGATGGAAGAGTATCTAAATATGTTTACAAAAATAAATAGGTGCAGGTAATGAGATTTATCCCAATGGGATTGATACCAAATATAAATGTTTTAAAGACTTATAGTTTAGAAAGGCAAAGAGAAATCTCAAGCAGTGGATAACCTTTATGGAAGTGACTGCTGCCCTGTGGATGGCTACATGATTTTACTGAGAAGTTATAGAAGGAACTTTTTTGTCTATTTATTTAATTTTTTTATCAGAGTTTAGCTGCCCTATTTCTTTGTTGATAGAAAATGAAATACATTTTGAAGTATGAAATCTGTACTGTTGTGGCATTTATTAATGACTAGAAGAAGGAAAGTAGATTATATTGTTATATCAGGATTTTAGTGATTTTCTGTCTTCTAATCTCCTCTAACTGTTACTGTTACTAATTACTGCGAAAATGCCGCTTTTACTGAAATCTATCAAGGCAAGCTAATTATGTAGCTCTAATGAAGTGATTTGTTATGTAGATGTTAAACTTTTCCTATTTCATAAAAAGTGGTTTTATAATGTCTTGATAAAGACAAAGTGGGTACTTCTAACATAAGAAAAAGCAAGAAACTTCAAAGCTTGAATTTTTCCTCCAAAAAACCAAAAGGGAATATAAGATATTTCATTGATATTTTTCTTCCTAAAGAGTGTACAATACTGACAGTATCCTGAAGTTCTCTTTTCACATTTTTTGCTTAGTAAATTCCAATATCTCCAAATGGAGGAATTTACAGAAACACAATGTAGTAAGAAAGATTTAAATGAGCTTTAAGTCATGTAGCATCCTTAGGAGTGAGCTATCCAGGGACACTTTAAGAAATTACTTACTAATCTGAACTTAATTTCTACTAGATAGCTTTACCTGCAAAACACAAGTCCATTTGACGTCATGTGCAAGTATTCCTCCGAAAAATTACTGGGAGGCATAAGAGTATTATTATGTGTTCCATCTTCTTCACATCTTGGAATTCTGCAGAAAATTAAAATATATGTATTTTTTTTAAAAAAAATGGCTCTTAGATCAATGACAAATGTGTGAAGATACTGTATAAGATGATGTTATTATTTTTGCAAGAAACTTTTTCAAAATCATTTCAGTAATTAACAAAGGTTTAAAATGAATTTGTGTTATTTAGAAATGGATGATATGATATAGCTGTAGCTTCCATAGAGAAACATACAACCCTGTAATGCCTTTATTAACACAGAAATCATTTATCTTACATGTTTGCCATATTGCTAGCCTTGTTTTAAATTGTTGCACACAATACTGATGTTGTAATATTAAAGACATCTGTTATGAAATTAAGATACAGGCTCAAATTTACTGTTAAATCTTAGTATGTGATGTGTTAACTTCATTAAAATGACTCTATACACATCATATAGGCAGAGGTTTTTCTTTGTAGCAGAGTAGATCTCTGCTTACATGTTTTTGAATGCTTCAGTTCAGATCTTGGCGTACAAATCTTTTTTAGGATATATACTGAAAAATGCCTCACAAAGCTTTGTGTAATGATACTTATACTTGGTATAAAACCGTAAGAGAAAATCACCACTAGTATGACTTTATCAGTTCTTCATTAGAACCATACAGAAAAATGAACAAGTATGCTTGAATAATAATGGGTTTATCGGTGACACATAACCTGTGGCATGACTATTGGCACTCAGATTTTTAAAATTTCTCATCATTTCATTCCTTGTGCTGGTTTTGGCTGTGATAGAGTTAATTTTCTTCCTAGTAGCTGGCATAGTGCTGTGGTTTGGATTTACTATGAGAAGAATGTTGATAACTCACTGATGTTTTAGTTGTGGCTGAGCAGAGCTTACACCAGTCAGGGCCTTTTCAGCTTCCCCTGCTCTGCCAGGGGCACAAGAATCTGGGAGGGGGCACAGCCAGAACAGGTGACCCCAACTGGCCACAGGGCTATTCCAGACCATATGGCATCATGTCCAGTATATAAACCAGGGGGACTTGGCCAGGGCGTAGCAATCACTGCTCAGGGACTTGGCTGGGTGTCCATCAATGGGTGGGAGTGGTTGCATCACTTGTTTTTCCTGGGTTTTGTTTCTCTCTTTTTGTTGTTTTCCTTTTCATTATAATATTTTAACTATTATTGTTGTTGTTATTTTATTTTATTATTTTATTTTATTTTATTTTATTTTATTTTATTTTATTTTATTTTATTTTATTTTATTTCAATCATTAAACTGTTCTTATCTCAACCCACAAGCTTTATTGCTTTTGCCCTTCCAATTCACCGTAGGGTGAGAGGGCAGCTGTGTGGTGCTTGGTTGCTGACTGGTGTTAAACCACAACACACATAACCTGTGACATGACTATTTGCACTCAGATTTTTTTAAATTGCTCAGGATATTGTTCCTTTAAAGACAGTCTAGAAACAACTTGTCTGATGGGAAAAGCTTGGGAAAGACTGCTTTGATGTTTTAATAAGTTCACATAATTTATTCCCATTTGTCTTTTTCCTCCTTTTGTATATCATGTTCTTTCCTACCCAAAGTAAAAATGTGCTTCTTTGCTGAGCTCTTTGGTGTTAAAGGGTAGGCATTTCAGCATCCAGATAAAGTTCTATAAAAATAAGCTATAAATAGTGATAGTTTTTACCAGGCATTGATCCTAATTTTTCCTTGTGTAAAAGGGTAATGAAAATGTTTGAGCAGCCCAGTAGGTTTTTATCCAATATTACACTAAACTGCCAAACCAATATTTTTTTTAACAATGTCATTTAAATTCAATGGGTGTCCATGAAAACAGAAGCAGTTTTAGAAAAAATAGGAGAAAGAAAATTGTTTCTAAACAAGGACAAATTATGATGAAAACTGGAACTGAATTATGGGCTGTAAGTTATGATGTTTTCGAAGATTACAGGTAATTGGCATCTTCCCTACAGACATCTCAAGGGAACTTCTAGCTGAACTCTAAAACTATGGAAGCAGGTGGCCCCCACTATGTTTAGAGACAAGAAGCATGGTTTTCTGCATTTTCTTTGGGTGGGAAAAGAATACTACTAACCTTTAAAGAAGGTGTCCTTCACACCTCTAGCCTTTATCAGATTTTAGAGAAATCGTATTGGAAAAGTGCTAAATTTAACCATGTAATATGCTAGTGATTGATTCTAGGTACTGGAGTGAAAAGCCTGATGTTATGCCACTATGAGTCTGTATTGGGTTTCTGTGGCAAGGTCTTGGTAGTGGGAGGGGGGGCTACAGGGGTGGCTTCTGTGAAAAGCTGCCAGAAATTTTCCCTGTGTCTGCTGCTGGCCAAGACCAAATCAATCAGCGATGGTGGAAGCGCCTCTGTGATAACATATTTAAGAAGGAAAAAAACCTGCTGTGCCTCGGTAGCAGGCGAGG
>NW_009259430.1:0-3591 GCF_000687185.1 Egretta garzetta | reverse complement strand
TGCCGCGGGGGATGCGATCTCCACCTGTAGCCCATGGAAGACCCCACGCTGGAGCGGGTGGATGCCCAAAGGAAGGAGGATGTGACCCCATGGGAAGCCTGTGCCAGATCAGGTTCCTGGCAAGACTTTGCAGACCTGTGGGGGGATGAGCCCAGGCTGGAGCAGGTTTGCCGGCAGGATTTGTGACTGCAGGGACCCACACTGGAACAATCTGCTCCTGAGGGACTGCACCCCATGGAAATTATGGACCCATGCTGGAGCAGTTCATGAAGAACTGTAGCCCATGGGAAGGACTCATGTTGGAGAAGTTCGTGGAGGACTGTCTCCCCACACATGAGCAGGGGAAGAGTCCTCTCCCGAGGAAGAAGAAGCAGCAGAGACAACATGTGATGAACTGACCCCAACCCCCATTCCCATCCCCTTGTGCCTCTGTCTGGTTAGAGGGGAGTGATAGAGTGGCTTTGGTTGGGCCCCTGGCATCCAGCCAGGGTCAAACCACCACAGAGTCTTTGCAATCCCTCTCTTTTCAGTGCATAATATTTGAACCTTTCTCCCTTTTTGATTTAAAAATCCTAACATAATGATGATTAGTTTCCATAAATGTGGCATTTAGATACCTAACCTTAAGTATTTCACATCAAATGGGACCAATCAGGTCCAGCATGTCAATGTTCTGCTGTTTTTTTTTCTGTAGAGTCAGTAGCTAACAAAGATTAAGTAAACTTTATATTTTACATAAGAAATTAAAACTCTAATGTTATGACTCCCTTCACAAAATGAATGAATTTTACTGTAACTGAACACATTCTGAAGATGGTGGTTTGTACCTTCCCAGATATGTATGTTTAGTAATAGACGGTAAAGATAAGTGTTTTTACTCTCTTTAGCAGTAAACTTCCTACAATATGCTGTGAGTGTGAATGAGCTTGGACAGGAACACAAAGTAATTGCTCAGCTCAGTGGGGTGCAAACAGTGCCACAAGTTGGGGGATGAGTAAGTCTGTGGAAGTCGAGGTCACATTGTGATGGGGGTATTTCTGATCCTGTCTTGTTGTCCTGTGAACACCCACACAGGCAACATAAGTAAGAGGCAAGAGTGCTGTCTAGGAGTCAAGGGCTTTTGATGCTTCTGACAACTTTTGTGCTCATCTTAGACAGTTTTATGTCACTTTCCGAGCCACTGTTTCTACCACTTACCATTTGAAATTTTAATCCTTTTGGGACATGGTCCATTCATTGGTATCTCCTGTAAGTTACTAACACTCTGGGATCTTGGTGCTCACTGAAGTGTCTGAAGTGCAATTGAGTGTTTCTATTTTACAGACATAGGTTGTTATGGTTTCTTAAATTATTAAATAAAATGTAGATGTTGATTTCCCCTGGTGTTGGGTGAAAAAAAAGACTGTCTTGCAGAAAAAATGCCACCAGAGAGATTTCGTTTCAGTCGATGGAACAAAATTGGTACCTCTTATGTAGTAAAAGATTAATTTCTCTGAAATGACACTGTACTACTGGGAAATCTGAAATATGGTCATCGATGAACTGCTCATCTTCACAAGCATGTGCTCCAGCTGAAGAAATGTTAGCATCATTTGCAACGATCTCTCTGTGTTTGCCAGGCTACTTCTGTTGAGCTATGTTACTGTTTCTTGCAAAAGGACAGGATGACTAACTGGTCCTGTCTTCCTTTGCCACACTTGCTAGGAGAGTAAAACTTAGTACTTAAAATACTTTTGTTCTTTGGTAGCTTTCTCTTTCACATGGGTACATCTAACATTTGCAAGCCACAACGTGTGGGCCAATATGACAGCTGTCACCATCAGCTTGCTGCTTAAATTCTAGTGATTTTTATCTCTTCTCTTGAAAGGAGGGTGTTAGTGGATCAAGCATGGGGTCCAGCCTACTGGCTGGATCAAACTAAGATGCTGCTTTTACCTTTATGTATTCGTACTGTTTTAAATTTTATAGAAAACAAAACCTGTGAGAACCATACTACATAAAAACCACCACAGATACGTGATAGAAAAACAAAGTGGGTTTGCATGTACAGTGACTATTCTGCCTATAGAAATGGCAGTGCAAATGATGACTTTGTATTTAATATATTAAACTACTTTAACATGTGTGGTTTTGTGTTCCGAGGGCAGTTCATGTTTACTATTTTGTGCTGTGAGGAAATAAAACCAAAGAAGTTGGCCTCAATGTATCTTCTGCGACTCCAGGGATACCCACACATCAAAACCCAGCTAAGTGTACCTTTACTCTTACTGATTCTGCCAGACCAACCTTGAATTGTCCCTCACTACTATCAAGGGTATGTCTGGGGATGCTAGATGTTAGTAAAGGCCTTATTCTAGTGGCTACATGTATGTGTATTTTGCAAACTTACAGATTTTTTCAAGACAAAGAATGAAACAGGTTTTGTGTCTCCTATCTCCCCCCACAAAATCCCTGAAGTTTCTGGTTATGTGCCCATAGTTTGGCATCTCTACTTTATGGTAAGGACACGAGAACACCTAATCAAAAGCACAATGCTGCGGGACTCTTCAACAGAAAAAAGCAAAATATTCCTGTCTTCAGCGCATAGATGCTGGAGAACAAACAGGTGCGAATCAGAAAAATATAGACTTTTTAGAGGTCTTAGGAGGAAAAATAAATTTACAAAGAGTACAGACTATGTCTTATTACTTGATTGTAGCTGGAGTTTGCCAGACCTTCCACTTGGAGAAGGATTCACTTTGGGAGGTAGTTTTCAAAACCATTCATTAGAAGACATGTCATTTACAAGCATGGTGTTTCAATGAGAATCTTGAAAGCTCTCTATTTTCTTCCCTCAGGAAGACTTGGTACTACTGGTGAAATTGTAGCAGATGGAGGCAAAATGGAAGTGTTTTGTGCTACCTCAGAAAGTAGCTGCTGTGTTTGAAACTCTTACAGTGGAGAAAAGAGAACTTCAAAAGCCTTTGTGAAGACTTCCTGGAAGGATATATTTTAAAAATCACAATCTATTACAGCAATATTTAGTACAGTGATTTCAGAGTACTTAGGCAGTAACATGGATCAATAAGAGGCATGACAAAACCAGGGATGTGAATCCTACTGTTTTGAGAAAAGACTGAAACTCCTCGTTGCAAGGGAGGAAATTTTTAACAAAGGAAGTCTGACTACAGCCTCTTGGAAGTTGATTGGGCTGATTCCAAGATGTAGAAGCAGTTCTGAAATTCTCATTCCCTGTCTTCAGCCTCAAAGGAGCAAGCTTCACCCTTTGTAAGGGTGACAGTTAGGTGAAAGATCTGACTGTGAAGGCAAGTCAAGGTGACTAGGCTAAGGTGGCTGGGTATTATTACTATTACTATTATTATTACTTTATTTAGAAATCCACTGTAGTCAGTAAAGTGAAATAGATATTTTTAAGACACTTCAGGAACTCAGTTTACTGCCTCTGAATTGCCATTAGCTGTATAGGGAATCTCAGAAAATTACCTTCACTAGGAGGAATTTGGGCTTTGTCATAACTGACACTGCACTTAAAGAGAGATTATTATAAGTAGCTTACTGCTGGCTGTAGTTAAACAGAACAGGACAAATACA
>NW_009259429.1:3153854-3154883 GCF_000687185.1 Egretta garzetta | reverse complement strand
CTGCGGGTTGTGCGGGGTCCCCTTTGGGCACCCCAAGTGTAGCCCTGCAGATAAAACAGGCATTACTTAAAATTCAAGTAAGAAAACGCTGTCCGTCCGCATGAGCGCGGGCAGAGTCTGGGTGCTAACCCGCATCTCTCACTGCTGTGGTTTAACCCGGCAGGCAGCTGAACACCGCGCAGCCTCTCGCCCACTGTCCCCTCCCCAGTGGGATGGGGGAGAGAATCGGAAAAACAGTAGGACCCATAGGTTAAGATAAATAAAAAAAGTTTCATAAAACAGCAGAAGAAAAGAATAGGAATAATAATAATAATAATGGTAAGAGAGTATATAGAATATACAAAACAAGTGATGCCCAATGCAATTGCTCACCGCCCGCTGATCGATGCCCAGCCCGTCCCAGAGCAGCGATCGCTCTCCCCCCAGCCGACTTGCCCCGAGCATGATGCCATATGGCCTGGAATAGCCCTTTGGCCAGTTTGGGGCAGCTGTCCTGGCTGTGCCCCCTCCAGCTTCTTGTGCCCCTGGCAGAGCAGGGGAAGCTGAAAAGTCCTCGACTGGTGTGAGCACTACTCAGCAACAACTCAACCATCAGTGCGTGATCAATATTATTCTCATACTAAATCCAAACCACAGTGCTATGCCAGATGCTAGGAAGAAAATTAACTCTATCCCAGCCAAAACCAGGACAGTCGTGTCCGGGTGAAGGTTGCTTGCTCTTCCTCACGGATTATCTGTCATAGTTAGTACGGGCATCTGTTGCCACGCACACGGTGCCAGGCAAGCTGTGACTCTTTGGAAAACGCAGAACGTGCACAAACATATGAAAGTGTGTGTATGTAAAGCAAAAATATGTGCATTTCGAATATGAAATGGATAAAGTTAAAACCATTTTTTACAGTCCATAAACCTTAGGCACTCTGGGGTTTTGGGCTTTGATTTGGTTTGGGGTTTTTTTGGTTGTTTGTTTGTTTTTTTCCCCGCACTGAGCCGCCGGTCATCCCTACCCTGCCCCGCGGCGCGGGGGCT
>NW_009259429.1:3108156-3153837 GCF_000687185.1 Egretta garzetta | reverse complement strand
GGCGAGCGTTGGGCTGAAGGTCACTTTTAAGATTAATTGTAAATGCAGTGCACGTAAGGCTCACGCTTTGCAGGGTAAAACTAAACACTCCCTTTTGTTTTAAAATATTTTGAAGGCCTGAGGTGGCTCGAGGATGATGAATACTTCTAATTCCAACAGAACCCCTCTAATCTTGCCATATTTCTCAGACTGAGAATGGAAATGGTTAGAAAGAGTGAACACTGACCATCACATACAGAGCGGGTTCTATTTCTAGAAGAAGCCATGAAAAATGTCAGAGCTGCACGCAGTGCTGTTTGGTGGCCTTGTTTACTTAATTCACACCAGAGGATGACAGAGCCTCGGTCGTGAAGTGAGACTGCCTTCTGCTCCGTGTCACTTAAATGAAAATACACAGAAAAGCAAGATGGTCTCTGCTGCAGAGAGCTCACAAGTATCTGTGTGCCCAGTGGGTGATGTCCCTGGGTAATGACCAGCGATTCGAGAGAAGGGTGTTGCAGGTACTGTCCTGGGTGCTTTGCGATTCCGTTTGTCTGTAGGTGGCACTGGCAATGTATTGCCTTTGCACAAGACTACTCTGAGGTGCCAAGTTGTAGTTTGCCTACAAGAGATGTACATCGTTCAGGACGTACAAGTTCTTTTCCTGTTTTATTGATGTTTTTCTCGGTGGGGGTCACAAGGCTTGAAACTTTAAACTTCTGTTTAAGTAAACATAAAAATAAGTAAAACATATTAAGGCTTCCTTTTCAAATGCTTTATGACCATCTCTAGGAACGCAGCGCTGGAGGAAAATCCCTACATCATTGGTTCCAGCTGTCTGCTATTGCTAGCAGGTTTGTTTTATCATCTGTTTTACAAAGTAGTACTGATTGCTGCGTGCTGGCAGTTATCTTTTTTTACAGGTGTAGCAAAAGCAGAAAGACCAAAAAATAATTTCTAGAGCCCTATTCTTGGCAAGAAAGCTCCACATATAGCAGAGGAGAGTGTTGGGTTTCTGCTCATTTTTTTCCTATGCTGTTACCATTAAATGAAATCAACATTGCTTGGGATTGCTTTTCATGACAGGCTTTGTAGTGCCATGCTCTGTCTTTTGCACACAGGGTACTCTCGGAAATGTCACCGATAATAAAATATCAGCAACACCTCGTGAGGAAGAATGTACTAATTTTCTGGTAGCATGATGCTACAGAAGGCTTCCTATTTGTCTCCTTACCATGAAATCATCATTTTGAGATCATCATCAATTTATGTCCCCCCAACCTCCAGCCTTTCATGAGAGACAGAAAAATTTGGCTGTGTACTTTCACCAGGTGATTTTCTGCAATTGAATAATTTCAAGTGACCCCTGTATGTCCTAATGTAGACCTCGACAAAGAATCAGTGTCAGTTGTCCTTCTGCCATTGTAGAGGCTGGATACACGTAAGGGGGGAAAAATAAAGGACAAGGACAAATACTTACGTTTAGTTGGGAGAATCTTACATCTGTGCACAGACTCTTGTCCATACTTCATTATTTTTTTAGGCAATTATTTGCCCTCCATTTTAATCTTGTCTGAGCATTTCCCAGATGTCAAAATATCTTCAAGCTTGTAATGCGCTTAGTTTTCTTTTGCTTTTGGTTCTGCAGCAAAGTTTTCTCGAAGTTTTGTTGGTTCATTTTTGAGAAATCCTACTGTGCATTTCAAAGAGGTGTTTCCAGTCTTCCTCAGGCTGTTTCATCAGCAGCTTGAAATATGGCAATGGCAAAGATTACAGGCTCTGATCAGACAAAGCAAGCACGGCAAGCGCTGTAATGTCAGAAAGGGCACAAGCATCGCTAAATTCCAATACTACAGCAGCTCATCGATTTAAAATACACTATTGACAACCATTTTTTTCACACTTGCTCTCAGGAGTATTCTTCAATAACATTTATTTGCAGGTTTAAGATCCCTTACTGTGTATTTTTATGACTGAGTACCTCACTGCTTTGAGTGATCCTGTTGAGTTTGCAAACATTGTGTCCTGAGTTTCTATCTTCCAAATTCAGGTAGGAATACTGCTGTTACTTTATCACAATGCATATGTTATATGAAATTGGAAAAAGTTATCATCAACAGGCTAGATGAGTGCAGTTCTTTTACACAAGGCATCTGATAACGTCTGGAAACAAAATGTGAGTTCACAGAACCAGATTGGTTTCTGTGAGTTGATATATTATTGTCTCAAGTAGATCCTTAGTGATCTGCCAGATCCTGTTGTGCCTTAGGGGATTTTTTTTTCAGAACAATGTGTTGTTAGAAGCTTGTCACAGATGGAAATGCCCGAGTCTCTGAAATGACCCTTTCAATTTACAGACTTTAGAGGCAAAGGACCATTAATATAATTAGGCCCCTATTGTGCAAAGCACTGTACAAAAATGAAGAAAAAGGAAAATCTGTGCTCAAATAAGTAATCATCTGCTCCAAAACTCAGCAGATTGCTGAATGTTAGAAAATGTCTGGGGATTTTTTAAAAAATATTTAGCTGATGAAAAAGCCTCTTGAGAAATTAAGGCACTGAAGACATTTCTGTATACAAGGAAAAAGCAAAATTGAAAGGCAAGTCCCCAACAGGCAGCTCTGCGTTGAGGCTGAGGAAGCAGCGAGTTGGACCATTTATCACACGGCGTGGCAAGGGAAAGAAATATGGGCTTGGGTGCACTGCTTCCCTTGCAGTCCCCTTACCTGGCAGAGGAGAGTGAGGCTTCTGTGCTAAGATTTTGGCAGACTACCTAGAATGGGTCTCTGGGAAGAAACTAAAATTGCCTTTCTTTTTCCCAGCTAGCGAGAGGTGCAAACACATGTATTGCCACCTTCCTCCTTTTCTGGCAATCCCCTCCTGTGGAAATAACTATTTAAAATATTTGCCCACATTCTAAATATAAACATTTTCATAATAAGCATGTGTTTTCTGGTTTGGTTTTGATGCTCTTTGAGAAGTCTACTACAAACTGCCCAGAGCAATGGAAGTGATCTTGCTCAAATTGCAAGACAGAAAAAAGTTACCCTTAACCAATTCCAGGATGAAAGATGTAAAAATAGAGTCTAGAAAGTATACATAGTCTCTTTATTTGCTTGAATAGCAGTAGAAAAATAGTTGCCGTTTGCAAGAATTCTGTTTCTCAAAAGATAAAAAGCTTAATTCACATTGGTTATGTGCATGAGAATTGGGGAATTATGGTGTTGAGTCACTTATATTTTTAGAAGAGTTAAGCTTGTCAGTGCCTACCTCACTTTCAAAAGGGGAATTTAGGTTCCTAAGTCATCAATGTGCTTATTAAAATTTTACTATAAATGGCTTTTCCAAGCGCTCGGTGGCTTTGGAGTGTGAGCATCTCTATGTTACATCCATATTTCTGAGTATCCTAGAAAAAAATAAAGATGTCATTTAAGTGGACCACCTGCCTGTCCTTTCCTCCAGGAAGTTCGGCTGAATTTTTGATTAGATTAGATTTGATTTTAGCCTTTAAAAAATTTGCAGCATAATCTGCTAAGTATTACTCGGAAGCATTTTTTACAATCAAACCTTAACTGCTTGCCAAGGTATTTTCTAATGTAGATTTATGGCTGTCCTGAAATCTAATCTAGAAATATTCCGGACAAATATATACTTTGTACTTCTAAAAAAGTATGCCCTATTAATAAGACAAAGGCTTTTCAGTCTCTCCAAAGTCAGAAAGAGGAGACAGTAAGTCATGTTTTTAGATGTGGGATCAGTTTGTCACTACTCGTTATACTCAACTGGGAGAATCACTTGGTTCTGACAGTCTGCAATTAGAGATTACAATTTGCTTCTTGTCTCAGGTGGTGGTGATTTACATGGCAAAAAAAAAGTATTGTTTTTATTATGTTTTTTCTGTAGAATAACATGACTGGTGCCCTTCTTCAGGCAACACAGACCTGAGACATTGAGGGTAGATTCTGAAGGGGATTTCTGTTGCTGCAGTACTAACCTACATTCCTCATTTTTCATACCCAGGGGGCTAGACGGGTTCACATGCCAGAGATAAGTTTATAAATTCTGTCACCCAATCCTTGGATCTAATATTTACCTAAAAATGGATTTATAAAGGTCAGCATGCAGAAATGGCAAAAAAGCGAGGTGATGGGGAAAGGCTAGCACAGGGGATGGCCCAGATGTCAGTGCCTTTGGGGAGCTCCCTGTCTCTTATGGCTCTCCCCAGCTTCTCTCTACTTTTAAGGAACAAATACTGATTTCCACAAGGACTTTAATTCATTTTGCTTTTATTCCATATGGATTCCAAGAATCTATCTCGAACTAATGAAAAATATTTTTAATTTTTCTATGCAAAGAAGAGCTTCACAAGGAGAGATGGAGAACCACTTGTCTTACTTGTTTCCAGTGGGATACTGTCCTGATGGTAGGATTGATAGGTACAAATTTTATAATGTGATGAGGCTTTTTGACCTGGATTTTCCAGTACCTAAATAAATATTCTACTGACTTTATGGTGAGTTCTTCTCCTCTCTTTCACTGGGTTGAACATGCTCAGAACATATCGTTTAGGTCCTGTTGGTGAGAAAGGAAGGGAAATGTCTGTGTTATAAATCACAGTGGTTTTTAAGTGTGAAGTGTCCACAAGCTTGTACTGGAATATGGAGACAGGAAGATAGAAAGGAATTCCAACCTCAGGATGGTCAGAAGAGCCCTTATCCACCATTCATTGATGAAGTCTAAATGAAGCTCAATAGACATCACATATATTTCTGGTTGGGTATTGCAGTGATAGAAGATGAAATAAAACATCAAGGCAAAAAAATCTTCAATTATTTCAGACACCAAGAAAATAACATTTTTTTTTTTTTCAGAAGCATCTTGCTAACTGCTACTTGAAGCCTTGCTATTGCTAAAGTTACTGAAACCTGATACTTTATTTAGTCAGTGAAATTACATGGTTAAGTAATCTGTTCCTTTTTACTGTGATTGTTTCTACTCCCTGGTAGTTCATATTGTTAGCTTGGTGTTATTTAAGTGTGGACTGTATCTGAGTTACAGCAGTTAAGGAGTTGGCTCAGAAACTTCAGTGGAATTTACACATCTTAATCCATTAAGTATAACTTAAGTTCCATGCCATTAACATAAGGGGGAGAAACCACACTGCACACCTGAGAATGTTTCTTCCTTCCTTACATACTTAGTACCAGATTTCAGTGGGTGCGTTCTAATTTTTTTGTACATAAAATGGAAAATCTGGATCAGATTGGTACCCTACCATCATGTTTTGGGGTTTTGAGATCCAGAATCAAATTTGAGTGCTGACCTTTTTAAATAATGCCCTCTGTAATTTTGCATTAAATTCATTGAAGAGAAAGGACTATCCATTGGATACTGCTCTATATTGCTGCAGTGGATATGTTTTCGATGCTGTCTGTGGTGATTCCTGTGAAATGCTATTAACAGCAAGAGATTACTCTGTAAAGTTTATGATGGTAGTCTTGCTGATACAAGCAGATACTTTCTATTACATTAATGTTCCATTTAAATAACAGAATGCCAGCCACAAACTTTATATATCTTATTCCCCATACAGGCAGTATATAGGTCTCTGAGTATGGTTTTGCAGATTCATTTAGCACCTAATGCACTTTTAATGAAAGATTTTTTTCAGCATCTCTTTGTAAGGCTTGTGATGCAATGAATTTTGATAGTGCTTCATAGAAGAGGTATTTATAATTTTCAAAGTAGTTAAGGAAAAATGAAAGTGAATTAGGTCAGGAAACCTCACATATAACCCAGTACAGCCTCATGACATTTCACCCTGCTCTTTCTGCTGAAATGTATGAGCTAAGCTGATGAGCTGTTTCTGCTGGAGAGCACAGATGCAGAACTAGTCAAATATCCCTCCAGCCACGCATCTCGTCAAAACCTATTTGACAAAATACCTAAACAAGGCCACTGGTTTTTCACAATTCCAGAAGAATGGAAGTAAGTGTGGGGGGAAATCAGTGCTCCCACACACTGATGTTGAGCAGAATGCAAAAAATATTTGTGTGACTGCCTGTGTTTGGCTAACCAGCGTGAAGTCCTACTGCTTATGTTACAAATCCATGCTTCATTTCTGGTTTAGGAAACATAACAAGGTGGTGGTCATGGGGAAATTTGACTGAGCAGAGCAGTCAAGAAGAAGGGAGGCAATGTGAAGGATTTGCATCTGACTTTGGGAATCCAAACCCAAACAGACAGACAGCTGTTAAACAGAAAGTTAATGGCTTGCTCTTCAAATGCAGGCTGTAGTTAGGGTGGTTTGGAATATTAGACCAGGCTGTGAGTTTAACTGGAAAAACTGGTGGTAGTGGTTCTCTAGCATTTTATTAAAAAACTCTTCAAAGATACGGTTTTAAGATAATGAGTGTATTAGATCACATTTGTTGGTAGCAGATGGAAAGCAGCCTGTTTCTCAATCGGTTTAACTTGTGTGCTGGTGAAGTAGGCGAATGAAGTACAGGAGTGAAATATTGTTTAGGAACATGAGAGTTGAAATGGTCTCAGTATTATCAAACTACCAGAACTAAAATTCGAAAGAACCGACAAATATTAATGGGATACAATATTTAAATTATTATAAATCATTATGTTTCAGGGCATATTCACCCTGAGCTTAAGCCAGAATTTTCTTATTGAGCCTGCTATTCAGAATTTTTCGTTAGAATTTGCTGTACCTCTTCCATCCTATTCTGTGTCAGGTAACTCATATTCACCGCCACCAAGGACAGGACATAAAACTACATGAACTGTTGGTTTGGTTCAGTAAATAGTACATTTTCCCTCTCTGGCAGCAAATGCTTCCACAGTGTATGAAGTGAAATGGCAAAAAATACAAGTGGAAAAAAATCTAGCCAAAAATATGTAGCAAGTAGCAGTTCTTTGTTTTCTGTGAGAAAAAATTTATCATGGAAAATTCTCGTGTCTCTTTTTGTAGACCATGAGACAGCAGGTAGGCTTCATTAAGATGAAATGTTTAATAGCTTCTTCCTCTATTAAGATCCTTCATAACCATCTACAGTAGGTGACGGTGCCTAATGACGATTGTTCCCAGTGGAATTTTGAACCAAGAATTTACTTAACATATTAACTAGTGAACCCACACTCCAGATTATACTTCCTTTGCTGGACCGCACTTACTTAATAAGAAAATGAAAAAGTTGTACTGCTCATGACATTTTTATTATGTATTTTCCGTTTTTTCTGTTCTTTCTTTTTTTGTGAGCTGAAATATGCCATGAACTCATGCTTTTCCTTCTGTGTGTCATGATCTGGACGCTGGTCCTGTGACTGCTGTTGGCTTTCAGAGAGTAGCTGCAACTGGTTACACTTGGTATGTTTCTTTTCCCTCTTCTTCCAGAACTCAGATTTACTCAGCCTTGTCCAGATAACAAGCTAAAGTAACAGTGCATTAATAACTTGGGTTTGACGGGCTTTGCATTCCAGATCCAGTAATTAGATAATCCTGTGATTAAATCTCAGAAGGGATTCCACCTAGTTAAATGCCTTACGAACTGGCAAGATTGGACAAAATGCAGTAGGAGATGTTATTTTCCTTTAGAAGGAAGATAGTCTCACCCTACCGTTTCCCTTATATGTAGTAGCCTGTAATTGTAAAAGAATTATGTTCACCTTTCTTCCCTGTCTTACAGAGTTGAGACTCACGTGCCCCATCTTCTTGCCTGGTTTAGGTGTCTGTGGTTAATGGGGTATATATGTGGGCAGTGCTCTTCAGCCATCCTGTTGAATCTGGATTGTTGTATAAAAATGAACTCAAGACGCACTGGGCCAGTAAGATAATAGAAGTACGAACATAGCTTCATGGGTAGGGCACTACATGATAGATGGATAGCTTGAGTTCTGCTCCAAGGATTCATATTTTATTCAATGCTGTTTCATCATCTCCCCTTTCAACTGTGTTTTAAAAGGAAAAGAATAGTCCCTGCTTAGCTATTTCAAAGACAGGTCACAGACCCCTTCTTTCAGGAAAGGGCTAAAAGCTGTGGATCTGCGGTAGATAAAAGCGTTTTCCTGCAAAATGTGAAGCACAGAGTAGTAGGTCAGGGTCACATTTCAAATGCATCCCTGTGCTTAGTGTTTCCTAAAACAGCTGCTTTCAAAAAGCACCTCCTCCCCTGCCTTCCCCCACGGCACAGAATAAGTTCTTGAAATACATTTCTCAGGAGCATGAGGAGGCCCAAGGAAAGATCATTGAATCTACCTTTCCCTTTTTCCTCTGTCTTTCTCCCTGGTAACCATGAGAAAAGTGTACACTAGGTACTGCGGGCTAATCATTCTGGAAGAAGGCAGCACAAGGATGACCCAAGGCTCCAGCATGCCCTATCCTTGTGGCAGCAGCTGGGTGAGGATGGTCAGTCACTCCTGCCCCTCTCTAGACAGCCTGGCTGTGCACTGGCTGCACCACCACCGCTGCCAGATCTCTGCTTGCCCACTGAGGTAAGGTAGAAATGAAGCTGGACGGTGAGAAAACCATTGTCACAAGAAGAAGGCAATTTTCCAAGAAATCTCTTTGTGAATGGAGACACAAGGCTTAAGTTAGTGGTGGGAGGCCATACAAGTCCTCTTTAGAGCAAGATTGGCAGGAGTTTAGCTCTCTTGATCTCCACGTAAGCAATAAGATTCCCAGATGAGAGCTGGTGTGCAAGACCTCTTTTGCTGGAGCTTGGGCGTGCATGAATTTTTATGCAGGATAAAAATAGACAGTCTGGATGGTTATGCTAGAGGAGGGCTGGTGAAATGGAAGCTGAGGTGAATAGCTAGAGCAAGGTGCAGAAGGGAAGTGTGTGAATTGTGAGAACAGACACAGAAAACCAGAAGCTGGAGCCAAGAAGGACTTAATTACCTTTAGAATGACCATAATGCTAGTGTCTAGCTTTAGTACCACATATGCATTTTAAGCATCTTTGGATGCCCATTTTGAGGTGCTTCATCTTCCTTGTGCACTGCTTGTGGAGCAGTGGCACCTTGGCAGGTATCTGTAGACCATTCAGAGAGCTGGACACTTGGAAGTGCAAGTTTGACTGTGGAATGCCTGACTTGCAGGTGCTTACTCTCCTCGTTAGCCTTGGCTTTAATACCATGGAAGAGGAGAAAAAAGATAAAGGTAAAAGAAGAAAACAGCACTACTTCAGTAGCACACATTTTCATTGTCTGTGTGCTATCTAGTGCTGGTTGCTGTTCAACTACTGGTTACTTTCTTCAGGTTTTTGTTTTCCCCAAAACTCTTCAGGTGCTGCCCAGTGCTCATCCTCCAGCCTTACAAAACTCAGTCATGGTACCCTGTACTTGTGATGGAGAGCAATCTTTTTCTACATTTTTTCCAAACCAGTCCTCCCCAAATTAGATATTCTGCCAGTTATCAGAGAGGATAAGGCAGATGCATCATCTTCAACTTGATAGCTGACATGCATCTTGTAAGTAAGCAAAAAATATCCATTCAATTGACTTTATTGGTGCATTGGGGGGCTCTGGCTACACTGCAAATCAGTGTGAGCAGTGTGAGAAAATGAGTGGTAAAAGTTCAGCTGACACTAACGTGTGACTGTTTAGATCATCAGGATATTCAAATGAAAACTGGGTGACTTGAAGTGTAATAAATAAGAAAAGGTTATTTCATTGAGCAAATTCTAACTTCACTGTGCTCTGAATTAGACTTCAAATAGTTACGGTAGGAAAAAGTGCATGGTAACAGACAGTGAAGGGCAAAACTGCAGAGATCTTCCAATTTACTTGGTATCCCAAAATATTTGCATTATCACCTGAAACAATGCAAGGGGATGTGATGGCCTTGCAATGTTTTTATGATACTACCAAAGATATTTTCTCATAAATTTTCTTCTTCTAGATGAAGGTCCTCTGACAGAAATGTAAATATATACATTCAAATATTGATATAGATACAAGCATAGTGATAATGAAAGAAGCTGTCAGGACTACGCTGTTTTTGAAAGGTGGTAGAACTGTAGAAAGACATTTTGGTGATGACAATCGAATCCTGTCTGTCTTTTTGCATAGGGCTGGAGTACAGTCTGAAGCCATATAATTTTTTGAGTTGTATGATTAGAGAAGGGTGTTGGAACATGCTGCATCTGTTTGTGTGAGCTGTGCTTGTTTTTCAGTTTTGCTCCCTTGTAGGCTCTTCCTCTTATATCGGAGGTTGGGAAAGAGGAAGGGCAGTGGGAAGGGAAGCTAGACATTTCTAACTTCTTTGTATCAGTGCATGGTAAAAGAAACATACAACATATAGAAACTTTTTTTGTCTAAATGTATGTATTTGTAAAGATTTGAAGGATGTTTGAGTCTCTGTATCCCAGTTTCCATTCAAACATGATGTGTTTCAAACTTGGCTTGGTGAAGATAGCTTCATGGGGGTAAATAAAAATACATGAAATAAAATCATGTAAAATACATGGTACTAATAGTGTATGGATAACGACCTGAATGAGAGAACATCAACTCTGAAATCTGCTGTGCCTGGTTCATGATTTTTTTGTGTCAGGCTTTTTACCTTTTGGGCCAGCTTTCCCTTTTAGGGTGCTGTATTTCAAATACTCAATAAGGTATCATGCCGTGAATCTGGTTCAGTTTTAGTTTTGCATTTTTATTCACTTGCTTTCCTTCTATCTATTTATAATTTGTTTTTTATCAGAAAAGCAAATCCCTGACCTCTTTTCTTACTGTAATTACTAACCATTTTTGATATTAAAATTGTAAAAAGGGGTGTGTGCGTGCAGATTTTATACTTCATGAATATTTGGCCTGAAACTCAGATAACAATGGCAAGATCAAAATCCAGTTTTAACCTATTTCCAATATATTTTCAGCATGTCCTTGATCCTGTCATCTGATATTGCAGTTGTCTCCAATGAGCAGAAGCATGTCATGTCATGGTTTAAATAATATATTGCCTGATCCTCTGCTTCATTTCTTTTCTGTACACGGACAAGGCCTCTGAACCACTTAATTCTAGTTCAGGCGTTCAAAGGCATTATAGGACTTGTAGTACTGCTGTACCTCAGGTAATGTAATCTTATCTGACTCATGGTACTGAGAGAGGAAAAGATCCCTTAGGTCATCTGGGTTTTCTCACAGTGAATACAGTATTGTCATCTCATTTTGAAAAGGATTTTTCTTTCAGGTACTACAATTGCCAAACAAAAACGCCTCTAAGCCTTCCTTTCTGAGATTGTTCTGTAAGTTCATGCAATTTACAATCAGGATTTTTTCTCAGATCAGGGCTCAATTTTTTTTTTAATAATTTCAACAAGATACCTTTATTATGCCAAGTTTTACTTTTTCTTTTGAGTAAATGTAAATCCACCCATATATTAGCAGTGATTTCTCCATTCGCCCTTCCCTTACTCTTTTTCCAAATCTGATGAAATGGCAACATTTTGAGGTATCATCTCCTGCATTTTGGTCAGCCCCAGTGCAGATTTCATCCTGATAACTCCCTTGGCCCCTCTTAGGACTTGCTGCTCAATTCAAGCCAGACAGACGCTTGTTTTGCACAGTTGTATTTTATAGTTTTGAAGCTGAGTCCAACCCAGGTCTTAATTAGCAATGACATACTCCCTGAACTCTTGATTGGTAAGCAGAAGATAAACAACTCTTGGTTGGTAAGCAGAAGATAAACAGCAGTTGCAGCACTCTTGGCTAGGAATCATGCCCTCAGTGCCTATGCTTGATTCGCAGACCTAGTCCCTAAGCTGCTTATGCTCATGTCCATCTGCCGAGATGGCAAAGCGCCTTCTCACAAGTTGTTTGGACTCTTGCCTTGAGGGCGGAGGTGCCAGGCAATGATCAGCAGCCTGCATGACAATGCAAGCGTCATTTCTTCTAAAAGAGCAGCTCCTTTAAGCAATTACTGTAGTACAGGCTACTACCATGGGCCTCTTAGAGCATGGTTACACCTGTTGAAAAATATGTGCCAAGAAAAGAATACATGAACCATACTGGAGAGCAGTCCAACCAGTGCAGCGTCATTTTTAGCTGCCAAGGAGACAGGTTGCATTGCCGTAGGGGTACGAAAACACATCAGTAGTTCTCAGGGTGTCAAAAAATGATCTCGGCAGGCCAAAACTGCCTGGAGGCATATCCGAAACAGGCAGTACAATGGTCCCAACTAGCAACTGGAGTAAAATAACAGTAATAGAACCTGTGTGAGAGCTTTCCTCACAGAATCGGTAATTAAATCAAGAAAAAAAACCAGGATAGCTTTGTGTTACTCCCTTCAAAGAAAAATAGAAGACCCTGACCTTAATTCTTCCCGCTGAATAAACACCTGTGATACGGGCTATAAAGGCAAAGATACTGTACGAAAAGAAGGTGAAATTCATTTTTTGTACGAGTAATTAGGTAACCCTACGGAGTGGTGGGACTCGATATACCAGTACGAAACTACTTTGTTGGCAGAAAAATCAAAGGACAAGGAGGAAATTCTGAACATTGCTCTATGCAAGTGTAATAGGGGGTAAGCACTGAACAAGCCCGGCTGAAGGCAAATCCAATTTCAATCTCTGTTTTGTCCCAGAAGTCCTGAACTGCTCCTCCATTTAGGGTACAGTAGCTGCATGACAGGAGGAGCAATTCTGTCAGCTAGGGTTACTAAACCCTCTTCTTCTTTGTCTTGAAATGTTTTTAGATCACCACAAGCCACTTGTTTTGGGAAGGAGCCCAGAAGCAGCCTGTGACCCATTCTGCCAGCCTCATGCTATCCAAAAGTCACACCTTCAAAAAATGAGCTAGGACTTTTTTTACCAAAGCTATTTTTAGGGAAATGAAGTTTCAACAACTTTTATAAGCATTGTTCCAGTTAGCTCATGCTGTTATAAAAAATATTTTAGTAGATTTTAAGTTCAGAATTACTTTTTTTGTTTAACTGAATGATCAGAAAGTTTCTCTTCATTTTAAATTGAACAGATTTTGGCCTGTCTAGTAATTTGTAGAATTTTAATTGTCTAAAAAGTTCCTGAAATACTCGTCTCAGAGATTCTTGAAACAACATTTCCTTTTTGTTTTTCTTATACAGCAGAGAACTAAAAATCAGTTGTATCGGTACTGCTCAGCATTAGCCTCGAGGTAATTTTAAATCTCCCTTGAGTTGCTGGAGTGGACAAAAGGACTTGTGAAAGCCTCTGTGTGTTTCCAAGGAAGTACAATGAGCTGAAAGGCTGTTACCAGTCTGCTCTGGTTTATATGCAGCTGTCACATTCTGTGTCAGGTCTCATTGCAATCAGTGGGAATTCTGCCATTAACATCATTAGGACTAAGATCTGCCCTAAGGCCCAGCTCGTATTTTGTGTACACCACTGGAGTTATTCTATTTTCCGCCAGCTGATCATTTTGAGTGCCAGATTAAGAGATTTTGGCAAAGACTGGTGAACAAAGGCTGTTGACTCCTTATTATGCGACAGTTTCGGTTCTGAGACAGGTAATAGTATGCCTTTGGATTTGTACTGCGCAGCTGAGTTCAGAAACTAGTCTCTTGTGTGCTGACTCATGATGAATGCCAGAGCCTTGGATCTTTGACACCTGCAGTTAACATCATAAATGGCAAAAAAAGCCTGTAAACATGTAGATAATGTAATTTAAACACAGATTGGACTTTGTGTGAACCTTTCCCTCTAATTGGAAAGAAATACAAAATTACCTTCATAACAAAAGAATATTGAACACCAAGTAAACAACCCATTGCATTTCTTCTGCACTCTGTCCAAAAGACTCTGGATTGATATTTCAGCATCATGCCATAGTTTCATTGACTGCAGAACTAGCTTATATATTCACCAGGAAGCATCTTAGTCTGGAATTGTTCCAGTTGAAAAGTAGAATTTACCCTACTCACTACACAGTTTTAAAGTATGTTAATCTAAAATTATTTTGAGAAAAACAATGTGAATAATTACATCTCTACAGTGAAATTCTATCTAGCAGCTTTATTCTGCCTTTGGGTCTATATGTATAAGTCTCACTGATAGCAATATATTTTCTGTATACAAACCTAGGGATGAGGTTTGGTTGATGATGTTTTCTTCTTACACAAGTTATATATTTCTGCAGGTTTTTTTGGCTGCCCACATCTTATGGTAGTACAGCTGATACAGAAGCTATGTGCTGATCTCTATGCCAGCCTCTCAGGAGTGATGTTGGTACACAAGGAGTCATTGCTCATATGACTAGCACCAGTATTCTTCTGTTCCTCTCAGACAGTTGAAAACAGAAGGACATTATTGTACTCTGAAAAACCTCAGTCTGATCCAAAAGATAACCGTGGAGAAGGAGAAAACACTTTAGGTTCTTCATTCTGCAATTTTCCGTGTTAAAACCTAATGCAACTTTCATTGAAGACAACGAGACAAATTGCTTATGTTGGGAAGACTATCAGGCTTTGGCCTTTCTACTGAGATCAACCAAAGGTATAATTTAAGGGTGACTGTGGCAATGTGACGTAGTTATGATCTACTAAAATTTCGGAAAAGCATAAAATTTCAGAAAAGCATAACAGCAGCCATTGTCAGATCCATCCAGTGAAGCATCTTATCTCTGACGTAGCCAACAGGGGGTGTCCAGGGGAGAGTATGAAGATGGGGCAGATGCTGATACTTCACAGGATTTTCTCTGATATTAAAGGAGAAACTCAAACGCCAGTGACACAGAACACAGAGAGTCAAAAGAGTAACTATTTTCAGTCTCTCATCTCCTAGTTCGAGTTTGAAATAGCAGAACACATGACAGCTCCATATTCTATTACCACTAGCAGCTAGTTCAAAGCTGGAGCCAGGGTAAAATTATGTGCAAGGCAGGCATCAGGCTCTACATTGTGTGAAAAGACTGTGCTGAAATGCTTTAAGATTTAGGAGGAAACTGGATGCAGATTAAAAGGTCTTTTAAACCAACAGACAGAAACATTCCCTGGGTGCCTGCAATCCTTCTCAAATATGCCTGATAATTAATTCCTCCTAAGTTCATATTTGTGTTTGTTTTACTGTATGAAATTCTGATTTCATACAGTAATGAAATGCTGCAGTCCGGCATTTTACCCTGAAGAAAAATATTTGCCATTAAAAAGAGTATTCATAAAAATTTTACTTCCTTATGTTTTTAAGGATCCTTGCTAATTAATAAGCTCCATTGCTAGAAGAGTTCCTTTAGAATTAAAGCTAATATCAAGACCTCTCTTGTTTTCTAGCTTCTCTGCAATTTACTTCTCACCATTAGGACTCAGAATGAGACAGACATTATAAACCTTCTCTAGAGTCGCAGGGCCTTTTAGCTGTAAAGAAAGCTGAAAGCAAAGAATGTGAGAAACTGATGGCTTCTCAGTTTAAGTAAGAAAAATGAGGACAGAAGAATATAAAGGATGATGTTTTCAACAGTAATGATACTAATCACTCAGTCCCTACTTCCCTACTGAGCTGAGCAAGTTGCTGAATTAAGCAAGTGCAGATCACCCCATAAATGTCACAGGGGGGAAGCCAAAAATACCTTTTTTTTTTTTTTTGTCTTTTTTTTTTGTAGGACATAGATGGAATTTATATGTCTAGGTCTAAGAAGCAGTCTATATAACTCATTTTCCCATACCCTTAAAACCCTAGAAATCCCTACTTTCTGAACTGTAGCATTCTTGAGAGTTTTTAACATAAACACTAACGTGTTTGCAGAAATCCGAGAGGTGGATGCCTAGAATGCCTGCCTTGCTCTGCTGTGGTTCAAAAGCAAAGTGCAAAGGTTTGCCAATTCTGTCTTAAGTCTCTGAGTGGCATGCATAAGTGTCCTTCAGGTACAAGGTTTGCTTCAAGGTTGATATATGATTTACTACTTTCTGTCAGATGGGAACTGTACACCTTACCTGAATTTGAAGCTTCCTCACGGTATGGTTTCTGTTTTCTTTAGCTGGTGACTGGGCAATTTAGAAGACACAAACAATTGTGGGAACAAAATGCAAGCCTTTTGATTTTCTTCCTAGCTGGCTGACCTGTCTTCTAGTCTACATTGGTTATGGTCCTCTAAAGCTTGAATTTGTGGCCTCACAGTAGTTCACCTTCTATGGAAGGGATCAAGTATGCTTTTTTCCTTCTCACTGCATTAGCCAGTCATTATGTACTCTGTGTGGCAGTAGATATTGACTGAAGTCTCTCCTGTTGAAGTCGTAAGCGCACTCAGGTTTCTTGTCTCCCGGATAAATGCTTTATGTTATTATTCAATAGCTGATGTCCAGCATCCTTCAAGTGTGCTTTTTGACGAAGTTGACTGCGTGAAAATTGTAACTTTGGGATTTGAATTATTTTGGATTCAGCGACTTAGGGTATGTCTACATGAACAACTTAGCCCAGGAGTCTGTTTTTAAAGGAAATGCCCCTCTAATCCCTCCATTTACCATGCTGTGTTTTGTATCATGGAGTAATCTCTGAATACATGGACTCATTTCCTTTCCAATGAAATTAAAGCAGTAGATGTATTCACCTAAGGTACTTTAGTCATTAATGGGTATTAAGGTTAGAGTTTCTCTGAAATAAAACTCTTGAAACATGTACAGCATGGAAGTCAGTTCTCCAGCAAGAGTTGTTTCATTCTACAGGTATGTTCATGTTGTGTTGCACAGCTTGTAAATGCAGACATAGCCTTATGCTGAGCTTCAGCCCTCTTCTTATCAATATTGAAGAAACCTAAGGAGGAGAAAGGGAAGACAAAAAAAGATAGCAGCAAAATATAGAAATAGGAAACAGATAGCACTTCAGTGGACAAAAAAGCACTGCTGACTGAGGTAAAGACATGGCTATATGACCACCTCAGACAATGTGGAAAAGAGAGAGAAAAGGAGAAATATGAAAATTATTCCTTCCTTCTATTTAAGCCCTGTAAAAAATACTTGGTTAAATATAATGTTTTTGGTCCCATTCAAAAAGAAAAGTGGTTAAAGCTGGCAAAAATAATTTCCTAATGCAGCATTCACAGATGCGATTAGGGAACATTCAGGTCTCAAGGACTTTGATTAATGAGAAAACCTGATTGGATTCTGGGGTAGAAAGTATCCTCCTGGTGAACCTTATAAGCAGTAGCTTGGAGTCAGCTGCAGTTACTGCAAAAGCAGGCTGGGGAGTTAGTACTGAGCTTAAGCAAGCAAGCAAGCAAGCAAATAAATAAATAAAGTGGCCCCCAATGAATGCCACTATACTAGTAAAACAAAAATATGTTAAATGAGCCATATTTGTAAGTAAACAAAGACTTAAGGCTCTTTTAGCTGTAAATATGTAAAGGCAGAATAATTTTTTAAAAATACCTCTTTTAAATGCCATTAGTGAAATCTTTTTCACTATTCAGAATGAATGAAAAAAGCAGTAGTACTCTTGAGAAGGAAATCTGAGAGAGGTTTGTGCTGGTAGTGCAATGGTGCTTCCAGAAAGGGAGCTTTACCAGACACTTACTGAGGAATCTGGGGAGACAGGTAAGCAACTTGGACTACTTAAGGTAATAGCATTATAGAACACTTTTCTTGTAGGTTTCCTTTACTGGCTACAGATGAGTTACATGGAAATATTCCATAATGCTCTTAGTTGTAGGCGCTGGTAAACTCAATGTGTAGATAACCGGATGCTAATATCTGAAGTGTGCTTTTTGGCTGAAGTTCAAGGATAATTTTCTGTCCCCTTCGAAGGGCTGTGTAATTTACATGAGATACTGTAAGTGCGGCCAGAATGTTTGGTTGCTGTACCAGGAAGGAAGAATAAGGAAAATAAATTTAGGGTTCTAGTAAAGATATTAGAGTAGGATATCTAGCTATGTGTCTTTTAATCTTTGCCACCTAGGTATACTTGGCTTTATCATGTTTCTCTTACCCTGTGTGTCAGCCACACTTCCTTCCCAAACTTACAGGCATATTTTTGTGAGGTACAACTGAATGCGATGTTTTTGCTATCAGCAAAGGGTATTATTCTTATTTCTGAACAGACAACAGTATGCTAGTGTGAAGGAAAAAGAGGTGAAGATACTTGATATATCCAAAGTAAGGACGTTATGCTATCAAAGTGTGTACAGCAATAAAAACCTACTGGGTGACACCAGTTCGTCTACACTGGTAGGTCTTGTTATCTCCCTAAAAAGTAAATGCAGGAGATATACTGGATACATGCAGTGTGGCTATGCTTGTAAAAATGAAAAACTTAATCAGCAACAGTTAAGTTGGAATAGCAGCCATCAACACTGCATCTTCATAAGACAAGCTAATGAAACAGTTAAATTCTAATAGAGAATGCATACCAGACCACAAAACATAATCCCAATTGTCTAGTCTCTGAAAAGACCAAGAATGATGATATTATTAAAGAACATCTGTCAGAGGCTTAACAAGTCTGGATCCTTTTTAGTTACTCATTAAAGCCCCATAAAATCTTAGAGAGTTTAAGAAGAAAAAACAAACTAATCCTGTGCAAATTAAAGCAGGGAATGGTAGTATGATGAAATTCATACCCTTTAATGCAGCAGTTACTGGTAGAATAACAAGAAGTCACTTCTTCGGGTGTTTGGGTGGAGTAGTTCAGCCTTAGGTAAAACGTGCTAAACAACTGTAGTAGAAAACTGTTGTTATGGGGGTTCTTCTGGCCTATAGGTGTTCCTTACAACTGTCAGACTTTTGCTAAGTTATTTAACAGAGCTGTGCCCACTCAAACTCTCCACATAGTAAAGCTCCATCTCTTAGTCTTTATCTGCAGCTTCCAATCCGTAGGCTCTAATCAGAACTGAATCTGAATCATCCATGGCATTTAGACTGAATGACAACACCACGTTCTCTGGCTTTTGAGAAGGACAGATGACATCCTGAGTTGCAGAAGCTTTTTATCTAGAGAATGTTGTAGATGTCTCTACTGTAATTTTATGTGAGTGCAGATTAACACAGATAACAAGGTGATTTTTGCAATTCATCAATGTTAACCAAAAGGGAAGAAAGAAAATGTGTTCTTTAACTGTAAAAACATAGACTGCTACCCAGTGAGTTAAAAATTCTGCTAGTTTGGGCTGCAAAATTAATTGTCCTTTTAAGTAGAAGGAGAAATAACTTATTATTAACAGAAGTGTTCAGGGAAGGAATTTTCTGAACCTTGACTTATACTTTGAGAAATCCACTGTTTTAATCCCATTAAGAAATAACTATGAGTCAATAATCATGTTTCTGCATCTTGTATTAATTCAAAATAAGATCATTTGGAGGCCAGTAAGTAGTACCCATTTTTCACTTGCTTCAGGTGAATTTGGAAAATATTAGAGGACAAAAAATTAAAACCCCCTTAGATGGGGTAAAGCATGAATGATGCATTTTTATTTTTTTTTTTTTTTTGGTTCTTTTCCTCTGTACCCGGCAATTCTGATATTGCGTGCTTAAAGAGCAGGCAGACACTGTGAGAGCCAGGATAGGGCTTGGGCAGGCATGGCTTGTGGGGAAATAACAGCGAGGCAGATTTGTGACTCTGCTGGGCAGGGTTTGGTCCCAAAGTTTGACCTGAATGGCACTTCCAGCATTTGGTTTCAGATCTCCAATTCTAAATTACTTTCTTTCTTACAATGAAATATCCATCAGTCTAAAACCCAAGTGTAATTTCTAAAACAGCAGATGAAAAATAATGCAGAAAACAGTTAAGGCACTGCAGCAGCCACACCAGGTAGGATAATGAGATTCCACTAAGCTGGTATGAGATATGAAATGCTTTTCCATTTTTTGGGCTTGTGTTGTCAGAATATGTATCAGGAAGGAAACCCTGCAGGTGCATGAGTTGCCTTCCCAAAGGGAAGTGTGAAAGAGGGAAGATGATATATTCCATTTGAAAGAAGCAGTGACTTTTCAAAGAGAAGCTGGAGCTGCTCCATGGTTGTCTGTCCTACCCACCTCTAGTCCTTTTCTCTGTGCTAGGGAAGCCCAGTGTTCTTACCGATCCTACCCAGTTACAGATTTTGAGTATTTTTAGTGTCAATAATGTGGATCACAGTTTGCTCCTAGCCCAAATTGCCTCTTGTTCCCAGCCAAATCAACACTGAGATGGAAGTGGGGTGTTCTTGGGATGGTTCAGTTTAGGGTCTACCTTCCTGAAGGTAGTGTACGCAAGACGGAATCAATGTTGGCACTTTCTATCCTCTGGAGCCCCCCCAGTGCTCTCCCAGCAGTTCTTCAGTGTATCTCTGTGTCTTTTTCTTTTGTCAGAGCATTTTACACTTGCTTTTATACCCACTCTGTGAAAACACAACCCTGGATTGCTGCAACACAGCCCTTATTATATTTTTTTATGGATCAGAGGTGAGGAATCTCAATATCCTGCTATTACCAAGTAAACAGGCATCATGTGGGATACTGTGTTTTAACATGTCAGTCAATTATTTTCCAGTAATTTTAAAGGTAGCCTGTGACTGCTCACTTGCTCATTCTGTTGTCTTCATAAGGGTACTTGAGTGTCCTTTAACACAGACATAAAAATCTAGAGGTTTTGCCTACCGAGGGCATCTTCCCCAGCATTTGATGTGGAAGAGTCATGTTATTGTCTACAGATATTCTGTGGGACTTCAACCATAGTCCCTTCTTTGAGAAGCCTGTCAGATCTTTCTACATGAGCAAATCAAGTTGCTTCCTTATTCAGAGCGATGACAGTGGGAATTACCAGTAGCTCGATAGTTACTGTTAATTCAATAGGTGATGCTTTCCTTCTCTTTTTCTTACATCTCTGAGATGAACATTGGGTGAAACAATTTCTTAGGGTGCGAGTGGATCCTACCTATAGATCAAAGACAATTTCCTCAGCCTGGTTTCCTAGTGATGCATGGTAACAATGCAGCTTAAGTCTCTGAAGCATTAATGTAATCAATCATTTGACCATGCACAGAGTTGTCTCTTCTCTCAGCATGTGAAAAAATATCTTTTCCATCTGAAAGCCTTCTAACCGGATATAATTTCCGCTTGGCCCAGATCAAAAATGGAACAAGACCTTGTAGAAAGCATTCTGGCATCAGCTCACTGTTTGTGACATGAAAGGTCCAGATTGAGCAGGTTTCCTAGCAAATGGAAATTTGGCATGGAAGATATACATCTCTGTATGACTGTAGGTCATATAAATAAATTTATAGCAATCACATGGTTCTAGCAAGATGCTCAAGTTAACAAAGTGAGTTCTTCAGATTTACCTATAAAGTGTTTAAGGGATAGATCCATACTGAATATATTCCAGCAAGCTAATCTTGGTCAGAGTGATAATGGTTGTGTGCAAAGAGAGAATTTGCAATGCTGAAGAGAGGTGCAGGCCATCAAACGATGAGGTTACTGCTATGTTATGGTCATCACAGAAAAAAAAGGGGGGCGGGGGGAGTGAAAATCACTAGAAACTAACACAAAATCACAGCAACTAAGCAGTTGTATACCTTGTGCATTCAGAAAGCCTGATACTACTTTTGGGTAAAAGTCTGACAGCATTTACTGCATGTTAGGGCAACTGTCTTGGCCAGCTCAATCCTATTAAGGAATTCTTACCTTTATCTTTTCTGAATATTCATTTCTTGATTTTCTTTATTGTGAAGTTGTCAATAAGTGTTTATTTACCATGTTTAACTGCTTGTTAAACACGTAGTCATCCTGGTCATGGGTGAAAATATCTTTTAACCCCTTAGTAAGCTTATGTTATGCCATGTAAGATTTGATTCTTTAATGAAATGATTTGATAACACTGGATTGAAGATGTTCCGGAAGAAATAATTTTATTATAATCCTTACCATCATCTGCCTCCCTTTTAATTGCTACATTTTAATGTAATCTCTTGGAAACCTGAGGACCTGTGTGTAACATGTCCACTCTTGATCTCCTTGCTCAGTACTCTTGCTTCCATGTTGGAAAATGTATATAGGTACATATAAAACTCTTTTTTTTTTTTTTCTCATCTTCCTTTCTGAGTCTCTGCCTCACATCAGCCTCAGCTGAGCTCTAGGAATAATGTATATTAGTCAGTAGTTGCGGTTGAATCAGCAGGGAGAGTATATCTGGGTTTAGAGGTGTGTTGGAATAGTGAATTTCTATTTCTTTGTTGACAGAGTGGCAAATTAAAAGGTGTGGAGAAAATGAAATTTAGAACATCATAGAGCAACGTTAATGTAGGTTCAGTTTGAAAAACTAAGCTATCTGAATGTTCCTTCGAGTGCCGTAATTAATAGCAGCTTACATTTATATAGCACTTTTCATCCTGAAGCACTTTCATGCATGCATGCGATATATGCAGGAATTATTAGCCATCTCTGGAATGAAGAGGTGTTTGAGGGCCTTCCTGGAGTGCAGAGAAGAGGAGGTATTTTTATTCCATAGTTTCAGCCCTATTAAAAATGCTGTGGCGTTTTTGACTTAAAGGGAGTGCTTTTGAGAACTTGGTACTTAATGGGTGCTCAAATTGGAAAGTTTTTGTTGTTTATTTTCTTATTTTATGTTTAGATAGGTCAGCAGGGGGGAATCTCGTCCAAATATCAATGCACAATACGGACCTCTTGATCTTGCAGAGAACAAAGGGCTGGGTAAATATTGCAATAAATATTCAGGCTTATGCTTCTGTAAAAACTCAGCTAGCATTTAGCCCACAAGGTCAGCAAAAAAGGCTGTGTGTTAACTGCATATCTTTCTGTGTGTTTTGGCCAACAAGACTGACAAACATATGAGGAAGAAGAGGGGAGGAGAATAAAATTTACTACGCCGAAAAGTCATATCAAATGTTAAGTAGTCAAAGCTGTTGTATTGCTGGAAAACTTTGCTAGCATGTATGAGTTAAGACCCAACAGCTACGGTTGGAGAGCCATAAGAACATAGAACTAAAGGGACAGCTATGTTATTGAGTCTCATTGTCTCTACTAATAGGCAGCAGTGGATAAGACGTTAAATCTGGCATACAAAAAGAAACAAGATACTTAGAATCACCTTAAACCAGTTAGATTTTCAGCAGGGAAGTGTAAGCCTGAAAATCAGACACAGGAAGTAAGGAGGAGAGGGAAAAAGAGGCATTCTAGCTCCCTTGCTAGGGTTTAGCAATGACATGGAACATACTAGGTGAAATAGATAAGTCTGTTGATGGAACTAGCATTTATTTCTTGCTAGTTTAAATGAAAATCTGTAAGGCTGTTTACTTTTGGAACAGTTTCTGGCATTTACCAAGACTTCAGGGATGTTGTACAAAACCCTTAGTGAAACAGCAGCAGTGTTGCATAGCCCACCTCTGTCAGAAAGAATCATAAACCGGGCTCCCAAAAAGAGGCATGAAAAAGATGTATTTTGAGACTTTTCAGACTCTTTATATGTTCCCAGATAAACATTTGCACAAGGAACAATGAGTGAAAACATCAGATATATCAAAGCAGTCAATAATCTTAAGAATTCACAGAGCTGTATGAGTACTCTGGTTGTTGGAAAGTGACAACAAAGACTTCCAGATCTACTCTACCTCTTTTTTTGTTACATGGGACCAGGAATACCATAAAGCAATATAGACAGTTTCTAGGAGGATGATGAAAGGGATCAATACCTTTAATTTTATTGTGGCAAAAATCCTTGCCTTGACCTTGTCATCGTTGAAGTTTTAGCCTGCTGTTCTTTCACCTTGACTTATGCCTTCTCTGTGCTGGTAATGTACTAGTGAACTTCCCGTTCTCTTTAACCTTCTGATAGAAAAATTTTCATGATAAAGTCTCAGGATTATTTACCTATTTTTCACTTGTAAGCTTTGCGTTGTTGATTATTGTACTCCTTCTGAGGTAGCCTTTCTCAGCCTTCTTCAAGTTTGGCCGTCTAAAAAAAAAAAAAAACCAACCTGAAAACCAACTGAGTTTGTTCTTCAGGCATTTTTCTATTCCTTCCCTCCTGGGTGTTGTCGAATTACATTATTCATCTCCGTGCAAGTCATAACAGAATATCTCTGATCTTTTAGGAGTAAACAACAACCAAGAAGCAAGTGTTTTAAGCATGCACAGGTCAATGTATGTGTTAATCTGTAGCTTGCAATTTTATCATTTGTGAGTAGGAATACTTGAAAGTATAGTCATAATGAAGATCAAGTGAGAGGAGTTTTCCTGTGCCGGAGAAATCACAGCACATAGAAAATATACTAAGATTGATCCTTTAAATTGCCATAAATTCCATTACATTTCAGGGAAGATAATGACATCATGAAATTGGGTTAGGTACAGCACTGGAAGAGATAGAAATCTTACCACTGGAGCCTGAATGGTTTTATTTGAACCCATTTATCATTCTCATTAAAATCACTGTAATGAGAAAGAAGCTTTGTTCTATTTATAATCTTTCTTGTCAGTCTGTAACACGCAGCATGTTGGAGAGAGAGCAGTAAAGCACAATACTGCATCTGTTTTCACTATGGCTTACTTCTGGAAAGAAAGAAGGGAAGACCGATGGGGTGCTGCAGTGAATGTATGTTCTAGATCTGTGTGCAGCATGGTTCATCCGTCTGAAGCGGGTGGCTTTAGTGCTGGGGAGATGAAATGGTGGGGCGTGGATTGATAACTGACAAAATAAAGGGTTAAATATGTGGCTAGATGAAGTTGCAATCTTTCTTCCCTCTCATTACTTTCTCTAAAAGTGTCATGCTGGTGTGAAAAGTGCGAAGTAGAGAGCACTGGAGAGCACTGGAGGATGAAGTTTCTTCTTTCAAATTGTGTCCACTCGGGGACAAGCCAATTATCAGAATGATCTGAATAGCATGCTTTCCGATTCTAATGTGTCCAGCTTCAATTTCAGCATATGCAATAATATGCATCTAGAAGCAGTGAATGTACGTCAAATTGTCAGACTGAGGGACTGTGCTCAAGACAGTATTGTCTCTGGAAAAGACTTTCAGGTCATACTGGGTTATGAACCAACCATGAACTCCCTGTGCAAATCTCTGGCTATGAGAACACACGTTGAGAGGGCTTAGAGGAAGGAACTTTCCTTTCAGAATTAGGAAACAATATTATCTGTGTGTGTAGCATTACTGAAATTACTATTGGGCTATTATGTCCAGTTCTGTTGTCATGCAGAAGTTGCTTAGGTGAAACCTAAAAAAGAACAATCTATCAGGGAGAACTTTAAAAGGTGGCTTGATCACGTCTGTGTATTACACGGGGAAAGACTTCAGCTGATGGCAAGTGCAGCATAATCTAATGGCTAGAAGTTGATATCAGACAAAACTCAGGTAGAAATTACGCTCACATTTGTAAATGAGTTTATAATAAAACTTAAAAGAACTATTTTAAGACCTTATCCAAAGATTGGCGATTTTCCTAGTGATTTGTGATCTTCAGTGAATCAGTGGTTTTTTGAATATACGTGTGTCCTGGTTAAACCACGACAACATATTTCTTCCTTATCTAGAAATTAGCATAAGGGACAGTTTTATGTCATGCATTATGCAAGAACATAGATTATTTGAGTGCTAGTAGGTGGTCCCTCTTGTCTTCAAAATGTCATTAAATTTCCTATATCTGCAAGGACCAATTGTAGGTGCAAGACGGTATAATATCATCATTTAAAATCAATGCTTGTACTGACATTAAGGACTGGGGTGAAATCTTTGTGCATGAAACGGACACCTACCTATTTAAAGTGCAATGAAAATCTAGCAGTGCCTTTTCACATTAGGCCACTGAATAGCTATGTGATTGTGTGTCTAAGAAATCTTGAATAAAAGTTTTTTCCTGTTAAGTGCTCAGAGCACTTAGGGAAATCGGCACAAAATGTCGTATGTGTTATAAAGACAAATAGACTGGAGCATAAGCTTACACTGTTTTAGGCCACAGAGTGATAATAAGAGTAGGAACATGAGGACGAGACTCCAGACGCATGACTCTGAGTCACTCGGTCATCCCAGAGAAAAACTTTAAGCCGGTTGCATATTTGCTGAATACGACTTTGTCTAGGGTAAGAGAGTTTCCAGTTGCTGAGAAATCCATCTTTGCTGCAGAACAGCTCAGAAGTCAATATATACCCTTCTATGTGCCTTGAGTTATGTAGTGCCTTCTGAGGACATGCATTTCAATGTCAATACAATTTTTGTTGCTTTGCTTTGGAAGAGGTCTGCAAGACATGATTACCTGTATGATTTCATCTAATATAATGCAAATATCTATTTAAAATACTGTGAAGAAGTGTAATAGAAAATATTTTACCTTGCACGTTTATAATTTTATTCTGTCAAGAAAGGTTCATGTGTGTGCATATAAGTGAGGGAGAAATTTTGCTGGTACCATGGCAACAATCTCTCCTTATTTTAGAGTGAAATCTTGTAGCTTTTTTTCATTGTAATAGAGTAATTTTGTCCCTCTTTTTGTTGTTTTTTTTTTTTTTTTTTTTTTTCTTCCATGAGAGCAGGAGATCCTTTTGGCTGATTCTGCTCACCCCATTCTCTACCCCGCTTCTCAGTGAACATCTCAGTTTCCTTCACATACATCATGTAGCCCTGGACAGTTTGAAAGGCCTATTGAAAAGATAGACTTAAATGAAAAGTGTTCAAAAGCATTAAATTTCATTTGCCTCATATACATGGGTCTTGCTTTTTTGAAGTTCCCCTTAAGATAATTAGTATATTAAAATGTACAGAACAAAACTAGAGGAGAGATAAAGGCTAAACCTAGCTCTAGGTTGCTGGAAGTCAAGATTCAAGTGCAAAGAGAACAATTTTAGAGTGTATGGTGTTCCTGTTGTATAAAATATTTCTGCTTATTAAATAGTTTATCTAGAAATACAGAGTAGTTATTCAGAGAGAGCCCAAATTCCAGCTCCAAACAATCTGGGGTAAGCATAAGATCTGGCAACAGTACCAATAATTTCAAAGGTCTGTGGGAATAAAAATCCTTATAGAAAATAAGTAGTGATTAGTGAAGTAGTGATTTGAGCTTTCTAAAAATTTCCTCAGAATTCACCTTTGTCGTAGAGTATCTATCTGAATTTCACAGCCCTAAGAAAGTTTAGCAATGACTCAAAGTGGAAGTTTTCTAATAAGCATATACCCTTCCCTTCAACTATAGATGCCATTATCATTCTTCCTATTAATACACAACTGCCTATTCCTCAACTGGAGAAATTGGGCTCCTAATTTAAAATTATTCCTAGTCTTCTTAATTTACAGTTTTTCAGTCTGAATTTGAGTCAGAAAGGCAAGAAATGCCTGTGTTCCTTTTGACTTGACTTCTAATATCTTGCTAATTCAGCTGCTGTATACATGTTATATACCTGCTTATATCCTTTCTTGGATTGAATTTCTGAATACATTACTAGTTTTAATTTCCAGTACAATTAGCTGCTCCACTACATTTGGAGCACTTGGTGAGTTGATGGTACAGAGAGAGGATGGGTTGGCTGGAAAAGGATATCGTAGCTTTGCTAGGAGAGGCTTAGACAGAATTCATTTAGACTCTGTGAAAGGCTAATCTGACTCAGTCAAGGAGTTGTGTAAAGCTTAAAATTTCTTAAAGTATCCCCTATTCTTGCCAGTGGATTTGAAATGGGAGAGAATGAGCATAATACAGAGATCAGCCTGAAAAGTAAATATGGGGAGAAAGTCATTAAGAATGGATGAAGCACTGGAAACAGATGCTGAGAAATCAGCCAGCCTCATAAAAATTTCCACAGTTTACAATGAATCCTGTCTGGTAAAAGAAAAAAAAAATAAAATTAAAAGAATATTTCATCTGCCAATTATAAACTATATGCATTTCTAAACTACATGCATTTCTTTGAGTGAGGACCTTAAAATTTGCTGTGGATTGTAACCCAATCCGTCTGTACATTGTGGCTGAAGTCAGGCATATATGTTTCAGAGCCACTGCGGTCCTGGGCAGAGAAAAGGATGCACCGTTGAGACAACAGGAAGCTTTCCACTTAGAGAGTAACAAAAATGTTTTCTAATTAGAGTTGAAAACCTTTCTCCAAAAGGGTCATTATTTATGGTGAAAGTCACCCATGTGTAAAGGGCTGATGCACCGCTGAAGTCCCAATGGGAAGCTTTAATGGGATTTAAGTTGTTGTATAGGCCTTGTGAATTTTCCGGTAAACATATTGAGCATCTGCTGCACAACTCCAATGTCGGAGAAGGAACCAAAACGATTGAACTGAATAAAATAATGCATTCTCAGCTATTGTTCCTGATTTTCAAGTGCAGCCTTGTACAAATAAGATAACAGCCAGATATTGGCTCGAGGCCATTACCAATAATGTCTCTGTCAAAGAGAGTATCTGTATCCCATTATGATGAAACATGCTCATTTTCATTTTAAAATATTAATTTCTTCCCATACATCATTGAATTTAGGAAACAATGCTGTAAGTCAACATCAAAATGTCTGTGCAAATGATAATCCAGTATTTCTCCATTTGTGAATTACTCTATTTGGATTAAGACCTGTGCTTTCCAATTGCCTGTGACAATGCACTAATTAATAGATTGACTGCCTCCTGCTTATTAAAGTATTTAAAAATGTAATGATTACATATATTTAGTCGATTCTTCCACTGCATCATGCTTTAGCTTGATTAAAATTAATTTGAGGGAAGAAACTGAATGGTTTTTAATTATCTTGAATTGTGGCTATTACCTAGAGTGTATTCTATAACAGTAATTCACAAACAATCCCCAGAGTAAGGGCTGGGACATTGACTTTGGTGCTTCTTTCACTATGACCTACCCATGTCGCTTTATTTTGGGAAACAGAACTTGTCTTGATTGCGCCTTTGTTTATAGTAGTGATTTCTCTCTGCTGATAAAGCTGTTGAAGAACAGATATATTTTTTTCAAAATTTGGCATTAGCTATTAATTTTTGCTCTCTTCAAGTAAAAAATGAGATGCTATCCAATGTTCAGAGTTCTGTTCTGGGAATGATGATTGTACCGATCTATTTCAGCTTGTCTTCAGACAGTTAAGTTATTTAAGACAAAATTGTTAAATGACTTCTGTTGCTGGGCGCCTAACAAGAGACTTCTAGACTTAATAGATTTTCAGAGGTATTAAGAATAGGCACTTGTTTACCATGGCTATGACTATGTCAGCAAGTGATGCAGACTGCAGGCAGCAGTTCTGTGGCGTGAAGTCTGTGCTGTATGAATTTCAGGAGGTTTTATTTCACAGTCGTCCAATTCTGGGTCCTGTGGAATGAATGCATGTAGGAGGTTCCGTGTTGCTAGGTGTGCTCCTGGAGTGCATCTTTGGGTTTCTTTCCACCTGAAGAAGGACCAGTTCATGCAGTCCAAAACCACACTGCAGTGAGAATGAAAGAGCAGTAAAGGGGGATGTTTCACAGACTGACATCAAATCTGCTCTCCTGGTGTACACTCAAATGCTAATGCAGAGGTGCCCTATTTGTTATATGCTTCTCACCAATGGAAACAGTGTAGTGCAGTATGCTGCTGGTACAAAAAAAGCTGCTGTCTCATTAGGTTTAGTTGTAGAGGCATTTATTTTGGTGCTCAAGATCTCTTTCTTATAAGGCCTTTACCTTAGGCAGCAGAGGCTGATTTAGAATGGCAAAATGTTTAAAAAAACATAGCATTTTCATCAGACTAACCGATAGAGTTAGAAAGCAGACACGTTTTTTGCCATATAGTCTTTTATCAGTTCATATTTGGAGATGTATATATTCAACCCTAGGGACCTAGTGTTTCTATAAGTACCATCCACTGACAGTTTTCATTGTCTTAAAGCGGACCTGTTGGTGCCAACTATTGCTAAAAGGTAGTGCAAAAGCACTCCAGATTGTACCCAAGAGAACGAGGGAAGCCTTTTGAAGACATGGGTCTAAGCACCTTGAGACAGAAGTGCTTCCTACAGAAAAGGATTTTGTTGAGCAAAATACTGTAACTTTGAGCAGCACTTTTCTGTCTTCAGAAAGAATGTGAGCAGCCCAAAATATTCTGTATTATTTATTGTTAATAACAAATTATTGTATTACACATTTACCAAACCACCATGGTTGAAATGAGCAATGTATCTAGTTCGTGTCCTTCACCTCAAAGGAAACCTGCAGCCTTCTTAATCAGCAAAAGATTATGTTTACCCCAGGGTTATTTTGAAGAGATGTTTACGGTATGTCAGTGCACTGTACCAACCAATCAATGAAAGCAAATGCTCAAAAAGAGCAGAGAATACAACTAGTATTTGGAAGTAATCCCATTCAAGAATATACAAAGAAATCACAAGTCTCAGTTTTCCTATATAGTTGCAATTACCACAGTCATGGCAGATGTATAAAAGTGAATTGTGGCTCTGAATTATCGTAAGCTTAGGAAGCAACATAAGGAATGAAAATGGGGAAGTTGCATGTGCATATAAAAGAGAACTTAGGGAACTGTGTCTGATAATGAGTTAAAATATAGCTAATCTTAATAATGGAACAGAAGGTTACTGAGAATCTGACTTGCTCACTTCTAGTACATTTAAATTAGGGTGAGAATAAGAAACAGCAGGGGAAAAAAACCCCTGCTTTTGATTAATAAAATAATCTGGTAAAATAGGTGGGTGAATTAGGGAATACCCTTGCGTTAACATTAGAAAAAGTTGTTGAAAGGTCTAAAATGAGCACAATAAGGTTAAGATGAAATATGCTGAATGGGTAAGTTAAAATCTCCTATGTGGTTTGTAGAGGCGAACAGAATACTACTCATGTACAAAAAGCAGTTTGGATTAAATGTGTGTTAAAAATGTAGATCAGATGGGAAAAGGGTTTGTCAGCTGAAATTTGACAGTGCTAATTTATCCAAAGAGATGAGCTCCCTATAAACATTAGTTCTCTTGGCGATATTTGATTATATTTGATCAGTAACTAAACTTGGTCTACACAAGTAGCAGGTTTTAAGTATTTTTCAGCAATGTTGTTCTAGTCAAAGTTATAATTACTGTACTCTGAGCTTCATGCAGGCAGTCTTAAGCTGAACGTTTTAGATTTGAATGTATTTCTATTTCGGTAATCTCTGAAAATGTCAAAAAAGCTAAGTCTACAATCCACAATATTTCTGTGGAACACTTCCAGTGTCCATAATTCCTAATAGAATTTGTGATATTATGTTTGTTGTGTAAAACTTTTAAAATTATATTGAGTTTGCCCTATGACATAATTCTGAATATGGAGAAGCGCAAAGAGCATAGGCATTTATCCTGATTTTATCAGTCTCATATATTTGAATTTTGGACTTCTATAATCTCTATTTGAATAATAGAAAAGGTGTCTCAAAAAAGGGTTTGTCTTATGTCTATATTAGTTATTATTTAAATTATAGTATCACTTTTGTATTATTCACTACAGGAACATGTGAAAAAGAGACCACTTTGTCTTGAGAGCTTGTATATTTGAATTTATTTCTGGGTTCAGTAAATGCTATTACATTATCAACTTCATGCATGCCATTCCTCATGAGAAAATATATAGTACATTTTATTGCTGAGACACTCAAAGTGCTCCAAAGTATGATGCATTGTGCCAACGTGTAGTATTTTTATTACTTAAAGTGTAGGAAATTTTGTATCAAAAGAAAATCTGAACTGTTTCTTTGATGTTACCTCGTAACAATATTCACAAATAGTCCAGTACAAGATCTTTTTCCATAAAACAGAATGGAAATTAAACAAAGTGACAACAAGGCTTGGAAACAATCAGCGATGAGAAATCTGATTTTATTTTAATTGTTTTTTCAGTTTATTGTCTTTGTGTTCAGATATTAACAACATAACAAAGTGAGGAAAATGCAGAACAAGGCCAAGAGAGTTCTGTATATCTTTAATGACCATAGGCTCCATTAAATTATATAGGAGCATTATGTGGAGCTAGTGGTAGATAAAAATCTAATTACTTTTGGCAATGTGCTCATATCAGTGAAAGGAAATATGAACACAAAGATAAGATGTAAAATATTGAAGTTGGTAGAATCCTGTGATCCTTTTGGGAAGCTCTAATGTTACCTTTATTTATGATGGCTCTCTGATACTTAAGAGGGATAGTACCTCAGAAATAAAGTACCACCTTTGTCTTGTCCTATGGAACTCCATGGCAGTTATGCTGCCTTACTGATTACCGGAAATCCCTATTTCCTTTTCTTCCTTGCACCTCTCAGTAGCCAAAATAGTTACCAAAGTTGGCTATTTGAAAGATTGTGGCCCAAATTGCTACCAAATAGTGATAAAAGAAGCAATGGAAGTCCATTTTGTCCTTCAAGCACTTGTAAACTTTTGACACTTACAGCCATGTAGCTGCAACCATGGAGAAATGACATGAACAGAAGTAGGCCAGATCAAATCTGAGCTAGATGTAGACTATGGCTCCCAATATTTTAGAAAAATACTAGATGGGAATGGAGTTTTCTCAAGTGCTGGAGGAGAAAATGAAAAGAAGGAGAAAGCTTGTGCTTCCCTAAACCACCTATTCCATCTTCAGACCTTGCAGAATTTATGGTAGGGAAGAGAAAAGGTCTGTATGTGAAAAACAGAAAAGACTGTCCCCCCCCCCCCCTTTTTTTTTAATTGCTTTCATTAAACATTACAGTGAGCAAGCCCAGTGGTACCAATAATCATGGAAAGAATTTTGGAATTACACAGAGCACATTAAAAGCTTGCTCAAAGCATTCCTGTGAAAAAAAAAAAAATGGTTCTAAAAATTATGTTCTGCTTGGAGAATGGAAGCCTATGCATAAGTTATATGATCTGCAAATTAATGAATTGCACAGTCCAGGCCAAGAATTTCTCATAAAATGTTGATGAATCATGAGTAAAGTGGAGAAAATAGCAGTCTTCCTATCGACACATGCCAGTAAATTTCATAACATTACAGATTCTCATATGTCCTGAAACTTTGCCTAAGTCTTCTTGGCCTGTGTTTAGCCGAAGTGTGTCACGTTGTACCAGAGAACTATTCCTTGTGGGAGTTTCACCTTCACACACCAGAGCTGAACTTGTTCCAGTATCTTCTGAAATTTGATCCTGCATTCTTTTGATTTTTCTTTTTAGCAGTCTCAAGCACAGTGCCAAGAGTAGTTTTATCCACCACCATGCTACATTCTACTCCTGCTCAAGCTTTTACAACATATGGCCTTTAAGAATAAATTTCCTATCCATTTTTTTTTTCCCCACAGGCTTGTTACCTTCCACTTCTCAATGCTGAAATGCTTAGTGTGCCCATGCTTGTCAATTTAAGCTATTCCAAATTTTACTGCCCTCGTGTTTTATATTGATTTATTCCTCTGTCTATTAGACTCGTTATCAAATGCAGTTGCCCTCCATGCCTGCTCCTTCCTGCGGAAGGCAACAGTTTCAGTTGATACGATTATGTACAAATGTAGTAGTCAGTTTTCTGTAACTTTTTTTTCCTTGGCCAATAATTTACCCATGTTCTTCATCAACAGTAACGTACTTATTGACTTCTCATTTAGTAATCTGTGGTTATTTGTCATTAATACCTTGTGAGTATAATTATATAATTCTTTCTCAATTATACCATACTAGTTTGAAATATAACCTCTTTGTAGTGCCATTCTGCTTGTCCTTTTAGTATGCTAATGTTTACAATAATTCTGTGTGCATGTTTACAGCCTCCATGGCTGTGGACGTAAAGCTTCAAAGTCTGAAATGTCATGTCTTGGTTATCCAATTGTTATATGGGTAGAAAGGAAAATGTAAGTGGGGGCTTTATAAGCATCCTGATGAAATTATTAATATTTATGATTGAGAGGACTAGCTAAGAAGTTATCTTTACTGAAAGAACATTCCTTTCTAACTAAAAGCTAATAGTCTGTGGTTGTTTCCAACTCCCCACTTCTGAGCTAAGATAATACTGAGTGTGCCACTGCCATAGACAGGAGACGTCTCTCCATATTGTCATGTTATTTACTGTTTGAGTCCTTGACAGTTAACAAGCTACTGAAGGAGTCCATCCCTCCCGGGGATGGATACCTGGCTTTGTTAACATTGACATATTATTTTTCCTCACCTCTTTCTTTCTTTTCTGAAACAGTATATAAGTTGGGTCTCTGCAGTCACTTGGGAGAGAACAGGGGAGCAGAGGGGGAGATGCTGTGCAAACGTTCTCTCGCTGTGATCACAGTTAATAAAGCTGTCTGACCTGTCCTAAATTGTACTTGCATTATTATTTGCTTGGGGTCCCCAGATTCTCCAACATAAGAAAATGATGCTTTATGATTTACTATAGGAACTTTGGTTATATATAGTGCTAGCTGTATATCGGGGAAATTTTTGTAAGATATATAGTTCATGTTGCTTTCTGATAGAATTCTTTTTGTATAGGTGATAATACCTATCAGATCTTCAGAGTAGCTGAATGAGTAATAGTTTCAGGGTACTGAATTAGGCGAGATGCTGAAATACAGGGAAAAAGAGCAGTTTAATTCCAAAATATAGAAATTACCATAAGAGTTATGCTTTTTTAAAAAAATATTTGTTACAAGATCTTACAGCATTAAAGCTTGTTAAGGGTCTAGGTTAGCTCTCCATGCTTAGACATATTCTCAGTTATTGACATTGGTAAGAACTGTTCTGGCAATGTTAGCATTAATCCTAAAATTCTTCAGTGTTATGGTTGTATGTATTGCAGTGATGCTGATTTCTTAATAACTTTTTATTGTTCTGTGTACCAGTCCATCATCAATTATCTGTTGAATACAATTCATAAATACTCAAAAATACATTTGAATTTTATGGCTAGGTCAAGGATGTGCTGTTGAATTGCACATCTTAATCTGATTAAATGCTCCTCTTATTATTATCTACATTTATTCATTCAATCTCTATTTTCTTTGTTCTTACTATTTCTTGATATTCTTACATTAGTGAATTAGAAGATCAGTTTAACAGTTTGTCAGTTCCATGCTATATTGCAGAGAGCTGTAGGACACCTAAGTGTATAAAGCTTGCATTTTTGAAGAAGCGTTCTTTTATTGCTTAAGCTTCAATGGATTGCAAAGACTTTCACCACAGTCCTTTGAACGGTTTGGTAAACTAAATTGAAAGCTGTCCTTTAAACTGTCATCTGTCTTGGTGAGGAAAAAGATGATAAAGTCATGACATTGTGTTGTTTTCTCCTAATTGCATTATTCAGCTGTTAGTAAACTCCAGAAAACTAAGCTGAGAGAGATTAAAAATGCAGCTGTGAGACTCACATTTTAATTTCTTATGGAAACTTGTAACATGCTGTGTTTAAGCACCTTTGAGTGTTAGCATGCTGGACAACCCCGATAAGGAACTATGGAACACATAATCGCTTCAGGACTTCCTTCACCAATTTATTGTTATTTCATTAGGTCTTAGCCTAACTGGATGCAGCTGCCATTTCATCCTAAGAATCTGGAACCTCTTCACTGAGGGCTGCGTACTAATTTACGGTGTGTGGTGTGGAAATTGCCATTAAAAAGTTTAAAGAAGTAATATAGAAATTGTGATCGGTATGGAGAAATTGAGTGGACATGAAAACAGTTTGCTTGACTGGGGAAATGTAAAAAAAAAAAAAAAAAAAGGAAGAAGGGAAAAGAAGATGATGTCCTGGAGTTTCATAGTACCACTAACTTACGTTTACATTGCCAGCAATAACGGGAGCCCCTGTTGTGTAGATGTAGGCTTAGCCTGTTTTGCTTTACCTATTCATGTCATGCCAGCTGAATACTTCTGCAATATGCATCACGTTTAACTGTTATACCTGAGTTGATGTAATTTGGATGAGTGCACCATAAATCACAATGACTGCATACTTCCTTTACGTCCTTGTTTAGAATATGCTCTATGTAACTGGAAGATGCCACAGCTCACAATAATGGTATAGGCCGATATTGCAGAGATGAAGAAAATTATTTGCTTAGCATTTTTAAAAATCACATTGATTATTATATTGTATGGTATGTGTAATCTAAATATGGATATCTGCCTGAGGAATGGAAAAAATCTAGGAAAGGAGAAATTATTACAAATGTCAAGGTGCTTTTGAAACAGTCTTCAGTGAGTGGAAAGTCTCCAAAACTTAGTACCATTCAGCAGAATACAGACATTTCTTGAGCTCAGCAGAAACACTGAAAGCTGTTAGGCCTTTTTTTTTTTTTTTTTAATCACTTACCCTTGTGTAATGGACTTGAATTGACATTGGGGAAAAGAAAGATGAAGCAAATGCATTTTCTGTCTTTTCATCAAAGCAGTCCTTTGGCAAATCAAGTGTGGGTCTTCCTTGACCCATTTCCCCTTGGAAGTTGCATCTTCATGCAATGAATTTGTGCCAGTAATATTTCAATGAATGCCAAGCTGTGAATAACTGTGATATTCTGGAACACGATTAAGCATTTTCTTTGATTTCCCTTGTTTTTAACTTCACTGGAATACTGGAAAAGTACCAAACCCAAGAGCTGATACAGAGCTGACAAGTAATGAATCGCCATTTCCATCTCTATCAAATTTTAAGAATTAAGAACGACTGCTTGATTCCCTCTTCTAGAGAAAATGCAATATCAGAAGGATATTAAGTCAAGATGGAAATTTGGAGAAGAGATTTCTGTTTAAATAAATTTGTTCTGTAAGAGGGTGACATGAGGACATGGGTAATTTTCTTTCTGTATAACAGCCTGAAAAATGCTTCATGTTAGCTAGCAGATGAGAGTGCCGTGTTGTCCTGTTTACCTGTGATAGTACAAGCAATAACACAGCACATTTGAGTACATCTTATAGAATATACCAAACTCTATTGACTTGATTTAAGAACACTGGTAACAAATAGCTAAGGTTATGACATCCAGGTTCTCTTGAATATTCACCACTTGTCAGTAGGTGCTTGCTTTCATTTGGCTTGTGCCTGTGAACTTTTGCACAAACCAGAGTTTTATTTATTATGTATACTGGAGAGCTTCTGTAAATTTTTAAACTTGCTGTTTATTGCTATACTATAAGTTCAAGTACTAGTTGCAAATGATAGTACAAATTCCTGATTAATACCTTTTTTTATCCCTGAAGTCAATCTATTTTAGTAGTTATATATTCTGACCCCAGAAAGATCTTATGACACTTTTGATCTTCATAGTGTTGAACGTGTAGCTCAAAAGGAACCATGTTCTGGTGTTCCACTGCATTCACACTTCTGTACTGACTGAGTCTGCATGGATATCTCTTGAAGCATTTGAGGCCAACCTCCACAGTCAAGCTTCCAGGTCAGCCTCAACAGATCTGACTCTGTACCTTATCTTGTGTTGTATGTTTAGGCCATCCAGAAGCGGAGAATACTCAGCTGTTAATAGTCTGTATTTTTAGCTCTGCAATGATTTGGTGACATGTCTTAAAGATCAAAGACATCTGAAATGATTTTGAAAATAAGAAAAAAATAGCTTGCAGCACTGATAGCAAAGGTTCTGTTGGTATGATGTTGGGCCATTTGCAAGCAGTTTAATTCCAGGCATGTGAAAAATAAAAATGGCCATTGGCTTGACTAACGTGTCCCTCAACAAAGCCCAAGCAGGAGATATTACTGCTCAGGATGCAAATTCTTACTGTTTGCATCGTCACAGCACTGGCGACAATTGCCAGGGTTTGATCTCTAGTGTTAGCCCAGTTGGCAAGCGAAAGACTTTTAATTAACAGATGCATGGAAAGACCTGAATTATGTTTTGGGTTTTTTAAATGGATAGATCAGCAAGCATCATAATTTCCATAATAAGGCCAAGAAATTTTAAGCAAATTCTAACAATTTTTCTCATCTTTATCCATACCAATTTTTGCACGCAAATATAATTTGAGGAAGGACAGACTTGACGATATTCCCAAAATAACTGCAGAACCTACAAGGGGAACCCACAAGCAAACAAATACTAACAATGCAAGTAAGTATGCCAGTACTGTCTGGTCCTTTCAGAAATGAATCACACTTTGATAATACGTGCTATGTAAGGGTTTGAAAAATGCTCTGATTTATTTCAAAAGTTACTTTACCCTTGGAGCAGCAATACAATACCTCAAAGCCTTCTTTGTGTAACTTTCCCTGTAATTTAGGCTGTAGGCATACTTCATACATTGACCATACTTCCAGAAGGCCCACCAGAGATACTTTTTACGTTTTATGTTTATGTAGGGTGCCACGATCATATTTTTACAGGGAAGTAGCTCAAAGGCAATTGTAAAATCAGGCTTCCCGCTAGGTGGCAAAGAGAGACAGTGATTTGCAATGCATTTCTGCACGTGCGAAAAAGAGGGTGAAAAGCAGCCGGCTATAGAGCCAGGTTTACAAAAGAACAATGTATTTTACTGGCCTAGCCTTTCGGAGTCAGACTGAGTTTTAATAAGTGTGATTCTGTAAGACTGGAAGGAACAGGTTGATTAAGGCAATCTAGACTAGGGAAAAAAAGCTATCTGCATGTAGGAAAATTATATAATTTCAGTTTGTCCATTTTAGTAACCACTGGAAAGGTGTTTAGTTCTCCAGCTCACTTCTTACATATTGTAATATTCAGTGCAGAGGACTGTGATGTGGTCAGCTCAGCCAAATTGCTGAAGCATTAAGCTTTTTAAAACAATAATATTTAATGAAGAAATTCAACTAGCCACACTACAGAATACTGGAAATATGGGCTATTTCTACTGTGGTTATTAGTTATAGAAATCCATTTCTGCAGGTAAAGCTGTATGTAATCCGTGCATTTACAGCCCACACCTGCAAGGTACTTGCTTGACCTTGCGAGGTCATATGCCAAGAATGTGAAGTGGAAGGTTTCATAATGAAAACAATTCAAGATTTTGGGGAATTTTTTTTTCTTTAGTGTTTTTCTATACCAAAGCAAGGCTCAGCTGAGGTTTCCATGGGTTGGATGTAAGGTGATTGTGACATAATATTTATTATAAAACAGCAGCTATATCAAGCAGTTCGAACTTGTTGTCAGAGTTCTTTTTGTGGCTCTGTTGAAATAAATTCTTTTCAGATTTACAAAGAATTGTGACTTTCCCTTGGAATGAAAAGAATGAAAGCTTCGTTTGTGGAATGTAAACAAAGCACTACTATTGGGGTTGTTAAAATTGTATGGATTTTCACACAATTCAGCTTGTGTTTCAGGTGTTCTTCCTCTTTGCAAGGTAGTAGTGAAGCTCAAGAAATTTTATTTTAAGAAATGGGAGAAACCTTATATATAGTTTCTCTGTACTTTCTATTATAAAACTCTTTTTGCTTATTTTGAAGAGCTCTAATATCTTAATGAATTAATCATAATATGAACTTGAAATTTGAAAGAGCCAAATAATCCTGGCACACAGCTGGTCTTTAGTTCAGAAAAACCCATACTTCTCAGGACAAATTTTGAGGTAATCAAAAGAGGTGTTTTGTACCTCATATATTTAAGAATATTAGGCTCACGTTTATAAACTTATTACATGGAGAATGGCAATAGAACATGGTGGGAGCAGATCATGAAGAAAGAGAAAACTAACCTTAAAAGAAGATAATCTTTCCAGTGAAAAGAGATCATGAAGTTTGTTTTATGTCTTTTACGGTGAGGCACAGGAATAGGTAAGTACTTCTCACTATCTATTGAGGGAATTTCTGTGCTAGGAAGTTTTAAAAAGTGCATTTGATGAAGATTTTGGAGGAACAAAGATGAAAGTACTTTTCTTTTACTAGGAAAAAGGTTGATAGTTCAAGTGTAAGGAAGTTAGTAACAAAAAAGGCAGAGGGGGGAAAAGGACTAGGGAGATAAAGAACATGGAGGATGGCAGTAAGACATGAAAGCGGAGATGTTTAAATCACTAGGTCTACATTATGTAACTTTTCAGATAAATATGAGGAGTTTGATACTGATATGGGAGGTGTCAGAAACCCTTGTAGACACGCAGACAAGTCCAGGTGAAAGGATGATTCGGTAGGAATGGAAGAGCTGCAATTTGAACACAATAAGGAAAATAAGTAGCAAAGGCAAGAGGCTCCAGCATTTGAGGTACGAGAGGATGAAGGTAGATTATAGAATGTGTCCATGGAAGAATGAACTACTTTTAGAACTCTCAAGAAAAAAAAGAAAAAGTTTATTTGATAGAATCAATGCCTGTGTGGGAAGTAAAATTCAAGGGCAAAATTTCACTGTGCCTGAAAAAGAAATTGCCTGCTGAAAAACTCTCCCATATATTATGCAGAACTAACACAATAGCTTTAATCCTGTTGTGACAAAGAAAATATGGTTTATTATAAAGAGGATTGTTTTGGGAAGGCAGTCTCAATTTTCTTGCTAGATAAGAGAGAAAATGTTCTCTTGGCTTCCCACTGCTATCTGAGCATCCAACAGACGTGAACTAATCAAACAGAAACCCTAAAATAACAAGAATAAAGCTTGTGTGAAAACTCATTGTTCTGTATAAAATATAAGGGACTTTTTTGAGGAATGACTATAGAAGACCATTAAAAAATGTGTATCATCCAACTGGATTGATCAGGATTAGATTCAGTAGATTTTTTTCTATATTTTTTCTTTCTTGAAGAAAAAAATCTCACCCTAAATATGAACATATGAATTGCATAATTCACTCTTACTCAAAGTTTCCTTAGGTCTGGGAATATAATTTTTTCTCATTCAAAAGTAAATTCTTTGCTTATTTTACAGGCTCTTTCACCTGTTTTCATGTCGTCTGGTCATCTCATTGATGACCACTTTGTTCAAATGCCAGTCAAGATCTGGAGGAAAAGCAAATTTCTCTATAATATGTTTCTTCAGTAGAGAAATGTAAAATGTGCAGTCTATTCTCTGTGTTCCTCTAATGAGGAGATAATCTGAAAAAAATCCAGAAGGATACTTAGAAGCATGGTTCTGGAATTTCAAATACGTTTTGAATGCTAATTTTTTCCTCAGGGTGCAGCAGCTCCTTGGAGAACTAAATATTCAGGCCAATACAGTCAACATAACAGTACGCTTTATGCTTCTTCACAGAACACATCTAGAGGATAAGTAAGGTCCGCATTTTTGACTGAATGAATGGTTACAGAAGCCGACCGAAATCACATTTGAATTTCATTTTACATTTCATAGAATCATAGAATGTTTTGGGTTGGAAGGGACCCCTAGAGGTCATCTAGTCCAACCCCCCTTGCAGTGAGCAGGGACACCGCTAATTAGATCAGGTTGCTCAGAGCCCCGTCTAACCTGGCCTTGAATGTTTTCAGGGATGGGGCCTCCACTACCTCTCTGGGCAACCTGTTCCAGTGTTTCACCACCCTCATTGTAAAGAATTTCTTCCTTAGATCTAGTCTAAACCTACCCTGGTTTAGTTTAAAACCATTACCCCTTGTCCTGTCACAGCTGGCCCTGCTAAAAAGATTGTCCCCCTCTTTCCTATAGGCCCCCTTTAGGTACTGAAAAGCCGTAATCAGGCCTCCCCGCAGCCTTCTTTTCTCCAGGCTGAACAAGCCCAACTCTCTCAGCCTGTCCTCATAGGAGAGGTGCTCCAGCCCTTGGATCATTTCTGTAGCCCTCCTCTGGACCCGCTCCAACAGTTCCATGTCCTTGTTCTGAGAGCTCCAGAGCCCGACACAGTACTCTAGGTGAGGTCTCACCAGAGCAGAGTAGAGGGGCAGAATCACCTCCCTTGACCTGCTGGCCACGCTTCTCTTTATGAACTTTGGTTTAAAGTAGGTAGGCAAAGATAACTTCCAGATTGCTGGAGGGTCTTCAGGAAAGCTAAGCATGCCAACATTGGTGAGCTTAAGCGAATAATTACTGGCAGACATTTGATGGTACTTGCTATCTCAGATTTTATTTTATTGTATTACTAGAACCTTAATTTACAGGGCCTCTTAAAAGCTACTGGAGTGATCTAAAACTTTTCTCTGAAAATGTTCAGTTGACAGTGTCCACTGATACTGCTCCAGGTAATATACAGTATTGCAGACTGTTGATAAGTGTTAAAAAATATTGAATAGGACATCTTTGAAAAACAATAAAATAATCAAGAACCCCCCAAAACCATAGACCCTAGGTAATATCTACGTGTCATTTAAACATCTATACTCAGCTTATGGTAGAGCTGTGGCCATAGAAGTCCCATTGATCTCCATGGTACACATTCTGTTACAGATTACATATATATGTATATATGTAATATTATGCATACATTTATGTAGATATTTTTTAAGTAGTGATGACATGCTTTCCTTTACAAGAATATCTTAAAACATCTTAAAACCTAACCTTCATCAAACGAGTGTTAAAACAGCTAGCAAAAGGGCTTTCTGGATTATTAGTACTGATTTTTCTATATATATTGGAAAACCACAGGCATTTCAAGGATTAGAATCAAGCTACTACCATGACAGTTTTGTTTGTTTAAGTTAAAAACAGCCATCTCCCAATGTGATCTCTGGCAAAATAATGAATGGAATGATAAAGGACTCTATTTATAAACACTTAAAGGACAGTAATATAATTAAAACACAAAATTTTGTAAGAAAAAGCTTTTTAGTCCAGCAGAAAAGTCCAGGAAAAAAAAGGCTAAAAGTCAAGAGAAGAGAATTTGGAGAATGTTATTCTGTGTATATTTTAAATGGTGAGGATAATTAAAAATGAGACCAGTTTACGAAGAGTTTGGATGCATTTTTCATAACTGGGAAATAGTAGAATAAAGACTGGATGTATTTCTGAAAGAAAATGCCTTGTTCAAACCCAACGGTTGGACTGTGAAACTGGAATTAGGGCATGAAAATCAGCTAGTGCTAAACAGGAGGTTAGAGTACATAGTTAAAATGGGCTTTTCTAGACTTAAAAGGCTGTAATGTGTGAAAGAGAAGCACTGCAGTACCTAACCGTGATCTCAGTGAATAAGTCCCCTTTGTACTCTTATAAATATATACAGTAAGTAACCAACAGTTCTGGCTTCAGCCTCATATTACTTTGTCTTCATGAAAATTCTTTTATGTTGGAGTAAGTTAAATGGTGGAAGTCTGTGTTTGAAGGGGAATGCTCAAAATGTGTGTATGTTAAAAAAAAAAAAGGAGCCTAGTGGTCTTTGACTTATGTGTAATTTGCAGTGGGAAGCCAACTTTTTATTATAGTTGGGACTAAAACAATTATAGCTGGTGCTAAAATAGTGATTTTGCGGAGAGCTGAGCTCAATTCCGTTCTGTCAAAAATGGCAATTTCAGAATTGGGCTGCAAAATTATTTGTAATGGTGCAAGAAGTGCAATGAGCACAGGCTGACTTTCAGATCTTGGGCAATCTGCATGCTAGAGATGATATTTAGAAAAATCATGTGTTTCGCAAGCTTATCAGACTTGATGTAGAGTCACTGGGGGAGAACAAAAGACAGCCCTATGAAGTAATTTCTGACACAGTGCTTTCTTATTTGAAACACATTTTAAGGCTAAACCTTTGCTTTGTTGTACTGTTGAAGTACTACTGCCATTTAAATGATGCTAAGCTGTTTACTGTCAGAGCAATGGTCAAAGGCAAAAAGATGCCAGTGTCTCCAGCACGTGCTTAGATGTTCTTCAGTCCTGGCAGTGCTGAGCAGCTCAGTGCCTTCCTCACCGCTACGCCTTGCTGGGTTTCACAAGCCAGGCGTTTCAGTGCCCACCTCAACCATAGAAAACCCTTGATAAAACCTGTTGAAAAAGCTCTGCCAAAAGCATGCCCGGAAGGCGTAGGGGTAAGAGCGTTCCTGCTGCACATGGGAGACGCAGTTTGATTCCCCTTTGCCGAAGTGGGTTGTAGCCAGTTATCTCCAGTCACCCAAGAGAGTGCCTTCCCGCTTGCAGCGTAGGGTGTCCTCGTTGCTTCTCAGTCCCAGATGACTGTTCGGGCCTATTACTGCCTTGTGAGGCTCTCTTTATTTACGTATGGACTAACCAGACTCAATCGCCCTTCCTGGATTTAAGAAAAAAGAAAGCAAGCTCACATAATATATATCCATAAGTCCTAAAGCTGATTTATGCCCTGCACAGCATTCACAAACAGCATGTACAGGGCTGCAGTTGCCATTTTTCAGTTATCCTTGCACAGCTGCTGGGGTGTGGTGTGCCCTGAGTGCGCGTTATCACCATTTGCTCAAGCCCCTAATTTTAAGTCCTCACTGTTTTCCATGTGTGGTGTAAGGAGGACCAAATACTTTACTCTTTGCTTTGGATTCCAGTTAGTGTAATGGCAATCCCAGCACACCAGTCCTGGTGTGAACCTAGTCCTTCAGCTTGTGTATGCTTTCATCTGATCATCTGTTAAAAGTTGTGACCTGTCATATAAATGCGCAGCAAACCATTTTGCAATAAACATCATAAGATACACATTATAACCCAGCAGACCATAACAGTTGCATATAAAACATTATAGTATATCATGAAAACATTTACAACTAATTAGTTTAAAGCAATAGACTACCATAATTATCATCTAAATAATTAGTATTAATTACTTAGAGGATTAATTAGTTTGCTTCTGAAGTACTTTGAAGACACAAAGCAAAGAATGACTGCCACGTATCGTGACCTGTGTTCCCTTCCAACTGAATATAGCACATTGTCTAAACTGTGTCTTCTCATTTATACAAAATTGTCTTTCATTAGGCCGGTATGTGGCAGCATTATCGACTGGATCTAAAAGGATTTTGTTGCTATGAAACCCATTCAGAAAAGTGGCTCTTTTTCCAATCTAAATGAGTGATCACAGCTTTCCTATGGGGAGATCTAAGACTCAGAGGAGAATGCAATTAAGATTCATGATGCGTAGGGAGTGAAATTCATCCCCGTGCATTGATCTGCAATATATTTTTATATGCATACTAGCATTAAGAATCTAATTACTACATACTAAGAGCAAAATTCACCCCTGGAAGAATTAACTATAACCAGTTCAAAGGTGCTGTTCAAGAATCCCTGTAGCACTTGGGCCTCACAAAGCCCCCCATTAAAGTTCCTGATTTTCTAAAGTGCCAAATGCTAAGATCTCTTAATGATCTTAGTGGGAACAGTGGCTGCTTTTTCAAAACCCCTGAATCCAGGGCCCTTTGAGGCACAAGGGACATAGACAGCTTTGCTTAGGCTCTCAATTTTTCTAGTATGAAACAGAAATTTGGGTATGCGAGAGATCCATTGGCTTGTCAGTGCTTCTTAGCGGGTACACAAGACTGTGCAGAACTAAAATAACTGCTTAATTGTGATTTTTCTTTTGTATTCCATGTCTATAAGAAAGCAGAATGATGGACAATGCTGAGTATTAGACATCTGCAAAGGTTTGTATGTTGACCCCTATACTAAAAGCAGTAGTCTTCTGAAAATTGAAAATAATCTGACTTTCCACAAATGGAAAAAAAATCTAGCAACTAAATCCCCTTGTACATAATGGCAAATTTAGTACATTAATATTAAAGGATGATTAATGGAGTTATAAATCTCCGAAACCAAGGAATGATAAGGAAAATCCTGTGATAAATCTGTAACTTCAGTAGCATTGGCAGACAGTGTTATATCTGGATATTGCAACAGTCTTGATCAGTTTATTGTTAAGAGACAGAAGCCAACTGCAGGATATTCTTAATGTGAAGGGTCAGCAAGTGACCTTCAGCTCTTTTAAATATTTTAGAGCAGTTATATTAATACCTGTTCTTAAGCACCAAACCCCTCTATGACAGTTTCATTTCTCCTTTCTAAAATTATGACAAAGTA
>NW_009259429.1:3078630-3108135 GCF_000687185.1 Egretta garzetta | reverse complement strand
TGAACGAGAGGTTTAATCATCTGAATATGATGTCGGTATTATAATGCTTACAATCCTTAAATATTCCCTCTTTCCTTCAATTTTTTGGTGAAGCAGATTAAAAGCATAAGGGAAGGTGTACTGCACGTGGCAGGACATACTTAGGCCCAGTGTTAACATAGCATGTTTCTAACTTCACTGAGTGTTATATATCAGTTAAAGTGTGGGGGGTTTTTTCCAAGTGAAAGCATACTGTTCATTCACTGGGCATTCCGATTTTACTTATGGACTTTTTTATAACTCAGAGGAATTAATTAAAAATGTTTGTAACCCTTTGAAGTTCCATGTGTTCTACCACACATAACTACTAATCCATAAATTTATTCTTCATCCTTTCCTAGTTTCAAGAAATGCTGGTTATCTAACCTGGAAGTTTATAAAGACTGTAGACTCAGACAATGAATTACATAACATAGCTACCAAAAAATAATTGCTGAATATCTGACGTAAAGATATGTGAGCAGTCACAGTATAAATTCTATGTAGCTACACCATGTACCACGTACTTTTATAAAGTAATTAATAGATTAGAATCATAGAATGGTTTGGGCTGGAAGGGATCTTTATAGGTCAACTAGTCCAACCCTCCTGCAATGGGCAGGGACATCTTCAACTAGATCAGGTTGCTCAGATTAGCCCGACATCTGGTTTGGTTTGCAGTTTTCTCCTCAGTATAAGAGTTTGCAGTGCTGAACCAGCTGTTAAAAGCATAGCTGGTTGTCAAAAATGTACTCACACCTTTCTCCCCAGTTCTGCTGCCTGTTCTTCCAGGATTAGCCCAGCTTGGCAAGAGTTTCCTTCTCCTTCTACTCAAACAGGCTTGGATCTGGAAGGTCTTGGACCCAGGTGAGGGGAAAAAGGAAAAAATCCCTGCCAAAACTTGTTCTGACATCTGCCTCATTTTCCTATCTCTCTCTGAAATCATCCCACATCTAAGCTTGCATAAATCCCGTCTCTGACTAGAAGATGCAGGAGTCTCCTCTTCATCCCACTTCCTACCACCCCCCACCTACTCTGATTCGAATCTGGAAGCTGGCATATGATATATACTCTCAATGGTGAAGAGACTTACCCTAAAAGGAGAAGTCACAGCTGAAAGCCCTTAGACATTCATTATAGGTTCTCATGTGCCTGTTCTTGGAGCATTTCCACCATTTTGTTTGAAATTATAGACACTTGTCAAGTTTAGACAAATACTAAGGCCTCTGTTCCAATGGCAGTAGCATCTACAGAATTAGACTGTCTCTAATTAACACCTTGGCAGTTTCTATAGGGACATCCAGAACTGAACAGGGTTGAAGATGAGTATGTTCCATCCTTTTCAGAGTGGTTGTTTCTGATCAATGCTGATTTGCGGAGGCAGGGAAGAAAACTGGTCCAGGTTCTGCCTCTGGTGTGACAATCCTCTGAGTAAAATAAATAATCTGTCTTCAAGACCATCAGTTTGATGTCATCAATAAGCATTTCATCTGCTTTTGTAACAGGTAATAAAGAAGGAAACTATTTCTAGTATTAGCAAATTCCCTGCTATCTGAAGCATTACAGGTTTTTCAGTGAGAGTGATAACAAAGAAACCTGGCGGACAATGGTTTTCAGAGACTGCCTGCTGCTTCTGCTGAGGAGGCAAAGATATTGTACATCATATCTTTGAGTCACATAACCGCTGAATGTAAATCAGCATTACTACCTCATTCATCAGCATGATGTCTTTAATTGTGGAGCTGGAAGATTAATTTACAATGCCTGGAAAATGGCCCAATTCTCAGGAGAAGCATTTGTATTAAATGATCAATGCAATAATGAAAAAGTGATTGTATGTAACCCTTGAATCTTACTTTGATCCAAGAAAGCAAGCAAAAACTGTAGCCATGAATAGCAACTATTTTGATTCCTGTAGGTTCCTGGATCCATTAAGATAATCATGGTATTTAAATGTTACATCATTGTACCTGACGTCAAGTTCATGAGTATTAATTTTTGTTGATTGAACCAACCAAAAGGGCAGGATATTAAATATTAAGCTATGTTAAGAGCTGGATAGAATTATTTTCTTTCTTGCCCAAAGTCTTACAAATGTAGAAGCTTTGTTCTTCATTATTTAACTGTTATTGAAATTTCTCTTTTCCTTTTACAAAGCCCCAATATAAACAGGACAAACTCTGAAGATGGATCAACAGTAGGACATATTTTCTTTTGACAATTAGTTGCAGTGACCTGGTCCTTCTGTATGGTCCTAGCCACACCTATATTTACAGAACGTATGTTTTAGTGTGACTAAAGCCTATAAAAATAAGAACTGGGTCCACAGGAGGTGAGCATGGGAAAATATTTTCCTTATTTTTCCCTTTTAGAAAGCAGAACAGATATCGGGATTCACCTGAAAGGCTCTTTCACATCACTGGTGTTTCTTTAGTCATCCAAGAATATGTTGGTGTCCCTCTTCCATTTCAGTCAATCTGAAAACCTAGAAGGCTAGAGAAACAAAACACAATTTCCACCACATAAAATGGAAGCAGAGGGAGGAAGGAAAAGTGAGGTCATATTGGTAAAGAGCTGTGAAACAAACCACCATCAAAGATGGCACAGCCTCCGCTGTGGCTGTGAAGTTTCTTATTATCTGGTTTTATAAGCTGAAATATTCTGAACTTACTTTAAGTAGACTAAAAGCCTTTTCTGTTAGCAAGACCATTAGTGACTATGGAGACACTGGCATAGTGTTTACCAAGCAATAAAGGGTGTATCTCTGAAGTTAGTTAGCTTCCATCTTCTGAGCATCTCTGGACTTGCATTGCTCTACCCTTGCAGGAGGATCACATAAGAGCTGTATGGAGAACTCAGTGGCCTGAGCCTATGAGTCTCGATCTCTTACAGGACCACAGTCCACAGATCTACCACCATCAGCAGCACTAGCTGCTCCTTACAGAAAGGAAGGTGTTTGAACGCAGCCATTAGTCTTCACAATGTAATACTTATTTTTAACAACAAAAGGTCATGGTGAGAAGTGCTTTCTACAAATCTGAGTCAGGAGAGCCCTTTTCTCCCTTTTCTTATGAAAATGTAGTTCTGCACAGCATGATCTTGTCTTGAATATTTGACTACTGTTGGGGGAAAAAAAAAATCACAGCAACACAAAAGACTAGATGTATATCTACTGTCTTTTGAGACTTGGTTGTAGTGACTTTGTCCCGGTGGATGGTCCTGTCCAAACTGGAACACAGGAGGTTCTGTCAGAGCATCTCTAAATACTTTTTCACTGTGAGGGTGACCGAGCACTGGCACAGGTTGCCCTGTGAGGCTGTGGAGTCTCCATCCTTGGAGATATTCAAAAGCTATCTGGCCGTGGTCCTGGGCAACTGGCTGTAGGTGGCCTTGCTTGAACAGGCGGAGGGGACCAGATGACCTCCGGAGTTCCCTTCCAACCTCAGCCTCTCTGTGATTCTGTGATGATGTATCTTTAAAAAACTTTGCATCTTACATGAATGTTTATACAGCAGCAACAGATTTTATTTATTTGATTTGAAGCTTGTTATTGAGAAAAATAATATATCATTTGTAGCTGATCCTTTCTCATCAAAGTGGCTTTTAAGTATATTAAGCACATTGTTTCACGAGATACGGAGTATAAAGAAACAGCAGTAGAAGAGCAGTAGCTGTTTACAGGGCAATCATTCCAATTTATCTACTGGGTATCTTCATTAGATGGTAGCGTGGTGTGCCATCTTTCCCTCGGCACATCGCTAATGCAGTATTTTAACATCCATTCTTCACTTTTAGGCCTTATGCTGATGGGCAGGGTCCTGACAACAGCTTGAAAGTTACTTCTTATTGGTTTCAGAACCACTTTCATCACATACTGAACAAATGGCACTGGAAAGATCACACTTGTACTGACATCTTCAAGGTGTCAATTCAAATGGATGGAGGATGTTAACAGTGAGGATAATATGATCCTAGTGGGTGGTAGGAAGCACAGCATCTGTCTTTTTTTTTTTTTTTTCCCTATTGCTTGCCAAATGGTCTAAGCACAAAAGGATTTTGGTATTTTTTATGTCCCCGAAGCATATAGAAAAAGGAGCTCCAACAAGTTTTAACTTCCAGCTTAGGTAACTATTTTAATTGACTTGCTTTCTCTAGTTGACTCAGCTTTTTCCCATTTTTTGGGTACCAGAAAAGAGGCTTCATAGATATTTGCAAGGAATCTGTAATGGATATTTGATGTTGCTGAATAATTGTTCAAAGCCTTTTAACGTCAATTTTGGAATGGAAATAAGTCATGCAAGTCACACTGAGTTGTTACCTGGGGAATTCTAGGTTCAGCTTGGAGAGAAACTGTCAAATTTTACCGTGGGTGTGTTTGGATCTTACCACTAGACTACTTCTAGGAAGAGAAAAGCACAAAATGAATTGGAAATCTGAATTGCCTTCTATTTTGTGTTGACATTTTTCTTGGTTATTCTTTGCTTTAGACTTTAAATACACATATAATTTTCCCCAAGTCATCTCTTTTTTTCTCTTCTACGTTTGGCCCTTGAAGGCTGCTGGATCACAGAAAGCTCATTTTCTCATCATTCAAACCGCAGAACATGTGGAAAGCAAATCAGTTTGAATTGCTAGCTAGCTAGCAGTGTGGGCTCAAGCCTGCGCTTCCATTTCGGTGTAGACATACCTTGTGTTTCCATCTCACTAACTCTGCTGCAGTCATATCAGACATACTCAATGTCATCATATTAAATGATTTGGAAAAAAGTTAGAGGTGTTTGTTCCCTGCTCTATGATGTTCAGATAGGCAAAAAAAATACTGTGTAACACACTCTATCAGTTAACGTGCAACAGTGGTTTTTTTCCTGGAAAGAATAAAGTACCGGACATGTCAGACTATGTATTGAAACCCATTAGTATTTTCTCGAGTACTTTTTTTAGTTTTAGAATAACTGGCTTATATTTTAGTGTAATAGACCTCATTTTGCACTTTGCTTTTTATTCACTTTGAAAGTACTCTTTTTTCTTTACCGTTCAGGGTTTTATAGATCGGTGGTCTGCTCTAATCGATTCTTATCACATTTTCTTACATCTTTCAGTCACCACTTAGCCATGTTTTGTACACTAATTTCTCTCAGTTGCCCTTTACGATTCAGTCCTCCTAGCTGTGTATGTTCTTGTTGCCTAACATTCTCCAGTTCAGTGTTTTTTTTCACATGTTGAGACAGAATATAAGAATGTGACAGACTTTCAAGAAATTCTTTTAAACTTGTTTAAAATGTTGTTATTTGGCTCAGTTTTGCCTTCCATGTCTGCAGTCTTCCTCTCTCAAATTTCTGCCATCTCTACACAGAGTCCTTAAGCCAGGTACATTTATTTCATTCTCCAAATTCTGAAATCATACAGTTTCCATTTAAATTTTTTCAAATATTTTCCTAAAATGGATTCTAGGCATTCTGAGTAACAACTAACACTGGCTTCATTGTATAAGCTCACTGCACACATCTGGCTTGTAGTGTGTTCCCTACCTATCCTGTCTTTTTCAGACCGTGAATTTTTGTTTTGTTTGATTTGCTCAGCAAAAGTTTTTAGGGGATTTTGATTTTACCTGGAATGTGTAGAGATTAATTATTATTATAATATAAAGCTACTTTCTGTGTGTCCCAAAATTATTTTATCTTATCTGTAGTTGTCTGTTAACTATTTTCATATGTGTATACCTACAACCACTAAAATTATGTTCTAGGTAGTGCAAGCTTTTGGTCTAAACAGTTACTTTTTTGCTGTAACTGCAAAGAGAGGTCTCTGACAGGATTTAAGAGAATGAATCCTTTGCGATTCCTAACCCTAAAATAATATGAAACCAGTATAAATATATTTATAACATTGTCAAAAGCTTTGTACAGAAGGTTTTAATAATTTTTTTAATGTTTAGGGATTTCCCTTCACCTAATAATGTGAATGATGTCTCCATGAGTCATCATCTGCCTTGGGAGAAATTCTAGCTGGTCACAGTCCTATCTAGGCAAATATCAAATGAAATAATGAGGTCCTCCTCACACATATTCTAGGAATGAGTCAGATATCTGGCCTTTCAGAAGGAAAAGTTATATAATGCAAAACAATTGTCACCAGATAATCCCAATTCTACAAGGCTCCTCATTTTTGTTTGAAACTTTCATTAGAAACGTATCAGACTTTTTCACGATTATGATTAACTATCTCCAAGTTTTGGACATAGTCTCTGTGTAGAGTAGATATAACTATTAAAAATACAGAACAAGATTTTATTACCCGAACATGAACAGAATAAGGCACTTCAAAACAAAAGGAGCATTAGAGAAAATACAGCTGTAATTTACAGGAGGAGGGCTAACCTTTTAAAATTGTTTGGCTATTCACTGTAATAAATTATGATAGGCGTTGACAATTAGGGAGGATATCCTGAGTTACTAAGAATTCTGCTCTCATTTGACGTTACGAAACCCTCTTCTCCCAGTGCAAGATATGAATGCAATTTCCGTGACCAGCCCTGGGAATTACTGTGGACTGCCATGACAGAATAAGACCTGCCATTAGGAAATGATACTGTACCTGTGCTGTAATATGTCTATAAGGTCTGAGAGGGTAGCATAAACTCTGATACGCCATAAGAACCCCACTAAACTTTTGAGAAAAATAGTTAGCTAGATCCTAAATGCAAGAAAAAGCTGTAAAGTCTATCTGCTGCCTGAAATACAGTTTTTGTTTAAAACCAAATTTACTTTTCCCCATGCTGACTCATTATAGTGCTTGATACAGACTTACAACAGACTGAGCGGTAAGGTGTCATCCACACTAGGGCCAGGGAACTGCTGTACCATTAAACTAGTTTCTTTAAACTAGTGCAGACATAGCCTGGAAACATTCACCTGACTTCAGATGGTGAATCTGTTGATTTTAAGAGTTAAGAAAGAATGAGGGACATACCTAGTAAACATTGTATCTTTGTGTAATATAAATAATTGCAGCTTAAATGCATTTTCTTGAGTGTTTGCATACTATCTGGATTTGCATTTTTACCTCAATCAAATCTATCACTTAGCCCCAGCAAGCATTTGTTCTGCTTTGCGTCACCTGTAAACTGCGTTGACTTATTACAAATATTCTTCATTGTACCTGGTACGATTTTACATCCTATAAATTGGGATGGAATTTTTCTTTAAGTCTCTCTGTAGCTGTAATATTTCCTGCTTGATTGTCACCTGCAGTGCAATTATTTTATTTAGGGCTTCTCTAGGTTTACTTTTGCTAGGCTCACAAACATGGGCACTGCCTGGTGGAAGGTATATTATCTGTATGATGTACGTGAATCTTTTCCCCAAGCCACTCAGAAAAGCACAGGTTTCTCTGTGTGATATTGTTTTATGTTGTCTGGGTAGTATGCTAAGAAATAATGCTAAATAATTTACAGTTACATCACTAAAGTTGAAGTAATAGAATTAATATGATGTCTAATAATTTGTTGAATTTTTTTTATTATTTATTTCATGATGATTAGTATATATCATCCAGAACATTTTTATTTTTGTGACATGTCACCACCATTTTATTGTTTACTTTTTAAATTTCAGCCACTGTGCACCTCATTCTTCTGTTTCTTTCAGCTCTACCAGGTTAGATCCAGCAAATGAAAAAGTAGACCAAGGAGAACTTGTGAAACTATGAAAAAATCTTCTATTTTTGTTTTGGGAAAATTAATTCCTATGTGCAGTTTAGCATCTTTGAGACAAAGACAGCTATAGGAAGCCAAAAAACCTGCATGCTCTGTAGAAGTACTTTTAACTGTCATGTGTGCTGCTTTGTTTTATGTCCTTTGATAGTAATGTTAAATGGAAATCATCCTTTAATCATTTGGATGGGCAGATCTAGAATACCTATATGCTCTATCCGTGAAGACCTACATGAGGCTGACATGTTGCGACTCACTATGAAAACTGGGTGAATGAAGACTTTTTATGATGTTTTCTCTGGAGTGTTGCAAGGAAGTTAGAGAAACAGTGTTCTGCAGTTAAGTTTTCTATTGCTGTAATTGTCACAACCAGCAATAAAAAAATTGTTAACGTTGTTTGCCGCTGAGCAGCAGTACATGAAGTTCCAAAAGGCTTTCTAGAGCACTGGCTTAGGATGTAGAAACAATTCTTTTTAGCTCAACAGTTATGGATTTGGAACAAGAATACCACCTTTTTATGGTTTATGCAAGTAAGTTTTATAAATTCATGTTGAAAAGAGCAGGGGAATGTATTCTGTGGGCACACTAGACTTCATCTTATGGCTGTTGCCCTGGTGAAGTATTTTCAGTAAATCAGAGTCTTTATGTTGTCCTTGGATCTTCTGCAATCTCAGCTGCCACTGCTGTATAATGTACATTGATTTCTGTTTGGTATTCAGACAGAGAGAAAACTGTTTAATCATTTGGTTTCTGACCTGTTAATAAAAAAATCTGTCTTCTTTAATAAGTTTATTTTAGATAAAACTACAGCCTCTGCCATGATTTGACATACTTTCTTATGTTTTTTTAAGTAACAAATGATGCTGAGGATGAGACAATATCACTGTAATTTCTTCTTAGCAAGTGAATGCCTTTGTGATTTGCAGTGCTGTTCAACATACAGATAAAGAAAGCTATTTAATCATTCTCCATATGAATTGTAAATAAAGTTTTACAGTTGTCCCACATCGAGGGAAATGAAAGAAGAAAAAGGAGAGAGACCTTTTCTCATTATAAGAAAACCTTTTCTAATAGTGCAGAACGACATGTCTATTCTAGAATGTGAACATCTTTTATATCACTAACAGTTTTCCACCCCATCACATCTCATTGATATTCTGCTTCATTAAAGTCTCATGATAGAAAAGTTATTAATATGCAGAGGTAATTTTATATCAGATTGGGAAAAAAACCCCAAGTCTAGTAATATAATTACTGATGTTATATGATGGGAAATCACTAATATGATTAGAAGTGCCTGGCAGATTGTAGTAGGAGATTTGATCAAGTCCACCTGGGTTTGGAGGAGTCAATTGATCCAGGTCCCAGCTACCGGAGGGAATAGGCAATGGAGGAAGCAGCAGGGTTAGACTCCAATTAGAAGAGCATCAATCAGTTTGTTTCAATGGGTCTGCAGCTGGTTTGCACTTTGTAGCTGGACTTCTCTGCATTACAGGTGTTCCTCCAATTTAGCACTTGGTTTCATAACAACGATTATCATCTGTAAGTATAGATGAGACTTTGTCAATAAAATAATGAATTATATTTTGAAGTATTCCAGGTTAAAGTTTTCAGCAACATCTACTCTTCTACATTTTGTTGACTATAGAAGAAAATTTAGTCCATAGAGCCAGATAAACCCCTTTTGCATGTCTACCAGTGTAAACGTGGGAGACCTACTGTGGAATTATAGGACAGCAACTGATCCAGCTAAGAAGAGTTTCAAACAAAAGGTATTTAAAATATTTGTTCAGTGTGAAGGCATAAGAATTTTGTTGTTTCAGATGTTCAACATGCTTCAGCTCAATGGACCAGAATTCTTCAGGCATGTACAAGAATAATTTCTAAACAAAGCAGCTCAGAGTGTGTGAGCTAATAGCTTCCCAGAGGTACCTCGTGCACAGCTTCTACATTGCATGATGTGCAGCAGCTTGACTGAAAATGCAGAATTTTCTAGATTTTGTGAAATCTCACAGGGGTGAATTTCTGCTGCTATTGTCATGTAAGTGACAAAATGGTGCTTAGAAATGTCTTAATATATTTTATATTTCTATCTTAAGGAAGATGCTATCTGCCACACTATAAACATATTTCGTGTTTTGCAGCTGGAAATTTATAACACAATATGCTTGACACTGTGGAAAGTTTGTCGGATGTGTGACAAAGTTGTGATAGAAATCAATTAAAGGAGAGGCATATTAACAGGGGGAAAAAACAAAACTGAATATCGGAATAAGTTAGCAAGGGAAGAAATTCAATATTTTTCTCTGTAAAGGGCTGGATAACTGGGTAGGATTATTTTCTTTATATTATCAGAGCAGATTAAGAATAACTTTTCTCAAATGATTGAAATTACATCAACATAGTTCAGTTCAAAATAAGATAATATGATTTTTGACCCCTTCAGCCTGTACCCACCAGTTCAGTGACAAGTTCACAGGCCTGTCCTAATAATGTAGGCCACAATATTTATTAATATTTTTTTCTCAAGAAAGATTAAGAAAATGGTATGTATTCCTTTCATTATTGGGCTTTTATGCATTTAAGCTCATAAACCGCTTCTTTAGTGATAAAAGAAAATAATGCCAAGGCATAGTCTTGGACTGTTTCTCACAGTTACTAAGTTATAAGCGCAGCTCTTGGCATGGTCTTGTCTTGTGACAATGAGGAATCTCCCAGCCAATTACCAGACTTGGTCCGAAGATGAGTTTCAGTTAGGGACTATCTACTGCAGGTATTTTGACTGCAACCTTTCTGTTTTGGAAAGTAAGAGAGATTAATTATACAGACATGAGACATACTGGGCCAGATAGGTTCTTGTCCATTTTATTTACTAGCATAGATGAGACAACACTAGCTACAAGATTCTAACCAAGGGTAGAAGAGCACAGCTTCTTGTAAGCATCCAAAGGTTGTGATTGAAAAACCGTTGTCTTCTCTGAAGATCAAAAATAAAACAAAAACCAACTAGGTTTTTTGGAAGCAAAAGATTTCAAAAAGTCGCCTTTTGCTTTATAATGGTCTGTGGCTTTTTTGTCCCCCACCTTGGTTTAAGTTTCTGGTAACGTATTGATGCAACCTTGTAATTAGGGACTTATATTAATTATGGTGTAGCTACTAACTATGACATAATATACATATAGCATACAGAAATAATAGTATTATACAAAAAAATCATCCACAGCAGTATTTTGGACATCTGCTTAAGAGATATTTGCCTTTGATAAAACCATCTCCTCTGCAGAGAGCCAAGCCCCGTTTGCGTTTCCTGTCTACAAAGAAGAGCGGATTTCAGACATCTGATTGAAGAACTCTCTTTTATTTCAGAATTGTGAAAGCTAAGAGATATAATGCCTTTTATGGTCCTCTATTTAAATATTTACTTCACCCAGTTGGTCTGGTTGCAATTGTAGAAGGTAATGAAAAATCACTAGATTTCTTTTTCCCTGGCCTCTCCTTTTGCTATCACATAACTGCTGTTAAATTTCAAATAATGAAAAGTCTCTACCTGTGTTTTCCTTCTGCTGGTGCTGATTCCACTGTGACTAGATGCCAGATAAGTGGTTCTTTGGACTTAGTGAACATGACCCTAGTTTAACAAACTGAAAATAAGCCTACATTTTTCCTGCCAAACTCAAGGCGTGAGAGAAAGGGTCAGAGAGTCTCTAAACTTTGAAATGATTCTGCTTTCTTCTCAAACGTTGCAGTTTGCATCTTAAGTTTCTCAGCATGGTGGCCAGTGAAGGAAATGTCCCTTCACAGTTGGAAAAGAGTGTAATATGAGCAAGCAAGGACCCAAACTTGAAAGTGAAAATCAACTTTTGAATGCTAATCCTGGAGATCTCAGAGTTTATTTCCTCCCAAACCAGAAATAGTTATAAGAAATCAGACTGTTTAGGTAAACCTCTGCTGAGAAAGTGTGTTGATGAATGATTCCCAAGACATGTTTTTGCAAATATGATACCGAGGATATATGACATGACTGTGAAGAGCAATTATTTTGCTAAAAATTGGTAGTTTATACTACTGGGAGATATGTGTAATAACAGTGGATCATGTCCTTACCTAGAGACAGATTTTATGCACTGCAGATTAGTGGACTAGGAAGAAAAAAGGTGTTTTCAAGACATTTAAAAATTTCTTAATCCTTGGGACATCTTCAGCCTGTGGGAATTCTGTCAGGAATCCCTTGAGTACAGCATTTTGAAATGCATGACAGATTGTAAAGCCATCCAAAGGTTTCCTACCCATTTAATAAAACCTGGGGATTAATTTCTTTCATGTTTCCTGCAGAAGCACGTATTCTAGAATTAATTTCATCAGAGACAGATAACCATTTCCTTTCATCCTACTGCCATGCACCACTGCAAACGGCCCGGCTCTATCTACCTGAGGACCTTTTCACAGGATTGGAAAGCTGCTTTTCAGTCCTTCAGTAGTTGGCTCTTCTTCAGGCTGAACAAACCCTGTTCCTCAGTGTCTCCTCGTAGGGCCAGTGCTCCAGCCTCCTGAGTATCCTCATGGCTCTCTGCTAAATTTTCTTCAGTTTGTTGATGTCTTTCCTGAATTGGGAGGCCTAAAACTGCATAGGGTATTTAGATGCAGTCTAAAATGTTCCGAGTGAAGGGAGATAATAAATTCCCTTGATCTACCAGTTATGCTTCTGTTGATACAGCCCAGGATGCTGTTGGCTTTCTTTGCTGAGAGATCACCCTGCCAACACATGCTCAGCTTGCTGTTTACAAGGAGGCCCAAGTCCTTTTTGGTAGAGATGCTCCCCAGCCAGTCAGTGCCCAGCCTATTTTATTGTTGCAAGGTGTTATTTCTTCAGGTGCATTCATCCTTGCTGAATTTCACAATGGTCCATTCCTCCAGCATGTCTAGGTCCTTCTGAATGGCAGCCCTGCTATTGAGAGTATCAGCTGGTTCCCCATCTGCAGATTTGCTGAGCTCCATCGTGTCTTCCTCATCACTGGAGGAGGTGAGTGAACATCAATAAAGATGTTAAACAGGAGAGGTCCTAGTATAGTCCCCTGAGGTACCACTTTGGCAGACCTCTGCTAGGTGGTCTACCCCATCCAGGTAGAGAATGACCATTAACTGCTACTCTCTGAAGCCAGCCAGTCAGCCAGTTTTTTTTTTTGCTCATCTAATTGTTCACCTGTGCAGACTGTAATGTCCTGACTGGGCTACAAGAGTACAGTGGGAGACAATATCAAAACCCTTGCTAAAGTCAAGGTAAATGGCAACCACAGCTCTCCCCTTGTCCACAAATCTAGACATTCTATCATAGAGGGCAATCAGGTTGGTCAGACATTACTTGCCCATGGTAAACCTACGCTTACTGTTCCTGAGCATCTTCTTCCCCTCAGTGTTCCCAGAAATGTTCTCCAAAGGGCTTGTTCCATGATACGCTTCCTGTGTTCACCACCATCAACTCAGAAATTCTTTATTACAACCACAAATGAGGCATATACTTAAAAGATCTAGGTGTCATGTGCTTTATAGCATTTTATAGCAAAATATATCTATTATCCCTCATTTTGTTGATACTTCAATAATGCAGGTGCTTCCTGTATGATATTTTCTGGTCCGGTAGTCAGCAATAATGAAAGCTAGGTAATTGAAGCAGGTATAATATGCCACTTGTCACTATCTAAGCTTTATAATTTTGATGCCTGGGAAGCTCATATACGGGCTCTCATATCAAACAAGCAGATGCCTTCCTGCTGGAGACAGGGTCAGAGTTTGTACTGAAATCCTAAGGGTTTATATGGGTGTCCTACTTAGTGCCTGTGGGTGTCCTACTTCGTGCCAGCTGTCTTCTGAATGATATTTACCTACGCTCTCTTTTTTATTGATATTTTCCAGACAGCAAACATAACTGAAAGTTCTATCCCTGTGACTCCAAGATATTTGTGGGTGATTGTCAGTCTGAAGCAGAAATTCTCTGTGCCTCACTGCTTCACCATTTTTGAAGTACAATAGAAATTCTATGGCCTTTGGGGCATGTAATTTCAGTCTCCAGATTTTTAAATTAATTTCCAGCATTGCCAGAGAAAGAAAGGGGTAATTTTCATACTGCCTTCCCCAATAAGTATGAAAAACACAGTTTATGCCATTAAGGTTGTGACCAAGTATCCCTGAAAGCCCAAATAATAAAATTTAATAACCCTTCTCAGGATAAGTCAACCAGAGAGTAAATCCAGATGGTAATTTAGCACAACTTCAGGGATGCTGTAAGTGACAGTGGCTGGAATAGTTCCTCGATGCAAGTTCTGGGACAATTACATTTTCCTTTTCACGGCATGTTCCTTACTGCAATTTCCTTTTCCAAATAAAATACTTTTCCCCCACATGGGAGACAGTGAGCTCTAGCATATGGATTTCCCAGTGTTCCTCATTGTCCAAGGGGCAACCGTTGAGTCATCACAAAACTCCATAAAGAATCCAGCCTTTAGTGGCAGAGATTCAGTCTTCAGTATTTGCTTCTGCACAGATATTGATGATGGATGAGTGGTCTAAAATATATTTCTGAAGCAAGGCAGACAGGCTCAATGATTTTTTTCCAAATCACATATAAATATAATTGTGGCATGCATCCATCCATATGCTGTCTGAAATGAGGTGAGGAAAGACGCTGAATGCAAGTACTTTGGCAATTTTGTTTTGAGATTTACACTGAATAGAGCTGTGTCTGACACAATTCCTTTTTTATGTACGTTAAAAATAAAACCTATGTATCTAAGACACACCACTTTTGCATCTTCCAATGGCCTAAATTCATGTCTGCCGTATATCCCTTACAAATATTAATTGGTGTTACTCCAGGGATTAATTTGGCTGCTCAGTACTGAAACAAGCCAGTTGTTCATCTGGATGGATACGCTTCCTTGAACACTGGCCAAGGCCTAATGTCTGAAAGGCAAATGAAACTTTTCCTCATAAAGCTGTTGAACAGTATCATAGGTTTGTGGAGAAAAAAAATTATCTTTTTCTATGGCCATTAGTGTTACTCATGACTTTTTCAGATGCAAAATAGGAGCATACATTTTCAAAGCAAAATACAAGGTGAGAGTAATTGTTTTGAGTTAAACCCTTTCTGAGAGAAAGACTGGGAGGAATCAGAGGCAGCAATCATAGAGGCAATGAGATGCAGCCACTTGGTCAGACCCATATTTATCACTTGGACTTGAGGTAAAAAAAGATTTTGGGATCCCAAGTACAGCCCTCAGGGACCTCTAGGACTTGCTATGCACCCACTGCATATAGTCTGCGGAGAAAGGTATTTTGTCTTTATATGTGCCAAACTCAGGAAACTGCTGTTATACCCTTTCAAAACAAGAGCACCTCCACATCTGTGGATGTACCGGCGTCTGGCTAGAAAGAGATGAGGTTTTAGTCTTTGAACTGTAGCTCTAATCCCAGTCTCAACACTAACCACAGCTGTACTTAATGACCAATCCCAAAATAAAATACAAGATTGGCAGGGACATTGGCTAATGCCCTTTCTTCTTCCTAATGGTGTAAGCCAAATTTTTGCTCTTAAGATCTGTTCAGTTTTACAAACCTTAACCCTGGTCATAATTATAACTCCATGCAATTCTCTGAGGAAGAGGAACAAGTCAAGCATTATTTATAATCCCTATAGGTTTGTATTTTGAAGAACTCAATCATAAACTTGATTCTTGAGCATTTAGGTTCCTGTAACTTAATTATACCTACGAGACTGGTTCCTACAGTAAAAAATAACATTAGGAATTGGTTACTGCTGACATCACCCTTTACATAACTTTATGGACTAAGCATATTCCAGTCACATAGAAGACTTCAGGCATATTACATTTTCAAATTCTAATTGTTATCCCTACCTTAATTTTCACCTTAAATATCACAAAGGTATCATTCTGTAGGTTAAAATGAAAAGTAAGATACTGGAGCCTTTTGACTCCAGTAGTCTGTCTAATTCTGCTGAATTTTCAGGATCCATCTATTATTTAGTTTAAATTTTAGCTTCTGCTGTCCATAACACTATGCGTGATTTTAATTTCAGACAGGGAACCAATACTTAGATTAAAATAGATGGATTTATACCAGAGAAAGATAAGAGAAAAAAATTTACAATACAGCAACACCAGGCCTCTTCCTAATTTGTTAACTGTGTATAGGGAAAAAAAGCTTTATCCTTTCTAAAATTTTTTTCACCTCTGTTCTATCCCAAATACAGAGACCAAAATAAACAGTGAAACAGAAAATGACTTACTGACAGTTACACCTGTGTTCTTCCCAGTGTTTCAGCCTCTTGCATCCAATCATTGTTTACACTGCCAAAGTCCTAATCTTTAACCTTCACCTTGATTTTAACTTTAAATATAGGCAGAATATCCAGGCGAGATCCAGTAGAATAAAAAAGAAGTTATTGGGAATTGCTGATAAGAGACCTCTTTCTAATTTTTCAGGTTTTGAAAAATCAAGCTATTAAGATTGCCTGTTTTTTTCATCTCCAAGACTGTACCCTCACCAAATCAAAATTCCAACCCTAAAATGGCCAGGGAAATGCAGGGGAAATAAAATTTTGAATCTATTAATATCATCAGCAAGGACCATCCTGGGACAAAGAAATGAAATAGTTCCTTTTCTGGATCATACATGGCTGGGGATGGAGGAACAGAACACCTTTGTTTTAATGGACTAGGTGTGACCAGTTGCCATACTTCGGTGGCTTCCCTGAGGATATATTCACACCGACCCAAGCCTGAATTTAGGACCATGCCCTCCTCATGTTTAGATTTTTTTTTGTTCAGAATTATGATACAATCAAAGGCACATCCCACATGTAGGTAATAGCTTTTCACTTTCTATAATGTGGGACTAGTGGCTGGTTCTCAGCTGAAAATTAGTCAAGAATACTCCTCTTCCCAGACTGGTGAAAAAGCTAGATTTATAATAAAACAAGTGAAAAACACCTGAGGAGCATGAGCTCTCAGGCGGGGAGTTACTGAGTACCAGAGCTCCCAGCTGATTCTAATGCTGCCTTCTGTCTAGTTACAGCCTCTGCTAACAATCTGCCCTTTCATTTCAGCAGAGAACCAAACAGGTGAGCTTAAATCACTGAGATGCAACTATTGGGTGCTGTGGTAGCTCATCAGTTTGCTATGGCTAGAAGCAAGCTTTTGGAGAGTTATCTTGTTCCTGAGGTATGCTTAGTTGTGGTTCCTTTGGGGTCAGGACTGCTGACATTAAGGTAAGTTTGTTTGTTTGTTTGTTTGAGTAGTTTGCCTGTTAAGCATCAAACAGGAGTAGAGTCTTGAATTGCAATGTTATTGTACCGTGATGTACTTAGGGAAAATGGAACGGTATTGTTATGTGCTAAGAAGGTGGAAGTACGTGGAGGTGTGGATTTCTTCCAGCTCTATGGCTTCCCAATATATTCTTGGTGGCAACTGGTTTGAAGGAAGGACAAGAAACTATTGTGATATTCTCTGAAAGAAGCCATAACAAAAAGGTTTGTTAGCAGTTCTTCTGGTCTCTGTGTATATTTCAGTTGGTGTCAGAGCTGCTGGTTTCTTTTACTTAACAGTAACTGGACAGGTGACCTCTGAAAATTAGAAATGGCAGTTGTTATAACTATTCTAGGTGAGGCTATAGCACGCTTCTACTATCTTTGGTAGAGATAAATCAATAATGTGTTATTTAATGGGGGCTGGAAAGGATTTGTGTTCCTAAAATGTTTAGGACTAGGAAGATATCAACAATTAGGATCTGATAAAGGACAGAGACCATGCTCTTTATGCCTATTAATGTTGACTTATGCGTGTTTATTATTGTTTGCATTGCAGTATTGCCTATGTATTCTAGCCCTTAAGACCCACTTGGGCTGCATATCATAGAATGTATCAAAAGGCAGTCCTTGCCTTGAAGAGCCTAAAAACTGACTAATTCAGTGTTGCAGAGATCGGATGCGTTCTTTTGGAGAACGCCATGTATTTTTTTCTCATCTTAGGTCCCTATCTTAAATGAACAAACTATTTGTTTTACAACACTGTGGCTTATGAAGTTTTTCTTGGTAGTTAATGATTCAAGTAAATGGTAACATGCAGTAAAAGGAAAAACAAGTTCTTCAGTTCACAGTGCAATTTGACTATTTCATTCTTTCTGCTGTGTAGATCCTATTATGAGATCCTTGATGAGTCACAGGACAAATTAGGAATATGCAACAGCCCTCCATCAGGGCAGGCTACAAAGATCCTTCTCTATCCAAGTTATGTTTAGAAAAAACAGAACAGTTGAAAGATTGGTGTGAAAATAGCTTTGTGGCTGGTTTGTTTCTGATGTAAAGAGTGATGATGGAGGTGATGGTTCTGAAAGAGCAGTGGGATTTGGTATCATCCATTTGATGCGTAAAATGCATGCAAAATTGTTTGAAGAGTGCAAGTTGATTAGTAAAAGGAAATTTGCAGTAATTGTAGTGAAATGAAAAAAGGAAACAAGGCAAGAGCATTGGAAAGACTATGTTTAATTGCATGTAATGACTTGATGTGTATTTCAATCAGGGAAAGGAGCATACTAAATAGTGTTAGTGGGACAATTACTCGAAGATGATTTTCTCAAATGACTGAACTTTGCATGTTGGTTTTAAACTTAAAAACCAAAAACCAAACAAACCACAAAAACTATTGTGCGTTCTTTCTCACGATGTCTGAAAATGGTCGTAAGAGCTTCTTTGCTATGATCAGTCAAAGTGGTCTGCCACGTTCTTTATCACATGCATTTGTATATTTAGGCAAACTGAATTTTCTTTTCTGGTAATGCTCTGTTGGGTAGAATACAAGTCAAGAATACAAAATTTTAACTATCGGTGTATAATTAAAATATTCTATGTTGTTATGTGATGTTGCAAGTACTTTAAGACTGAGCTGCTCAGTTGAACAACATTTTGACAGATCAGATTTGCTATCTTGGAGCAAATTACAGTCTGGTTTAAAATAAAAATGCATGTATGGCAGAGGGAAAGATAGCAGCAAATTAGAGGCGAGGCTAGGCAGGGATCCTAGCACTAATTCAAATGCTTTTGTCTCTAAACAAGTAATCAGACTATGCTGAATAACTAATAAATTAAAGATGGCGCACCATCTATGATTTTAATCTTTATTCCCCATAAGCAATAAAGTTTGGGGTGGAATAACATCCAATTTTTTTACTACTTTTTATACTGGAGAAATTAATATGAAGACTTTCCACTTAGGGTTTAGGGTTAAAACAAGGGCATACTTATACTAGTGACAGGGGACTATGAAGTATGAGGGGTTTTTTTCTTTCTTTCTGATACCGTCTAATAAGCACATTATACATTTCTAAGGTGGTAAAGAAAATGTACAGTACTACTACCCTGAGATAGTGGAATCCAAATGTAGGTAGGTGGGTGGTTGCCTAAGTATGGATCTCGGCTTGTGTGCAATCAGGAGACTTCACCAGGGGGGATAGTTAGTGATAATGATTGGAACATCGTGTGATTTACCATGCCTTCTTCTTCCTTGTGCCTTCTAACTGCGTTTAATTCAGAAGAAAAGTTCTTCTGAGACTTGTATTGAAGTGACATTCTAAGGGATAACGTTTTGGTCTGTGAATATAGCCAGGACAGTAGGATAGCTGCAGCTATGCAGGGTTCAAAACATAGGTAAACTCTCTGGCTGCCTGGTGTGAACCCTATAGGGAGCTGCCAGCCCTCTCAAAGCAGGGAGCAGTTTAAAACTGCCTAGGCTGTAGTAGTGCTGTTAACATGGCTGAAATACGTTCCAAATCTTGGATGCCTTTTAAAACAGGCGTCTGAATGCCATGTTACCTTAAGCCTAGTTGCCAAGCTATGTGCAGATGTGAGATTTTGATGCCTGTCCTGACTTCTGAAAATTGAGAGGTTGGATGGTAGGGTCTAATTTTGCTATGGTTTACCCGCTTCCTGCCCACCAAAGGCATGTGTTTCCAAAAAGTTACGCTGTAAGGAGGAGTTTTCTGTTGATGGACTCAATGTGGCTCGCAGCAAAAGCTGAACTAGACTCACGGAGGAACTTAAAAGGCAATATATGCATTTTCCCTTTTCTGTAGCAAAAGGGCATATTGACCCTTTTAAAGAGGTGAGGAGGGTGCTAGAGGAATACCAGTTGATGCCACCAGAAAGTGTTTTGAGATGCCTGTGGCTACAGAAAAGATTCCTGTTGTTCCCTGCCTGCTGGGCCTCTGCAGCGTACAGTGGATTGCATAAATATATGCTTACCGGAGAATTTGGCCCAATATTTTAGATGAAGGGACATCTACTGCATATTATTTGAAGAAGAATGCTATGGAAACTTCCAAGTGCTTATATGTTTGAGAGAACGCATTGGACTCTGGTGTATTTTTCATTGCCTTGGCTGACCTGGGAGATATTCCAATAAAAAAAGTGGAAAGTATTACATAACTCTCTGGTGTTTTGGTGATATTGATTCCCTAACAATTGCTGTCTTATTCTCTAGGGAAGCCTTATCTCATCTGAATATGACACTCCAAAAAATAAAGAGAGCCTACTGGGAGATCTGATAGTTAAATCTGTGCTTGTGAAGGACCTGCTGCGCAGGTGTTTTCAAAATGAACATCTTTCTTTCTCCCAACCTGTGAGATGCAGATCTGGAGGAAAGTTGAAAGTAGCAAATCCATCACAGTGTCATAAAGTATCTTTCTTGTCATCTTTAAAGATGAAATGTCTCAAAACGATGCAACTTGGAAAGAGTTGATTGATGTGTAAGCTTTGAATGGAAACTGTATGGACAAGTATGTCCATTCTCACACATATGTTCATATGGTACCTATGTGATTTTTTTTTTTTTTTCCGTAGCATGATGTTTAGCTCACACATACTTCAGAGTGGCACTGTAACCTCCTTTCTGCTCTAGGTCAGTAGTTTGGCTGTAGCTAAATAGCTGAGAGTGGCTTGAAAGTGAGGGGACCACTGCAGCAGCATATAACCCTGTGGGAGAATGTGTTTGCTGATGGGCTCCTGCACTGTCAGGCTACTTTGCTCCCCCTGTCACATGCAGGACAGCCTTCACATGAGGCTTGTGAGAGTGGAATTTTACAGTGTAAAAAATTCAGTGTAAAAACCCATCCATCAGCCTTCAGCAATAAATAGGAATTTGGAATGGACATCTGGTCAAGGTGATTTTTCACCCTCTAGTCCAGTAGTTTTCATAAAAATTTATCTGTTTGCATTGTTAAGGACAAAGGGTTGACTTCAGAAACTGAGCCACATTTCTCAAATTCCTCAGCAAAATTGCCTTTGCCCTGAGGTAACAGGCTCAAGTTCCAAGATTTTATTAAAATAATAAACAAGTAAGTAAGAGTTAAATGTCAATGATGCGAAATTACTGCAGCTTCACAAGGCTGATTAGAGCAGATCAAATCAACTTCCTACCATGGCATTCAAAATTGTTACTGTAAAAAACACTGTATGAAACTTGAGAAATCTGTCGTATTTCAGTGTGAAAACTCAGTTCTTTCTTAACCTTGCGTAAACATGTGGAAGGAATAAGTTGTGTTCCTTTTAGCCGGGACTCTCATTCGTAATACACCAAAAAGTGGAACATCAGCCCTCTTGGCAAAATAAATGAATGAGTCATTTTGGGCAATTGATGGTTAACTTATCTATTTCATGATCTACAGGAGGAGGTAAATGACTTTTTTTCAGTTTACCAGATCATACTTTCTCCTTATATATCACTACTTTTTAAAAAGCTGTTGTTTATGCTTTTAATATGTAACCATGTGAAGATTACGAAGATTGAGTAGATCAGTGATTCCCATATCATAACAGCTTCTGATAATGCCTCACCTTCACTTTGCAGGCTTCTACTAAGGAAAGGACAAAGGTGGGAATCTGTGACTTTCCTTTTAAGAAATGTTGGTAATAGTAACGTGCCTCAATGAACTTAGGCTCATGCAACATTCATACAGTAGTGAAGCTGTTGTAAAATTTCAAACTGTCATCCTTATCCAGAACCCTTTGACATGTATAGCTGTAGTTTCTGTACCTTTAGAACCAAACAGTGGAGACTTGCTGAAACCTTGGGTTCCTGGGGTACTGTCTGGGAAGTGATGCACTGGTTTGATGTAAGGAATTGCTCACACAGAAATAATCAGTGAACCAAATGCTGTACTTATTGCTCTGCAATGTGTATGAGATAATCTTGGTAGCTTTCAAAGGAGTATACTTATCTTCTCTGTAGTTGTGAGCTTTAAAAAAAATTCACTTTCTTCTCATGCCTCAAAAAACATTTTTCTTCTTTAAGCCCAAGACAGACCTTCAAGCTTTATGGATTTAATAAAAAAAAGCTTGCTTCTCTTGTGACTATCAGGTCTTTGGCTGCTATGTCTGAATGTCTGTCTGCTTGAGATACCTGCTGTTGTAACTGATCTCCAAATTGAACATAATAATGGGAAAGAGCTAGGTAAGGACAGAGGAAACTGATACTATCCTTCTGAGGAAAGAATTAAACTCATAAATGAACTTGGGACTGTTCCTCAGCATATTTTAGAAATATATCGACGTGTCCGTTCTCAATCATGGCTATGACTCCTGTGCTGGGCAACAAAATCACAAGTAAATTCTAAATGGCAAATACCGAGGAACTGGTCCAGTACTTTTAACACGCGAATGCAGAGTTACTTTTACTTCTCTATCAGGATGAGTTTCCTGTACTACAATACTATTAAATTTTTCACAGGCCTACTAATGTAAGTTGGTATCAGAATGAAAGATTAGCTATGTTCTAGTTGTGTTTTGTTTGGAAAATTTTGCTCCCTGCTATACCAGTGTCAGAACAGGTTCATTGGTGGAATTTACTTCTGTGGATGTGTTGTGTGGTTTTTATTGGGGTTTTTTTTTGGTGTTTTTTTTTTCTTCGGGTCTTAATCTGGTGTATTTCTTTTTTGTGATAAGAGTTATCACAGATGGGCATGTAACTGCTAGTATTTTCTTGTTTGAATACAGGCCTATAAGTATGTTCCTAGAAAAATGGAGAAGCAATAAGGAAAAAAATAAGCAAAGCAAACTTAGCTCCTCAAAAAACCCCAAACTTCTTTGCTGCTTCTCTGTAGCCTTTTTTTATTTCATTGTGATTGAATACCATGCAACTGAGTGTAGAAATATTCTCTAGTTCAGAGTGTAATTGAGTAGAATCTGACTTAATTTGGGCTGCACACAAAAGTGAGTATAAATCAAGGAATTAACAAGACCAAGAGAAAAGATGACTTTCCAGATCCCAGAGTGCCAGTGCTGGAAAGTTTATTGTTGTGGAATTTCCAGCCAGAATTTACAGACTTGGGAGGTTTAGATATTTTGGATGCATTTCAGATCAGCAGAGTCGGCTTGGCATGCTGTCTGCTCTTATGGCAGCGTTTAGTTTTATGACAGTATTTTATACAAGAAACAAGGTGGCTTGTTATCAGGAAAATTCAGCAGCTTTATTTTAGCAGTAGCATTTCTAAGAGGAAGACCCACCACTACAATTACCTATCTACATGGGTCAGTGTCTATGCTGAAAAGCGTTTAGAAGGCTCTCCAAATTAAAGGCCTATTTTCTGTAGGCTCAGCTGCTGGTCACTTTTAATATGTGTAGTGCTACAAACAGTTTGTTTGTGGTAGTGAACTAGAGCCTTGATTACTTATCTTTCTGGCTCCTCTTTTTCTTTTTTCTCTTCTTATTGCTCTGAAATCAGCAGTTGAACTATTGGGGGCATGCAGCTCTCAGAGCCCAGGGGAAGGAATGCTATTAGTGGAAGTTCAGCAATTATACTTTATCGTGAGACCTGGAGTGGTTGCTCTGTGGTGGTTATCTTAGGAAGATGCTCACTAGGGGATCCACATGTTCTTACTTACAGGCTTCTGAGGATGATGTTTGCTAGCAGGGCCAAAAACCCCACAGGTTTGCTGCACGTGAGCAAAATTTTTGAACGGGCAGTGTAAGGTGCTATAATTGCATTTGCTTTTGTCTATAATCAGCAGAATTCACCTGCCAGGGTGTGTGTTTCCCAGTATCTTGGGTGAGTAGACCCACTCTAAGATCCCGCTTCTTGTCTTTGCTAGGATTCGTCCAGCATTGCGCACTGAACACGTTGCCATGAGAATGACTATCACAGAAGGTACTGTGAAACGTGTGATCTCTTGTGGTTTTACTCCCTCCTCCCTTTTTCTGTGATCCTTAAGAGTGTTTAACCATGATAGTACTTCTATTCACTTCATGTCCTAAGGAGTATCATAAGTGTTAGTTGTGGGGTAGTAGTGCTGAAGCTGTTGACCATGCCATTATTAGATGACCCCTGGCATTCCTCAACTAACTGAAAAGTTCGAGACCATGAATTTCCCATGTGTTGTGAGGCAAAATGCAAAATCACTTTCAGAAATTACTGGAAAGCCTTCCATAAAATCCATTACTTAAAGGCAGAGATCAAAAATTAGGTAGTAGTGACTGATTTCCAGCTGAGAGAATCTGGCAAGGCTACTGCTAGGGAAGAGGCAAGAGTTCAGCCCCCTGACTGGATTGAAAGTAGCCTTGCTGTGAGCTGCTACTGAACCTGGAGAGAAGATCTAGGTGCTTGTTAAGCTACTGAAAGGTGGATCTGACAGCTGCTTTTCATGAGTATGAAAAAAATACAAAACACATGGTCTTTTGAAAAATGGATAGTTGAATGTTGGTTGGTTCTTTCCAAGTGACTTCTAGTGCTCAGAATGCTTGGTATGGGATGACATTAAGGATATAAATAGCTGGAGAGGATTAATTGCATACTGTGGGTGGGAAAGGACTATGGTGTTCAAAAATAGTTTCTGCTTGGCTGTTAGGTTGCAGAGATGTTCATCTTTCTACCTTGGGTTTACTTTGGGCTGGTGATGCCACCTAAAAATGTTTTCTCAAGTCTGAAACTAGTACTGTGTTTATCTGTGGCTAATCTTTTGAGTCCTTTTATTGGGTTAGTTTTAACTTATATCCTAGGCCTTGGTCTCTTATCCCTAGGAGGAGCTCATGGTTCTATTAAATCAAAATCAATCTCATGATATGTTCTTCCCTTATTAAATTTTTTTTCCTGATATACGAAGTTGCTTTTTCATTTCTTTTAGTCCTTCAGTGGCATAAGTGGGAAAATTCTTTGTAAATAAATAGATCTGGGCTAAGGCTCTAATGCCTGTCTTTTTTTCTGCTGGACTCAATTGCTTTCATACTTATTTTTACATTCTCTTTTCATGAAGAGGCAGTGATGTTGTAAAGCGTGTCCCTTCTCCAAAGATTCTCATCAGTGAGGAATTATATTAAAGTAATGAGGCAGAAATTAGCTGGAATTCAAGAGTTATAAAAAGGGAAATTGCCAAAAATGAGGAGGTTTTCTCTGAGCACAAGTATCTAAATACAGTGTTCATATAATAGCAATAAAATATGATCTAGTGATGATAAATCTGCAGAAGGAAATGATATTTGGATATATTTCCCATTTTCTTACTGTGATAGAGGAAATTGCAAGAAATTCATCGCTGTCATCACAAAATGATTCTGTTTGATTGCTCTGCTTAGTATTACTAAAAATTAAAATTGGTTTACTGAAAAAGCCTGCCATGAACTAGTTGCAGCTCACTCGTCTCCAGAATAGCACTATTACATATCCTGAACATTGTGAATGTGCGTGGGAAGGTGAGGGGGAAGGTGAAGCAGTGCAGTGAGAATATCTGCTTCACGTCTGCTCTGTCTCCCCATTTTCACGTGGAAATAATGTAAGACAGTGTTCCTTGCTCTTTCCTTTCCCTTGCAAATGACTCCAATAATCACAGTGATATCAACCTAGCATCAAAGCATAGGGTCTTCATAATGACTGGCTCCACGGATATTTAAAATATGTGAGCTAGCTCTGTCTCGACAGACGCAGCAGAGAGGGGATGTTTATCCAGCCATTCTTGCTCTTGTTCAAATTTTATTCATCAAGCTCTTTTTGCAATATCTCAAAAATCAGTTAGTGAAATCCCTGCCTTGCAAACTAAATGGTCATACTTCTACCTTCCTTGTGTTTGCCTTGCTGTATATTGGAGGCACAAAAGCTCATCAAAACAGTTTTAAAGCCTTCATTATTAATATTACGTTTTCTTATGCAAATGTTTTCTGGAAATAACTGTGAATCTTTCATTAATGAGACGAAAACATAACTACATGATGTATCTGCCCAATTGCAATTGTCCATCAAAGGAAGGGTGTATGTTTAAGCACCAAAGCAAATTGGGAAACATTAAAGTTGAAGGCAACTCTGAATTTTGTCCTTGTGAGAACATAAATGATACATTTCTAGGCCTATGACCTATAAACTGTATGCGTAGCTCTGGTCTTCAGATGTGCACCTACCCGTATGCGTAGCTCTGGTCTTCAGATGTGCACCTACCCGTACCTACACTGCAAGATGTGATTGGGACACTTGTGGTGCCCTCTGGTTTCCCTTGGAATTAAATACGGGCACTCGGGGAGGGAGAGAGCCTCAATGAAGTCTCACAGATATCTTGATACGGATGATTAAGAGACGGTGCCTGCATCTGCAGGCATAACATCAGTGTTCACAACTATAGGGCAATTTCCTTTTTATTCTTGCAAGTTATGAATCAGGCCAGACTCTTATTTGGGTCTCATGAAATGAGTGCTATATATGCCAAATGAAGAAGTTCAATAACTTGAATATACATGGAGATGGAGCAGTTCATGATTCTTGGTTTTTAATTGACTGAAGAGGTCTTGTAATTAAAATTAATAAGGGGAGTGAAAGGACTTAAACTACCTATTTCTGATCCTGGATTTCTTGTAACATGTGTGACTAAATTAGACTACCCGAGTCAGGCAGTGTATTGTAAAGCTACATATGTGTGTGCAGTATGTTGCCCACCTAGTACCTTTAACAAAAACTCTGCACACCACTTCCCAAAAGCTCGTAATTTAGTAAATTCAAGGCATTTTTTTTTTCCATAGTGCTGTGCTTGTTTCTCAGTAGGGACTATCATGGTGACAAATTGGAACTCTTTAAATTTTCAGTTATTTAGGTTAAACCGTTGCCCAGAAAATCTGTACTTTTTTTTTTTTATAATGTAGAAAGTATTATTTTTATTTTCATCACAACAAAAGTGAGTGGAGTAGCTTACTCGAGCTCCAGAACAGATAACGATAAATTATTAAATAGCAACTATTTTTGGATAGAGAAAGGAAATAGACAATTTTGGACCAAGCAGTGACTATTTTAGAGGAAACAATTTGGCAACCTCAGTTACAGTAACTACTGTTACCCTATTATAGCCAATTTACGGAAGATATATTTTCATGCCCACTTACAGCGCTACACCTAAGTAGAGCCGCTGCTTAAACAGAATGTTTCTTACAGGTGAAATGATGGATGTGCTTGGAACAGGGCTGCATTTCTGAATCTATTAAAAAACTGTGTATTTTACCTTGTACTTGCAAATTGTTTTGTTAAAATATGATATTACAGCATGAGTACCAGTGGCACATCCTTATCATTTTTGCTGGTGTTGAATGGTTCCACATAAATATTCATGAGGAAAAAGTCTTTTTTTTGCTCACACTGAATCCTGGTCCATTGCTCTGGAATTTTATTTCCAATGCAGTTGGGTATCAAGTCCAGTGTAGTTCTCTGCACAAATCACTCTGTTTATCTCCGAGAATGCAGCTGTTGTCTTGTGGTGGTGGTTTTTTTTCAGAGTACTTCAGTCCTAATGCAAGTGTGTACATATTCACCTGTACCTGCACCCTTGCAGAGAATATGCGTGTGTGTAGACAAATGTATGTACACACATGGATATGAAATATACATAAATGTTCTAGAAATAATTTTCATTAATATGCATCTGTCTACATGCACCTGAATGTATATGGCCAGTCTGTGTCAATCTACAGCACACCTGTATTTATTGCTATGCATATGTGACATACTTGGGGCTCTCTAAAACAGGCGATTGTACCGGGGTACAAATGCCACGCTCATCAAAGGAAGATGTTCTCAGTTCCCCTATTTGCGCTGCTGGTTTTGAGATATATATTTTTTTTTTCTGATAATTTAAAGTGGAAGAGATTAAGTCTTGTGCACTGCCACGTGACGTAGCTGTGCCTTACCACAGGGAGTGAGTCTGTGAAGAGAAATACAAGGGTAAGAAGCAGCCTTTCTGCCCTGATGGGACACGGAGGAGGAAGGCTTGAGCAGCCGCTCTCAGCAGCCTCCTGGGCCTCTTTAGCAGCTGGAGCAAGGGGGCTGTGATGGGGAACCCCTCCGTAGCTGGGTTGCCTCACTGCTGAAATGACATGTTGAAGAATCTGATGTGAAGAACCAGGAATGATGTGCCTAGGGATGATACTGCTGAATACGTCATATCTGTGCACTTGTTCATCACTTCTGCACTGTTAAAAACTTATGTTTTAAGTAAACAAATATTCTTTTATTCTTTAGTCTTGCCTTGTATGAAATCTGACGGTGATGAGTTAAGGAAATGGAGAACATCCTTCAGATATGTGATTCTTGCACCTTCATGGTGTGGACAGCTTTTCCAGACCCCACAATGCTGATGTTAACATGGTTCATTTCTGTGTACTGATGTCTGACTTACAGATTCATAACACAGTAAAATAAGTATGTTGTAGCGACCAGCAGTGGATAGAAAGTTCCCTTGGCAAGCAGCAAGGTAATGCAGAGAGCAGTTTAAAACAGATGTGGATCTTAAACAGCTCACGGTAGTAGTGGTATTTTTACCTTTACAAATAGCAGTCATAGTTGAAGGACATCAGCAAGCAGTCTGTAGGTAGAAATAGTAAAATTTAGTAAGACGTTATTTTATATGAATAAGCATAATCGCAAAATACATGTGCCTATTTATATGTGGATAGATTAATTTTAAGACTAAAATAATTTCCAAAAGCAAAAATTAAAGTGGAACTTCTATTACACTGACTGACATTTCATTATTTAAATGCCTAACATGCATTTTGCTTTTGGATTATTAGTTGTCAGTTTGCAAAAGCAATTACATTTTAAATGTTACCAGAGTTTTTCCAAAGACCAACCTAGACTTTTTATCTTGTGGCTGAATTGGTGTTCAGGTCTAAGTAAAGACTTGCAGAAAATGCATTTTCCGCAGAGGGACATGTATCAGCAAACAATGGTAATGCATGGGCAGGACTCAAGTGTCTCTGGGAAAGAAAGGATAAATAAGGGTTTATAATTGAGTCAGCTCATGCTGCCATGCCAAGTACAAAGTGCTGGTTCTTCATCTGGATAATCCCGTGCTACATGAACACATTGTTTCTTATGTACCTGCAGAACTTCCCCCTCTATTATATGGATGCAAACCATTTTGCTTTGGTTCTTGCACACGGGTTCCTCCCATGAGGCTTGAATGTTTCCCCCCATCCCCACTACCCTGGCCAATTAGGTTTCCCTAAATTATTATTCTTTTATCTGTGTTTCATTCCCCGGGAAGATTATTCTTCACCCTTCAGTGCAGGTTTATACATGACAATTTAGTGAGAAGATATAAGCATAAATGGGGGGAATTAGAACTATTGTAGTCATGTTTAGATAACGATAAGCATTTTTGCTGTGTAGGACGCCTTGTAGGTATGGCTGCCATGCACTATGTGGGCCCAAACAAAATAGTAGAGCTGTGGACCCACTTATAATTGTAG
>NW_009259429.1:3066762-3078551 GCF_000687185.1 Egretta garzetta | reverse complement strand
TCCTGTGAATTTACTTGCAGTAATCTTGGAGAAGGCACAAATGTGAAGGAGTGCCATAAGCTTTGTGTTCAAATGCTTTCCCGTTATGCAGAAGTAACTACAACTCGATTGCCCCCCGAGGAGGGCTTGGTGTGCTGGCTGTACAGGAGCGCACAGGGCTCAGGCGCACGCAGCTACCGAGCATGGGAAAATATGCAGTCAGAGCCATGGGACATGCAAATGCAGCATTCCATCTAGCATCTTATGGGGCTGTGTATAGGGAACAGTTTTCCACATCTGGTGGTTTTTTTTCCTGAGATTTCAGAAGTGCTTCTGTACCACTGTGGGATAAAATTGAGGCTTTTCAAAGCTTTCTGTGAGAAATGAAATGGAAAGAATACCCAGTGGTAAAGGCATTCCCCTACAATGTCAGATATCCAAGTCAAAGTCACATTCAAGTTGGACTTGAGTTTGGCTTTTTTTGATATGTTTATGCTTTTATCTGTCTTGGAGCTTTTCCATTTACTGAAAAATGATATTCCTTGAGAGAGCCCAAGTGAGACTGATAATGGCACTTACAGGAGAGGTCTAATACGAACGTTCAATTCCCACTTTCTTCCAGGTATAGAAGATTTCAGGACTATCCTAATAATCATACGGATTTTATAGTATTTCAAAAAGGTATCAGTTAAATATGAAGGGTCTCTGCCTGTCGTCCTCTTTTTGCTTATCACAGAAGTGGAGTTGAAGGCAGCAGCTTTTAAGCATCCTGCTGTGCCCCAGACCAGAAAACAGAAGTTTGCCAATTAAGACTGTTTTAGTTTTGATGAATTGACTACCTGGCAGCGTTGAGGCAGGCGGCTGCTGGCAATTATATTACCAGGCAAAGTGCGGTGACATTCTTGATGTCTGGATTTGTTAGGACTTTGTGTTTCTTTCTCATTGGAAAGGTGACAGCAGTAGTACTACGTACACAGTTGGCTACTGCTGAAGGATGAATAGTTGTTTCATTGCTCCTAGATTTTGCTTGGCAACATGTTCCCTAAGGACCTGGTTATGCAGTTGAATCTCTCTGGGCAGAGCTCTGAGCTTCCTTCAGAAGCGTATGCCTAAAATCTATAATGAAACTTCATGCTTGGGTTTTGTGGCAGGATCTGGGGTCCTCTCCTCCGGTTTTCTTATGACAACTGTGAGGGAACATAATAGGAAAGCAGGCAAACATCTATAAACTGTTCTTAATTACTATTTATACTGCTTCTGCAAATGATGATCCTAGCTGTATTCCCACTTTATAAATGACGTATGTAATTGGGTTAAACAGACTCGCACACAACATTTGTTGGTCAATTACCTCTTCAATTATGTACGTTTTCTTAATTAGAAAATGCAATTTTTCTTCCACACAAAGCTTTTTTCTAAATATGTACTTAGTATATCTGAAGTGATTATTTGTATTTGTACATAGACGCTAAATTGAAAAGTTTTCCTACTAAAGGTGCATGTTTCTACAATCAGCAAGACAACTTTATTTCTGTATATATGGGGTGTTCTCTGAATTACGGACTGAGGAATCCATGGGTGTACCATTCCTAGACAAGGAGATCCTGAAATCCAAACGTGTTCGCTCAATCAACGAAGAAATCCGCATGTTTATTAAAAGAGCGGAGAATGGATGTTATAAAGTTAATGTTATCCTAAGGCTCAATTATTTGTGAGCCTACTACAGCTCCAGTAAGAATGTTGAGTTGTCTAGGAAAATGCATTCTTGCACAACACCTTTAAATATGCATAACATGAAATTTCATTTCACAAAAATAGTTGAACTCCACCATGAAAACATTAACCAAAGGTGTCAATTTTACATTTGCTTTCCAAAAAAAATAAGGTGAAAACTAATCTGGTAACAACATACGTGATGTGTATGATTGCTACCTACTCCGTGAATCTTACGTTTGGTAATGTCCTTGAAAAACTTTCAGAGTAAAGGTTTGGCTTCATCGCTTATGTAAAAGCTGATGTTCCTCCATTGGCACTACCATGTTTATACTAGTTTGTACCCAATAATTTAGTGTTGGACTCTTATTGCGAACAGTACTGGAAGGAATGATTTCATCCCTACTGTGAACAGCATTTAAACATGTGCTCAACCTTGTACACATTAGAATATTTTGTCCAAAATTCCCATTCAGGCATGAATCATAACAGACAGCAATGTGAATGGGCAAATAATATTTATATTTCTTAAACATTAATAATTTTTTCCATCATTTCCCTTTATAATTATACTTTAGCTGGCAACTTCAATGTCCAAGCCATGTGAAGAAAATATTCATTTTATTTCTTCTACGTTTCAGTGCAATCTGTCTCTCTACCAGACTTACACGAGTACCTGCATTAAGTATGGGGCAGAGGATCACTGAGGGAAGGGAAGCTTGCAAATTGCATTGTACGAGCAGGATTCTGAAAATAAAATCAAATGCCAATTGTTATTATAGACTGACTCTTTGCCAAGAGTTATGTGCTGTGGTATTTAGTACCATAGAACATGTTTATAGTACTATGGTACATTTACTGTAGAAATATAATTATCCATACTGTAATTGTCCACTACATAAAATGCTAGAAAAGCTACAGGACAGAGCTCATAACAGACTGTGCCAGCGTTATTTTGAGACGCGCAGGGAGTTTTTGCCATAAAGTTTATACTCAAGTCTATTCATGTGCTGTGTCTAATGTATGTTTTTTGTTAAGAGTCACTCAAAACTGTCCTCCCCCACCCCTGGTCTCTTAATGACTTGCATGAGCATGTGCATGTCATCTGGAGGAAACTTCATTCATGTTAAGTTTGCTCAGAAGTCTTTGTGTTGTGTTTGTGTGTTTCCTGGTAGTTTGCCTCATCCCTGTCTCTCCTCAGCACCTTTGATAAACATAGGATTCATCCATTTTAGAGGCTGTGAACAGGAGAGTACTGCTGTGTATGTTTGCCAGTTGCTTAAAACTCAGTCTTGTCAAGTTATTATGAAGTTTAGTTACACACACACCACACCCCCCACACCCCCCATCCTTACTCTCTAGTATACTAAGTTTTTATGGAAAGAGAAGAGAAAATGCAATGCATTGGTCTTAGCAGTCAATCTCTACTTACTTAAGTGCAAATTAAAATTTAATTTATTGTAGTGCTGTAGATAAAAAAAACTTGTGTCCCTAAATCACAATATCTTGACAATTATTTTGGTGAAACTAATATCTGAGTAGCCTAACCTTCATTACTTTTACCCCAGGGAAACATGCTTAAGTAACAAGGAGTTACCAACATATTCTTCTTTAATGTGGATCTGAAAAGCTGCTACGTTAAGTGTAAAGCATTTGGACTGACTTTCTTTTCTCCCTCTTTTCGATTTCCTGCTGGCTTCCTTGCTGTGCTATATTTCTTGCCCTCAGAGTGGATGATCTGGTCATTCCACTGAGGCTACCAATTTCCCTCAAGGGATAGAAGATTGTGGTGCTAAATCTGCCCTTGAGTTTACTCCTACCCTGCTGACTGCTATACCCTTAAATTAGATTTCTATTTTCTTTCTTTCTAAAAGCAATATGTTTGCAAGGTGTCTCATACGCTTCTCTGCTGGAAGGCTGTGTCATAATCTGACTACATCAAAAATTAAGAAACTTACTGTTTTATTATGAACGTTCTGTACCTATTTACATTTGTACTGATAGAAATATATTTCAGCGAGTGAAGATATTATTCCTCCATTTTTATTGACTAATCAGATCAGTCTTTTTTAGGTTTTGCTCCCAAATAGGCTTTCAATTACTCTCCCATCTAAGCAGGCCCTTATATTTGTTTCAGTTCAGTTTATCTATTTGTAAAACGACATTCTAGGTGAAATCTCATCAGTGCTTGAGTTGTGCTAATGTTTCCAGTCCTACTGTAGAGTATTTTTTCTTTACCAGTACGTGTTCTAAAAGGACAGTACTTTATGTTCAGTCTTTACAGCCATTTTTGTGTTTCTTGGTGTGTTTTGGTTATTGAACAGTCATTTTCTTCCTTAGTCATTTCAGATTGATGAGTTCCCAGCTTAAAAAAGAAGCTTGGGGTTTTTGCCTGGAAGTTGATCTTCACGTTGTATGTTTGAACTTAATTTCTATTTCAGGGTTTTACAGCATTATATGTTAATTCTTTTGAAGATTGGCAATGCATCTTGCCTGCCTCTTGTCTGCCAATTCTGTTAGGACATTCCTACTTCTTGTTTCAGGACCAAGAAGGAAAATTTTCGGTCCTAAAAATCTGTTACTTCAAGTCTTCAATTGCAGCCAGATATTCCTCTTTCAGCTCTACCCACTGTATTTCCTCATGTTTATTTTTAGTTCTATTTCTAATCCATATCATGTTCAACCTTGTGTGGCAGGATAAAATAGTGATCTGGACAACTATAGTGTCACTAGTCTGATCTCAACAGAATGCAAGAGTTTACAAGAGATCTTGAAGGAAGAGATAACAAAAGCAGTTATAGGCTTGTTATAATTGCTGTGGTGGAAGGATATGCACCAGACAAGTTGTAATTAAAGAAACAGAGATAAAGAAAAAAGAGTAGACAATGAACGAAGGATTTGCCAAAGATAGATTGTGTCTGAATAATCAAACGGCTTTAAGTATGCTAACTGATTTTCTAAGAAATGCAGTAGATTAAATCTATCTGGACTTCAAAAGTTTTATGACTCCTCTGTCTAGAAAATCAATTGTCATTTTGAAGTCTGATGCTGTGAAGGCCACAAAGCAAGGAGGTTAGAGCTGCTTTCTGCTTGTGCCCTCAGGAGTGGTGGAAGAAGAAGAAAAAATTACTCTAGTTTCTGGCCTCCTTCTGGAGAGGGAGGTTATGTTGCCTGTCACTGCCACTTTGGACGTGTGGAGAGCCCAGGCTCTCAGTGTTAATCAGTGCTAATTATTTCTGCTTATGAGTGCACTTTTTCTATGCTGCAGGGGCTGCTGTGAACTTTTTTGGCTAGTAGATATAGCAGATAATCCAAAGTAATTTAGTAAATAATTTCTTGGTGCAAGGCATTCGGTCATATTCCTGACAGAAAGTATCTGCTTTGTACTGAAAAAAAGACGCTGCTGTTCCTTCACCTTTGTGCTGTTGTCCTAATCTTTTCTTCGTTCTGTGTTAGTCCTCTTCTTCCGTTCAAGAAAGCAAAGACTTCCTTAGTCAATGTCCCAAGCCCGCCTTCGATGACTGATCTCTTTTTAAATGTTGCCATTACTGAATCATAATCAAAGCAAAAGTGACTGAGAAAGGACTATGGGAAGTCCTAAGTCAGCCGTACATAAAATATGCATGGCACTGTGTTGCTCTAGTATGTGTTTTTCAAAACTTCTAGTGGTGGAGTCCATCTCCCTTCTCAGTGAAATATTTAGCCTTTACCTTTGCTTATGATTAGGAAGACTTTATTTTAGTATGAAATCCGTGTGTCTGCATCAATTTGTGTCCAGCACTTTTTGGCTTTGTTCAGCTGAATACAGAGAACGGTTTATTCCGTTCATCTTGTGGCAACTTTTTAATAGTTGGTGCTGTCTCCTCAGCCATCTATGGTCTCGACTATTCTAAGGGGTTTTCCTGTTTTTCCTTGGGTACGGCCCTTCTAGAATTTTGATTTCTTTTGGTGGCGTTCAATGGATTTACTTGGATTCCCGCACCTTTTAAAGCGAGATGTCCCAGTCTTGACCCAGGACTTCAGGTGAGGCCTTATCAATATTGTGTGGAGTAGAAGGGCTACTTTGACTGTCTTTATTTATAATGCTACTTCTGTGCCATGTAAGAAGAATTATGCTTTTGTCAAGCACAATACTACTGAAAATAAGTAAATAAAATATCGCTTGCTTACTATGGGACTTTTCCGCAAGCTTTCATAAAGATTTACAAATGCCACACTAGCAAAAATGACTAACATGAAATTGCATAGCTCAAACCCTTCAGATTTACTAAGGACCCCAAACCGTGTTGACAAATGCTATTTACACAGTCCCAGCAATTTATTACTGATAATGAAACAGCAGAGAGGCATAATGTAGTGTCAGACCTCACTAGACTACAGTAAGATGAGTTGGTTCAGCATTTCCCTACCTGCCAAATCCTTGATCAGCATTGCTATCGATAATTCTATTTGCTGGCATTACAATGCAAAAAATCCATGAGGTCTCATAACAATGTAGCATATCTTCCCACTAGCAAATACAACTAAAAATTTTATTACAAAAAATTAAAAATCAAATACAGAAGGTGTGATGGGAAAGTGAAATACACTGTTTTACAGGAGGTCTTAATTAAATATTTCTACTGTGTTCACTCCCTGTTCATCAGCATGTCTCCCTGTTGTGATGGCTGTGGATGCAGTAATAAGTAGAAATTGTCTTGATGGATGGCTTATAAGCAGAAACTAAGGCAAAAAAATCAATTTAAGAAAAGTTAGTACCTTTTTGAGGAAGTGTATCAAAGTTGTTGAAAATCTTGTACTTTTTTCCAGAAGTTAAAACTGATACTTTATCTAGAAGCAGGCATAAATTTTCCTTGTACTATCAGGTGCTGTACTGGCCCAAGAGGACAATTTCTCCCAATCCAAGATGTATTTGTAAGTAACTGTGTATTTGTACTTGCCCCAGAATTCTTGCAATTTAGAATTTCTTCCTTTCTGTTTTATCCTTTCATAAATTCTCTACTTTGGAGAATAAAAGTTGACCAAACTGTCAGGAGCATTACAGCTCGTATGGAGCTCTGGTTCTTGTGTTGATGATCCCCGTTGTTGCTCAGAGAAGCGGTTTTTGCTTTCCAACAGAAGCCAATGGAAGAGGTTAAGTCAAGGACTGTCAAGTGCAGTGTGACAGACAGATGAGTTTCTGCCTGGGAGTTTGCCCCTGGGAATTTGAGTGAATAAAGTTTGTGTAAAAAGAAGGCAGGCTGGAGGATCTGGGCCTGCATGATGCTGGCATATCCCTCCAGAACTCGTTTATTAAGCTTTTGGGGCTTGTTAACTTTATTCATCCTCACAGTCACAATGTTGTTAATGTGGAGGAACTTAACGGAGTTGCTGAGAAATGGTCTCGAGACAGTTCACCAAAACGTCCGAGTCGCCCTTGTAACCTTCTCAAACAGTCCCCCATCTGCAGATTTCCCATTTCAACAGCCAGAACCCTAGACACACAGGACTTTGCAGGATCGTTTAACTTTGGTGGCTCTCCCCCATCATCTTTCCCTGGAACTTCCAGTGGTGCTAGGGACAGAAGTGCTTTACAGAGGAGAAAACAATAGGTTTTAACCTCATCCTCTCAGATGAACTGCAATGCACAGAAATATCAGACTTCCATGGTCTCAGTGCATTGCATGTCATGAAGGAATGATGTTAGCTGCTTGGGCTACTAGAGTAATGAGACTGCATTTTTTAAATAGCCTAGTACACCAAACCACACTTAAATAATTGAAAACAGAACAAACCTCTTAAGCAGTGTTTCAGTATGCACCAGACTTGGAGATTATATATATATAGCTTTCTTTTAGCATGTATTAATTACTAAAATATGGCTGTCTCTTAAAAGCAGACAGTAAGCTGTTTGCAAATGTGTACATTTAACTGTGAGTTTCCGATTCTTACTGATACTCTTTGCACCAAGGATGTCAGAGAGAGGGGGGGGGGAGAAATGTCTAATGAAAAATTAGTGTTATTCTCAGGAGCGCTGTGTGAGGAATGTAGTTGCTCTCCTGGTAAAAACTTTGATCCCAGGGGCGCATAGAGGATGTGCCTACACCAACCCTGCAGCCCCTGCACCCCTTAGCCAGGCTAAGTCCTTGGGCAATGCTTTTATCGGGCGGCTACCGCATCACCAGGTTTCATTTTGCAGCTAGCTGTTCAGTCATATTCAAACGTGCAAACTAATCTGTCTGGGAGTGAACTTACTCACTGAAGTCTCTTCTCTAATAAGGTTGTACCAAAAAATGACAGGTGCCATTTTGCAAGGCACTGAGCCCACTCCCAGCATAGTTTATGGTTTTCTGTTCCTACTGTAATCAAGATTGAATATATTGATGTATTCATCAGCATTACACAGAAGGGCTGCGCCCCGCTGAAATGCAGTTTCAATTTCAACTTGCTTTTGATGGATTGTTTTTGTTTGTGAATAATTCTATTTATTACCCCAAGTCCTTAATAAACACTGCATCTCTATTTGTAGCCTCTTAATCTTTCATGAGATTGCATCTTGATGTGATTCTTCAGCCTTGTTCCTTATTATGTTTTATTGTATCTGCTGGAATGTATGTCGACTGGAAATAAAACAAACTTGGTGAGCAAGTTTCAGATAATCCTTTACTATCCAGTCTACAAGTTTGGACAGTAGCTTGAAATACATAAGGTCTTATTGCTTTCTTCAGTTCACTTCTCATAGCAGAGCTGAGGTAAATCCTGAAAGGGTAAATAAAATGCAGAAAATTACTACCAGACAGATAGAACAATATAACTTCAGAAATTAGAATTTGTTTCAGAGTTCACTGTCTAGCAGTTACAAGAATTCCTCATATGGAAAAAGCATTTATTCTGTGTTACTTTAATAACTCGCAAGACCCTCTACAGGGAGTTCATATACTTGCTTCATATTAGAATTCTCAGAACCTTGCTGTATAGTAATATGCTCATATTCTCCCCCAAAACTAGATTAAGTAAATAAAATTTAAGACTTTTTTTCTTATCTACTTCTTCAGCAAAATGGTAATGCTGGCAGTCTTGCTTGTTTTGTCTGTATTAATGCAATCTGCCCTCACTGTGTAACGCTGATGAATAAATCACTAAATGTGTAACAGCATGCATTTACTCTGAATGGCAGCATTTTAGTCCGGACAGGAAAGGACTATTTGTGGTGGTTTTTTTCTTCTCCAGCTGTCTGAAAAGAAATTAATTGTATTGTGTGTTGCCATTACAGAAATATGCAAAATTACACCTCGCAATAAAGTAGCAGTGTATTTTCTAGTCTCAGTGTGAAGGTATTTAGGTTCTAGTTTGCAAGTAAATTGCTTTTCTCACTTTTGTTGCGGGGTGCTAGGGTTGTAACAATTCTGTCAAAACAAGGCCTTTAATTACTGTACCTTTGTGGTGATAGGTTATTAGCGTCCACAAAATTCTTGACAGATTGCCTGAGAAATTCAACAGAATAAAAAGTTTAATCATCACTAAAATGTGAATGAAATGGATTCCAAATCTGATGGACCTGTCATAGGAAAAAAGTTGTTAAGTTGATTTTTATAGCTTTTGCTTGTCCTTACGTTCTTACTGTGCCAGTGACAAATGTATCTGGTGTACCAACTACTATTCTACAGGAATACAAAGGGGAAAAGGAAAGTCTGTTTTACACTGCTTCAAAGTCTATTGAATTTATAGCAGCGCAAGTGAAGTCGGTGAGTCCGGAGCAACTCGCTGTCTTGCAACTCTGTGCAAGTTTCTATTGAGTATAACTGGTTTAATTCCTTACAGTGAAGCCCCACCATTTTTATTGTAACTAGGTTTACAAATTTTTATTTCCTGTGATTATAAACATCAGTTCTGTAATGCACTAAAATACCCCCCAAAATTGCTGACTTTTTTGTTAAGCAACTAGAAATACTGTTCTTGCTTTTGGAAGGACCACTCCAGTTTAATAGCACCTGTAAGAAAGCATGAGATAATTTTTCTTCCTGTCTTTCACTTGTCTTTTAGTTTTCATATATAGTAAAAAGGCTGGAAAGAGAGAACCGTTGCAATTATAGTAAGTAAATTGTCCATGATGAAGTTCTGGTTTGTGCTGAGTAAATGAATTTATCCTTATAGTGTATCTACTTTTTTTCTTTGCCATCAGTTCTAGTAAATTTTCATCCAGAAGTTTATTATACAGAGGAATCTCTTTTTAAGGGAAGCAGCAGGAAAGCAATGACAAAACAACTGGCTGTTACGTTTTCATAGTCTGTTGTTGTACAAATATAAAGCAGTATAAAACAAGTGCACTTAAGTCCATGAAGCGAAAATGCCCCAAAAAAGCCTATTTGAAAAGCCAGAAGAAAAAAAAGATTTGATGAAGCATACTTCTGCCAGTGTTACCTGCCAGACCATCTTTCACCCTGTTATATCACGTATTCCGTGAGCATACAGGGAGTGTAAGTGGGCTGGCGTTACCCAAAATCTTATGCCATTTGTGGACTGGGAAAAAAGCTGGATGAGCTTGTGCTTACACTGACTGGTGTGGAACGGGGGCTACTTCACAATGATGGTTGACCATGGGCAGGTGGGCTTGCTCATGTTTTTTCTTCTCTGCTTTGAAGCACCAATTCTTCCTTTGTTTTCAGGATGAGTGTTCACCAGACGACAGAAAGTTATCAAAAGTTTTAGCATGGTGAGAAGTTGTGACATTTCAGGCAAGGCTTGCTATGCCAGTGATATATACAGAGGAAATTTTTCGGAGCCTGAGGACAGAACAGATTATTAGAGGGGAGAAGGGTCTAATGGGTTGCAGAAATGGACCTACCAGCTCCTTTGATAGACAGACTAGGATTCCTGCTCCATGAAAAATTTACAAGCATTGCCTTCCAGGATTACAGAAAAATTGGGGGAACTTTGATGAAATGCTGAACTCGGCAGAGGGTGATTGATAGCCGCAGACTGCCACTAACCCTTCTCCTTGCAAAAGCAGTGCAAGTTTCCCTTGAAAGGACAGGAGATGGTGGCTAACAACTGAAGTCTGGATGTTTTACTGCCAATGACTTCCTTAATTTATGTTCACAGTGACTTTTATTCATGCCCCAAGGATCTAGGATGTTGGTAGACCTCCTGGAAAAGAGACCACTGGTACCTGGTGTCTGAAGCAGTTAGAATGAAGTCAAAGTGATGAGTCCAGTAAAACGTAGACTCTGATAGTATGGGTGTAAATAAAAGCAAGTGCATTCATGCAGCCTGTTCACAAATTGCAGGTTATTTACAGATAGTCATGTTTGTAAGATGGATGACTTCATAATCACTGATAATGGTAAAGCTAATGCTATGAAACCAACCGTGCTGTTTTCCTTTATTCCTCTCCACGCTTGAAAGACAGCTTCGTACACCTACCAGCTTGGGCAGTAGGCTTTAGAAGGGGAACTTGGCGGGGAAGGGGGAGCAGGAATAGATTATGTGCCTTTAACTGAAACTGAACTTGCTTGCAGGAATATAATGATTTCTTGAACCATGAATGCATTTCATATAAACCAGGAAATCCCCACGTCTTCAACCCATAGCTTCCTAAGCGGTGGGTGGTAGTTCTTGTGCTACACTTGTGCCTATGAATTTTGGGGCCAGCCCAGGATTCCTCCTGGCCCAGAGGTATCTCGGAGCATGTAGCAAGGTGTTTCTGTTGACGTCAGCTGGAGATGGCCTGAGTATTGTCCGCTCTAAGGTTTCTTCTCAAGACTATTTTCTCACTCTGTATCTAGGTCAGGATGAGAAAAAAGGAGGGGGTTTTTGGACTCGCTTGGGTCTGGGTAGCATTAGGAGTGCCTTCCAACCATCTGAATTGCCATTTCTGAATGCTTCCTAGTGTTCTTAATTTTGCTGTGCAGCTTCTGAAGTACATGGTCTGCTCCTAGCATTGGAATTGGGGTCCTGGATGAAATGGTTATATGTTATTTCTTCTCCATTTAAGACAGGGTCATTAATTCCATGTACTTATAAGGCTCCCTGACTTCTTTTTGACCATTTAGTAGCACACAGGACTCAAAACTGACATTACCAGTGAGCAGACAATGTGGAGTGGGCAAATGATGAAT
>NW_009259429.1:3040162-3066745 GCF_000687185.1 Egretta garzetta | reverse complement strand
GGTGAGTAAGTAAGTTGGCAGTATGTGGAGGGTAAATGATCTGTGGGAACACCATGGGAAGACTTCTTGTATTTCATTGCAATAATTCAGTACAGTAAAATTTCACACACCGGTCCTTTAAGAGTGTTAATATACTTAGGACAAAAGCTACCGTCTTACTGAAAAGAGCACTGACTGATCTAAGTAGGACTATTCACATAAGCAAGATTTATCCACCAATCTCCTTCTTTCTCGGAACAGTAATATTGTACAGTATTAAGTCTGAGTAAATGTCAGCTGATGATACTTTTGTGGCTCCTTTAGGTAAATATTTCATGATGTAGTCTAGATTCTGCTCCTTTTCTTGAAGGCTTCAGATGGTTTTTTTTATTGTGCATTGTTGCTCCATGCTGCTGCTAGCTTCTTCTGGGTTCTCTTTTTTTACATTACGTCCAAAGAAAATACTAATTCATATAAGAAAATTACCAGTACAAGCAGAGTTTGATGGCAATAGCTGTGAAAATAGTTGCGTTCACTGGAAGAAGCACTTTGCAAATTGCCAGACTATTTCAGTAAAGCTCACATAGCATCTCAGTGAGTGAAATGATAGGGTTCATTTTTTCCTGTGTTTGCAGTGCTGAAGCATGTAGACTACCTAATTTGAACCTTTAGATAATTAATAACAGCCTTATATCATTAATGATCATGTGCGGGTTTTAAGTGCTACTTTCTTCTTTTATTCTCCTTTTAAACTGTTGGCCATCTTTAATGAATACAGATACAGCAGAGAGCACTTTGCTGACATTTGACTAATCCACATAGAGCTGCAGCGATATGCTAGGTAAATGACACCTGCGGAGGTTATGGAATTTATATTGGGACATAGTAGTGCTTGGTAACAATTGATGCTCCAGTATCTATATGGAGGCTTAGGGGACAGGATTGTTCTTCTCTTTAGTAATGGCCTTTGCATATTACTATCAAAATAAATGCTTTTCTCCTGTGAATTAGCAGCAATAGGTACAGATTTTCAGTGACGGTAACCAGGTGATTCAAAAGGGTGTTTGTTTGATTTGTAACTCTAATTGGTAAGTCTGTGATCAAGTTCCAAAATTTTACCTGTGTCTCAGACACAGAGACCTAAGGAATACATGACATAAATAGCAGCACATGTTTATCTGATTCAGATATTTGTAGTATCTGTTGCTTCACTTTGGCCAGGTTAACAAGTTGAGAGAGAAATGCTCAAGTAAATCCGGTAGCTTAGCCTTCCTCATAAAACTTTTTGCTCTGAACTTCCTTCATCATGACCAGTCTCTTGGGTTTTCTACCTCTTTCCCCTTGTTGAAGACTAGCAGAAAGGTCCAGGCCTCTATTCTTTCCACTTTTCTCAAAGGTATCACTGAAGTTAAGTAGACTCAGCTCAGCTGAAACTAGCGGAATTCCTGCCAGAGCTCTTCTTAATGGGTCGTGTCTGTGCTGTGTACCTCATTCCACAGACTCACCGTTTCTGAGTAATTCTATGCTATGCAATACATCACTGCTGTTTTACACTAGCAGTTTCTTATTAACATCCAATTTTAGAAAGATCCACACTCGGAGAGCTTATCCTTTCCTTCATGACATAATTATACATACACTACTTAGTGCAGAAAAGAACTTATTTTTTTTCCAATCTGAAGCTGAGGTGCTGAGACTGCTAGACTGTTTCTTGTAGGACTTTTTGCTTAAAAAGCAAATCCAAAGTAAGCTGGGGCATTTTTCAAAATTTATTCTCTCTAATTTAAAAATAAGCAACACAATGCTTAATTTAACATTGTGGGTTTTGATTAAATTAATTGTTGTCTTTGACTGTCTTATAGATTTATGTTCCTAGTAAGCATGACTAAACCAAATCTTCTGTTAGCTGAACACCAGTGGCTTCAATTAGTTTTATGCATTTGTAGCTTTACATAGTTGTATTTTAAGGCTAGAGGATTTAAAGGAACATCAGGGAATTTCAAATTTGAGGTCCTCATTTTTGCCCCCTTTAAAAAAATCTATCATGCTTTAAACATTTCATTTCAGACTTCATACACATGTTCTTGTTTTAAGTTACTAGCCACAAGCAAATAAGAATGAAATGTGTTCTAGTTTACTGAGCAATTGTTTTCATCTTCCACAATCCAAGCACTACATATCATTAACTATTAGAGCAATGATTGTTGTTCCTTGCTATTCCTCTTCAGGTACATACTGAGATTGCTCTTTTTCCTGGATATATCGTATGACAGGACCACATGCCTTTTTTGATTGACAAAACCTCAAGATCCTTCCTGTGCTTACTTTCTACGGAAAAAGCTGTAATCGTATTAGATCTTGTGCTTTTCTTCCCAGTTAGATGTTTTTTCCCCTCCCTAGAGCTAAGGTAAAAGGCAAAAGGAAACTACCCCTACCTGCAAGTCACCTGCACTGCTCTCTTATCTGTTCAACACCTTTATTGCTGGCTTCTTGGCCTTTTCAACCTTTTCCAGAGGCCAGTTGTGTCCTTTCAGAGAAGTCCAGTGGTTGATGGTCACATGGGCTTTGATGCCAGAAGGCTCACTTAAAACATCAACTGCTTCTTGCCTATTTGTAACACACTGCTTTGAAACAAGCTCTGCAAACTCTGCTTCGCTTGTATCCTGCTTCTACAAACAGCAACAAAGGCTGCCACATGCAACAGAAAACCAAGTAAACCAAATTAATTTACCATCTGGAACACATAGCGAGACTACACTAATATTTAGGGTCAAACTGGAGCTAACCTTCAAGGTTTCCATGGCAGGTAGTGCAGCACTCCCCTATGCAGATTCTGTCTCTGGACCAAAGGCAGCCATACAAGGGCAGCCTGTGCAAAGCCAAAGCAGTGATCTGGGATTTGCTGCTTTCCCCTTTAGAGGCTACGTAAGGTTGGAAGACAGAAGCAGGAGACTGGGATCATTTTGTGCCATGTACATGTACAATGAAAGGATTCAGAAAGGGATGCGTGAGAGAGGAAGCTGTTTCAGAGCTTGACCTCCTGCTTCAAAACTAAATGGAGTTTTACAGCCTTGAGAGGGCAAGTTCCCTAGGGTTAAACTTGGGGATTTATAGCATTACAGCAGAGCAGATAGGAGTTGAATAAGGTTTCATAATGAAGCTTAAAGTCAACATATTCCAATGCTGATCCTTCCTTACAAGTGTCAAATCTCATGTAAATTCCTTCTTTCCTTGCTCTCAGGTTTTGGCTCCATATCCAGACATAGGAAGGATATAGCTGGCTATGATTCATTTGGAACTGAGTAACATTAAAATACAACAGAAGATTATTTTCTCAAAAAAAAATATTCTTTTCTGATTATTGTGTTCATCCAAACCACTTCAGTGAAAACTAATGGTGGGCAAAATTCACAAAGTATTTAAAAGCTTATAAGAATAATCAATAAATGACAATTAAATAGGGGTTTGGTAGAGGTTTTTGTCCATATGGTCTGAGTAATCACACCCATGTTTATAAATGTAATAACTGCATGTTCGTGGCAGTAAATTTGGTTTGGGTGTCTTGTTTTCTTTTTTGTTTGTTTTTTTTTTTTTTTTTACATTCTCTTTAGTAATTTTGCCCTGGACTAATGTCGTAAGGTACTTTGTTAATTAAAGATACCAGCCAAGCACAATGCTTAAGGGTGCTGCTGCCAATTACATTCTCTTTTCTAAAGAACCAGACTAAGGTTTTTAACCAACTGCTCTTTAAATTCCGTGGCCAATTACTAGGTACTGAGTTATAACAGAGTAGGAGACATAGATCTTGTCTGCATATCTGGATAGTAGCCATGCGTAAAAAGCGAGATTGAGAGTGAGTTTGCTTGTTAGAAGCAAAACTGTCATCTAACTGGGGTAAATTATATTTTGCCCTATTATTTCTTTGTAATTCTCTTGAAATACTTGTCACCCAGCTCCTAAAATATTTCTCTTTATCTGTGTTGATACTTATGCCTCCAAATTGCTTCTCTGTCTTCTTGCAGGTAAGTCCTATGTGATAGTAGAATTATTGTCGGGTTCATATTTCTTATCCCTCAGTGTGAAGGCCCAGAACAGCTTGATCAGTTTCCACCTTAAACATTTTTCATCCTTTATTCCTTTGCCAAGTATGTCGCATACCTGCAAGTGGTCTTCTGTCTTACTGCACCAGTCTCTTACATTGAGCTCATCTACACAGAACCACAGAATGGCAGGGGTTGGAAGGGACCTTGTGAGATCATCTAGTCCACCCCCCTGCTAAAGCAGCTTCACCTAGAGCAGGTTACACAGGACATCGTCCAGGCAGGCTTTGAATATCTCCAGAGAAGGAGGCTCCACAACCTCCCTCGGCAGCCTGTTCCAGTGCTGAGTCACCCTCAAAGTAAAGTTTTTCCCCATATTCAACTGAAACCTCTTATGGTTCAGTTTGTGCCCATTGCCCCTTGTCCTGTTGCTGGGCACCACTGAGAAGAGTCTGGCTCTGTCCTCGTGACATCCACCCTTAAGATATTTTATGTGTTGATGAGATCCCCTCTCAATCTTATTTAATGCTCTCAAGATTCAGTTCTGCCAAGTGCCCCAAAGCAGGCCCAGATGTAATCTGCTATTGAGGTTTATCACCAGTAATTCTATCTCACTTCATGTTTTTACAGCTCCAAACATAATTAGCTTTCAGTCTTGACTGGCACTTTTGGGCACCACAGAACACGTAGAATGTACAATAAGTGAGAAGATGGATATTTCTTTTTTTTTCTTAATAATTCTTGCACTTCTACCACAGCATGGTCATAAGCTTATGAGAAACACTAGATGACAAAATCCAAACCTGATTTTTTACCAACTGAAAAGGGATGCTGCTTTCATAAAAGCTCTACATGTGATCTTTAAATCCTACTACTTTTAATTTCTAAGATAGCTATGAATGGCCCAGTACACTGCCTATGCATACAGCAGTATACAATACAAAATATATATGACCTTATTAGTCATTCCATATGGCTAAACATGAGTTTTGTATCACAGGATGTTATCCGAGAATGAATTGAAAATGTTATATTCTGCACTGTAGCATATTCCAATGGATTCTTTTCAATGTCAGTTTTGTGGCAAACATGACTTAATGTGACTGTAAAGGTATAATTTCATGCAAAATTAAGGGCTTAACAGCCCTTTTTTTCTTTTCTTTTTTTTTTTGTTTTGGTGGTGTTTGTTTTGGTTTTTTGGGGTTTTTTTTAAGGCAAAAACTTCTTGGCACGCATGGAGATGAGCTTGCTTTCTCTCTCCAGAAGTCTGCATTCATCGAGTTCTCTTCTGCTAGCCTTTTTAAAGTTCCCATAATTTCTTGTCTTTAGCTGCTTTTTGGTTTTCTAAGTTCCATAGCTTCACTGTAAGTCTTCTGGGATGACTGCTCTGCTTGCAAATATGGGCCATCTACTGCCTATGAACTGAGATATTTACAAGGGAGAATGCTGAACCCTTATGAGAGTTGAGTTCTGTAATAAAACAAAAACTCTGTGATAAAAGTAACTGCCACGCATCTTTCAATAGGTCAGCTGTTCTCTGTTCGCTGATATATCTTTGCTGATAACTTCTGAAACACTGTAACACTCTAAGGCACTTCAAACAGCTCACAAATCAGCCTTCCCGTTTTTAACGTTTCTTCCTTTTCTCTGCAATTGAGAACTTCCTCTTGATTTTTCTCAAACTTGTATGAAATTGCGTTTGCATGCGGGCTAGTGCGAGACTGGTTTTGGTATAAGGTGAAGTGACGTTCTTTCATGAATACTTGTTGACAAAATGGTGCAATTTAAATCTGTTAGAAGAATTGGCTTTTAGAGGGGAAGAAATGCTTGAAAACAGTATGTATGCATTACATATACAAATATATGCATGCTGACATGCATAATGAACAATTGCTCTGTAACCATTACTGAGCTGCCAAAGCAAGATTTCATGATGCATTGAAAGACAAGCCATGAAAGTCAGGAGTTGTGGGGTTTTGGGGGGGTTTGGTGGGGTTTTTTGCATTGGGATGTTTTTTGGGGCTGTTTTTGATTGGTTTTTGTTGGGTGGTTTGGGGGTGTTTTTTGGCAGGAGATATAATCATTTGAACTGATATACCAATAAATTTCAATGTAGCCTTCAAATTAATAATGTCACCTGAGCCAGAGTTAGTGCTGCTTAAGGAGATTGCTGGTTCTCATCCCTGTATGAAGAAATGGAAGCTGTTAGAAACAACCTGCCTCCTAAGAGCAAAAAGAAGAAAACTACCACTAAATGCATCACCACTCAGAAGTTTCAGCTTATAGGAGTTAGAAATTATGTCCTTGTGGCGCAGAAGACTAGGAAAGGAGAGTGCCATTTTGGAGCGGATATAAGTCAGGGACAAAAAAACTGCATCAGCTCTATCAGCCAATGTCCACAGCTGTTGGTGGGACTTAGAGCTGCTGTTTACAGAAACATTCTGGTTTAACCCTGGGTTTAGGTACCTGCCAGATGTCTAGGGTTCTATTTAAACCACATATACTGCCTAAAAGAAAAAAAAGGAGGAGCCTGCCAAGGTATGAGACTATTTAAATGTATACCATTAGCATATGCCTGATGTCCAGGGGCAATTTAAACAGCAGCAGTATGATCACCTCCACTAGTCAAACCAGGCTACAGGTTGTTGGGTTAAGGTTTTTGTTGGTTTGTTTTTTTGTTCTTGGGGGTTTTTAACAGCTCTTCCAAAGCTTCCATTTATTTACTAAAATCTAATCTGGAGATATAGAGGCAGTGGCAGATAATAGAGGTTTTGCTCTATTAAAAGAGCAGCACAGTAACACATTTCTATACCATTTTGTGATTTGTGTATGTCAGGCAGGCACTCTGTTGCAAACTGTTTCTGGTATTAACCACTATGGGATTCAGGCTGTATTTGTTTTGTCACACAGACATATTCCTGCTATTAACTTTTGGATAACACCAGTGCCTCATCTAATGAAAAATAATGGTTTAAACAAAGGGCTCGGAATAGTTTGCTTCTGGAAGAATCCAACTGTAGAAAAGAAGCACATCACACTTGTGTTGACCATTATTTTCTACCTTGCTCTGTTTCACGGTATTCAATATTTTTTTTGTAAGGATGTATGAGAGAAAAATTAGTATGAATACCTTTTTTTAACTCCTGCAGTCTCCAAAGATCTGAGCATTCGATATGGTTGATTATAACTTTCTACTGGATAAATTAGCCTCCTCGGGTGTGATGGTTCAACTCTGAAACGGATCACTACCTATGCAAATCTATTATGCTAAAGAGAGAATAGTAATTTCAGGGATTTTTCCATTGATTTTCTTTTACAAAAAGCAGAACTGGTAAAACTACTGCATGTCATTTTGTTCAAGACTGTACTTGTGTATTTTTTTATTCTTAATTCTGTGCTGTGATATGCTTCCGCTTGTTAATTGCATAAAGGCTAGCGATTCTATGAAGAGAAAGGGGGGAAGATGGAACTACCCATTAAAAACTAGCCAAGGAATTCCCTGTTTATTTCTTCCATTCTAAAATTGCAGTTATTTTGGAAGTGAGACTGTTTACCACTGCTTAAAAATATGGAAGCTGAAAGATCTGGAGACTGAAATTCTCTCTCCATGAGATCTGTAAGGTTGGCAGCAGCAGTGCTAGTTTGCCTTGTGTTGTTCTGCTAATACACCTTAATCTGTCCGGAGGGACCTGAGCTAATCGCAGCTTTTCTGCTGAGGCTGTCAGCAGGGGTTTCAGTCACTGCTAGTCCTCTCTTGGTTTCCCAATTTGGATGCTTGTCTTACTACAATAAAGTCATTACAAAGACAACACTCATTAAGTTTCTTCATAAATACTTACTATTCTAGACCTAGAGATAGCATTGTGATGTAGCCCATCCAGATCTTGATCTGTGTTGCAAGGTGCTTGTAGCAGGAGGCATGTTGAGTTACTGGACTCGGTGGCTTGGGGTCTTCTCTAATTTACGCTAAGTCACTTCAAGCCTCAACCTGTTGAGAACTCACAGAATCTTTATTTGCTCTGCTGCTGATTTGCTCTTACCATCGAGGTGAAGGTTTTAGATCTAGGAGTGGTTGATCTAAGGATTGTTCGTGTTATTTTATGCCAGTTTACAAAAAGGAGCACCTTTCTATCTGGCGAGATGGGTCTATGCTCCATGGCTCTGCATTATTTGGATGGTACCAAGCATCTAGAAAGTGCAGGCAAGAGTCTGGTGTCATATAATTAAACAACAACTTAGGTAATGAACGCTATACTGGTGACTAGGTCCCGTATTTTGTCCAAATTTTAAAATAATCTGGACTTTTGAACATTTATGCTATTGATAACAGACTTAAAACCAGTGTTTTCATGCAAATGAGATGGCAATCTCTTGAATGATATTTCTAGTGCATCTTATTTAATCATTTTACCACATTTTTTAAAGTGAGGAAATAGTAGGATTTAATTTATTTACATTTGAAAACATTTGGGGCCTTTAGTGATGGCAGTATCCTATCTGTGACCAGTTTGGAAGCAATACCCTGCTAGCTGAAACAAATAGGGCTTTAAGAAAACCATGTTGACTTATCTGAGCTAAAGATCAGGTCCTTTTATTTTAGTGCTAGCAACTGACTCCTAAAATGTATGTAACCTGCAACCCCCAAGGTAGGATGTATGACGTTTCATCTGCCCTGTCCTTCTGCCGAAAGAGGATAAAACTCAGAGTTAACTGCTTTGTGATTTCCCATGTGGTGAAGGTGTGTATTGTGGGAAGGGGGTGGTTGCGCTGTGTATGGAGAAAATGTTAAGCTGTTCTGAAATTTTAAGGATTTATTTCTACTGGAATAGCTACTAGAAACTGCTGACAAAAGTATGCTTCCAGCCTGCTAGTTCCAAGACAGGTAACTAAAAAAACCAAAAGATAGTTTAAAGGTAGCTTAGAATTAATCTGCAAATGCAGATATGTACTGTAAAAATAATAACACCTTTGGATGATTTTAAATTCTCAGATTTATAGAAGGCTTTGGACTGAGAAGAAAAAAGCAGAAATGGTTCATAAAGAAGATTCATTTGTTCTTTGGATAACCTCAAAAACATGCTACACAGCTTGCAAGCAGTGAGGAAGGTGTGATCTTTTTCAAGGAATTCCAGTGTAAATGGGAATTCAATCAGGGAATGCAATGTGGGGAATAAAATAAAATGAAAAAAAAATTGCATGCCTGAATAGCATCATACTTAGGGCTAGCCAGGAAGAACTTGGGAGTCTTTCTCTTCAGGAAGAGCAGACTAGAAATGGCTTTTTGGAAGAACTTTCTGAAGCAGCTTTACGCTATAAGCCCTGGCAAAACAGAGTAAGAGAAACATGGAAGAAGCCTAAGATAAAAGCAAAAGACATGGTAGAAAGGCTGGCTGTATGGGTGAAGTGATTGGCAGCAACTCAGAAGTTGTGTTTGTACTGACAGATGTGAAATTTTACAGCCACTGCTTCCATACTACTGCACGGTTGATACAATTTTGTGCAAATTTCTGCTTCTTAGTAGGCGCATCATTTTAATAAATACATTACTTGGCAAGTTTAGTTTCCTAATAGTTTTTAAGATTCACAGCAATTTAGAACTAATTTGCCTTTCAGGATATCTCCCTCTCTCTCCCTAGCGCCCTAAATAAAGCAGCTGACATATGGCTTGTGCAGCAGATGGACTGACGGGAACACATAGACAGCTGTATATATTTGGCACACGGGTGCCAATTGATTTTGCTGGGAAGCAAAACCTGACTGATGTCTTTTGGTTCGTGAGGGTGTTTTTTGTATTCTTTCCTTCCTGCACGAGAGCTTTCTAATCATGTTATTGTAGCGTCCTACTTGATCCTCAGGGCTTTGTAACTTTTCAGATCTGTGAGTTGCTATAAAGATGTTGATGCACGTGAGCAGTACCTTAATGGGCTCACTCCCTAGTCGTCTCTGATGGTGACCACCATCAGAAAAAAGGGAAAAGGAAAAAGGCTTAGGAGAAGTGTATCAAAACCAGAACAAATTTACAGTCATCATGCCTTGTACAGCTTCTTAACTTTCAGCAACCAGCAGTTAAAGAAATTCCTGAGTCACAGATGCCATCTGAGCTATGATGTTTAACTGGACCTAACTGTCATTGAATTTTTTTTTTGAGCACATTTATATTTTCTGGGTTTTGTGATAGTTCATGGCAGTGCCCCAATTAATTTGTGTTTTGTGGAAGAAAACATTGTTTAGTTTCTTTTAAGTCTGCTCCCTGATAATCAGGTACTATTGAAATATGTACTGTGAGAAAAGGCAAATATGCATACCTGTCAGCTTTTCCAGGTCATTCATGATTACACAGATCTTCTCAGCAGTTTGGAAAAATCAATTTAATTATTCCTCAGAAGAGCCATTCCATACTTTTGATCATTTGTGTTGTCATTTTATGATACATGTCTCAAAAAACATATTACAACTAGAAAACAGTAAGTAAGACAATGTGCAGTGTAAAGGAATATGGACATCCGTCTATAAAGTAGTATTAACAGTATATTCTGTTTCGTTCTCTATTGCTTTCCTAAAAATTAGATCATCTTTGCAATTTCTTCTGAGCATTCAGATTGCATATCTAGAGATTCATGAAGAATCTTTGAGGATTCTTTTCCACAATAAATAATTAATTTAGACTCAATCATTCTATATATGGAGTTAGCCTCCGATAATTTTTCCCCATATAGTCTAGTCCAAATTTACCGATGAGCAATTTCATCTGCCAGTTTATTATTAGCCGTTCGAGTATCATGAGACCCATCTGTGACTCTTCACACTCAGCTTTTAGATTTGATTATCTGCAGTCACCTTCTATCATTGGTAAACTTTACCACTGCAACATTCACTCCCTTGAAGTTTTTTCAGGAGATGCCACCCAAACCCTTGGTTTCTTGGTGATCTCCTTGTTTTGTGAAAACTGTTCATTTACTCTTTTTTGATTAATTTTGACCCTAGTGGCTGTTATGTTTGTATGAAATAGCCTCGCCTCTTATCTATTGTCCACTTAAGCAGCATTTCATAATAAAACTTCTCAAAAAATATTTGGCATTCAAAGTATTGTATTGCAATCTACTCATTAATATTACTGCTGATGCCTTCAGACTTAGAGATTTATAGTAAATATCTTTATTTTATACAAAAGCAATGTACATTCTTTCCCATTATATCATGTCCATCTATGTGTCTAACAAACACATTTTAACTTCTGTTCCTCTGAAACTGAAGATCATTTAAGTGGTGACTTATCCCACAAATTGTTGCTTGGAAGTTTCATGCTCAGGTTCCTAAGATGAAACCATGTCATAGTCCAGGGGTTTTTTATATTGTTCATTTTGTTGGTTTGATCTTAAGCTGCTTCTGCTGATAGTTCCTGTTTGAAGCAGCTCTTTTACTGAAGTGTCTCTCATAGAGGAATCTCACTGATGCCTTTAGTGAACATTAGTGCAATAAACTAACTTAGCTTTTCTGCTTTTACGTTATTTTTGAGTGCTCCTTTTATGCATTGATCTTTGAATAGCCCCACCTGGGAGACTTCCTTGTTCTGAAGTGTTGGGAGAGGAGGTGGGTTTAAAGTAAAGGGGATACAGTTGTTTATACTTTTGCCATTTTGTGCTGTGCTGCTCAACATCTTTTTCATGTCTGGTTCCATTTTTAATTAATCTGTTAATCTTTTTTTTTTTTTTTCACTTTAGTATTACTTATTTTTAAGGATTGAAATGCTCTTTAATTTTCCAGTTCAATTTTTTTGTCTCATCTTTTGGTGGTGTTTTACTCATTACTGAAACAAGATGTACATCACCATAAGCTGATGAAACCCCATAACTATCTCCACGCTGCTGGTTTTTACCCTTTTAGCTGTTTATTTTCATTGTAACTATCTCATTTTTACATAGCTCTGATTTTTAAAGCTAGCCCTTAGTTATAAAGTTATCTTTTTTCCTCTTTCCTACAAAAAAGAAGTATTTAAATGTTTCCTAGTCATTATGACTTTAAGTTACATCCTACAAGAAGCTTTTGTGTGCACTGGACTGGCTGTACGATATTCAACAGGGATTGCTCTTCCTATGGGTTCTCTGCCTTGTAGAGTCATTAAAAAAATCATAAAAGAAATGTTGAAGAAAAAGTCTTTGTATAAAAATCATGTTACACATTAATATCTGAAGTGATGTTTATGTAGTTTACCTGGAAATGTGTTTACTGCCATCATATCCTCTTTAATGTTCTTTTGCATTTGCTTGTTACTGTCCCATTCTGATGAGGTGTTTTAGTACCACAAAATTTCTGATTTGGGCACTGATTGGCAATCCTCATATGTATAATATATTGTAACACATTCACTTATTTACATTACTTGACAATGAGTGTTCTTTAACTGTTGTTTGTCTTTCTCCTCTGTCGGTATGATCTGTGCTTTCCGTTGTACTTAGTTTTTTTCCTGACATTATGCCCCTTTTTGTTACAATCTGCTAAATTCCCGGTGTACTTTTTCCATTAGTATCTTTGTTTAAGGATTCTTCTTGATACTGGACCTCTAAGACTCGTGACATTTGTATTGGATATGCTTGGTCTTGGCTTAGCTCCCTATTTTTGCATGTCTTGCTTAATTACAATTTCATAAGAAGGTTTCTTCATTATTTCCTGCCTTAGTTGGCTTATTCCATTTGTGGTTCTTTTTTTTGAGATGGAGTTTTTATCAATTCATTATAGAAAAATACCTCATCTCAACCTGTATACTCCACCTATGAACTCGTCCAGCCTCTCCCATCTTCCATCTTTAAAAAACAGCAGAACCAAATAAACACATCTTCTATAATCTTTTAAATGCTTGTGCTCCGACTTAGTTTTGGCAGCCTGCTCCTTTTGTTTTGCTCTTTTTTTCTGTTGTATGGTTTTATATATTTGATCTGTTAGTATTGGAGTGGGAAGGTACCACATCTATTAAACCTAGTTGATAAAACTTAATCCCTGATATTTAATCATTCATGGCGGGGTGTGAATATTTTCAGGTACAGCAGAAGTAACAAGTTCATCTCGCTAGGAACAGTGTAAATTCTTCTATGCTAAGGTTCCTGCTTGTAACCTCTTTGTACTGCTGGGAATCGGGAAATAATATCCTTTAACATTGGGCCTGATAGTTACTCTGGGCCCTAATAATTCAGCTTTTCAGATCTAGATCACTAATAGTAGCGCCCTTGCTAGCCGGTGTGTTGGGGCAGTCTGTAACCTGATTCATTTTCAACCTCAGCTGGATGAAATATAGCTTAACTTCAAACAACAGAGGTGCCCTGATTTATAGCAGGCAGAAGTGTAGCTATATATTTCAAATGTATTTTGAATACTGAGGCTTTCATAACTGAATGCCTGTATTTTTTCAGGCCTCCTTGAATGTGCAGAGTCTATAAAAATTCAGGATCGTACAGATTGCAGTGTCAAAGAAAATTGTCCCAGCTGCCTGCTCATTCATTTATTCAACTGTAGTCATCCAAACTGCGCAAGGATGACCATATGAGTGCAATAAGGATACTTATTTTCCAAGGCTATACCCTGCCTGGTCTTTCACGGATGTCTTCTGACAGTTGGTTGCACTGTCTATAAATTCAGAAACCAGCAGCTCCTGGTTGCTGTTCTGAGCCTCTGTGGGAGTGTGTGTGTATCATTGCCCCTGAAAGGGTGGCGCTCTCCCAGTGCATCTCAGTTTCTTTGCTTTGAGTCATTATAAAGGATATCTCCTCAGGAAATTATGTGGACACCTGAAAAAAGGAGGGAATATTTTTCTCATGTGTGGTGTAACTATGATCTGTCTCAACTTTGTGCTACTACGAGCTAGCTAGCTTAGAAAATGAAACAAGGGGGGGAGGGGAGGGAAGGGAGGAGGAATGAAAGGAAGAAGAATACAAACCAAAGCCAGTATTGAAGCAAGCCAAAAAAAAAAAGAAGGGATTCTTTTGAGGAAAAGCAAAAAAAAAAGAGAAAATACAGGTCAGAAAGAAGGGACAGATGAGACTTGTACATCTGTCACTTTAGTAGCTGAATTTCCCATAAACTTCCATTGAGATCCGATTAGCTCGGCAGGGAGCAATCCAAGTGGGAAAGCATTAGATGTAACTGAACTTGCGATAAATCCTCCTGCAGCCAAGCATTAGTCAGAAATATACTGATCTAATAACAAGTCATGATTACAGTTTAATCCTGACTGGTACTTTCAGAATTACAGATAAAATGGATCATCTAGTGTTGACTTTTACAATTCCCCAAGGTAACAGTATGGGGTTCTCATTAACTAAAGGAATTATTCAATTTGAAGCTGAGGACTCTCGTGGTTTAACCCCAGCCAGCAGCTCAGCCCCACACAGCTGCTTACTCGCTCCCCAACATAGGACAGGGGAGAGAATCGGAAAAGTGAGAAAAGTCGTGGGTTGAGATCAAGACAGTTTAATAGGGAAAGCAAGAGCCAGGCACACAAGCAAAGCAAACCAATTCCCTCCTTCCCATGGGCAGGCAGGAGTTCAGCCACCTCCAGGAAAGCAGGGCTCCATCACACGTAACGGTGACTTGGGAAGACAAACACCATCACTCTGAACATCTCCCCCTTTCTCCTCCTTCCCCCAGCTTCATATGCTGATCATGACGTCATACAGCGTGGGACACCCTTTCGGTCAGTTGGGGTCAGCTGTCCTGGCTGTGCACCCTCCCAGCTCCTTGTGTCCCCCCAGATACTCACTGGTGGGGTGGGGTGAGGAGCAGAAAAGGCCTTGACTCTGTGTCAGCCCTGCTCAGCAGTAACTAAAACATCCCCATGTTACCAACACTGTTTCCAGCACAGACCCATGCTGGCTAGTATGAAGAAAATTAACTCTCTCCCAGCCAAAACCAGCACAAAGCCATATAACTGCTTGCTTTTTACAGGGCTGGGATCATTAGTATTGTCACAGAGGTGTATGTGAACGAATTTTAAATCCGGTACTAGTCGCACGCCAGGCAGTAAATTCTTAAGCATCTTGCTTAACGTTTTTACAGCTGTGATATTAACTTTTAAAACTTCAGATGGCTTTCTGATTTTCAGTTTGGGAAGAATCCTTCCTGCCCCTTTCCTGATGTGATAGGTGTTGCTGAACGGCTTTATTCCTCCAGTGCCTCAAAGTAGAGATCTGATGTAATGAATCTCTGGTGTTCTTCATGATGTTGTGTGTGAGGAATAAGAGAACGTAATAATTTGTAGTTATGGTTGTTTGTACACCTTAAAAAAAGTGTCGCTGGCCATTAGAGATAAGATGGCTTCTTTTCTTGTCTTGTGTGTGAGACCTAGACTACATCTCTCTTGATTCACTGTGGTTAGGATCTGTTGTTTTTCATGGTTCAGCAAAAGAAAATGTTAGGGAGCCCCTTTTCTTGAAAATGGAGATTTAATTGCTCAGTTGCCTCTCACATAAAGTATTTTTTTGAATCAAAATTCATACTTTTCTCATAAAACTCTTGGGTTTCAATTTTTTTTACCAAAAATTAAGCACTTTCTGGAAGACACAAGATAAACTGATGTTTTTTTTTTCCTTGAGTGACTTGACACAATTTTAAGCAGCCTTTAAGATTTAACTGAATTTATTTTGTGCTATAAACAGATATTGTTGTTGAGTGTTTCTTGTGCATATATGTTTGATTTCTACAAGGGTTGCATTCAGTATATGTTCTAAGACTGTAACGACACTTAGCATTAAACTTACTAGTAGAAAGATTAACCTGACATTGACGTGTTTGGTAGAATTGCAGAAAACAGCGCATGTGTAGTACCTGGTTATGTGGTGATAGATATTAAATGATACATAACTAGGATCATTACTGATACATATTTCTTTTTCCAAAGCTTAGTGCATTCCCTCTGTCGTCGTGATAATTCCAAGGTAATTTCCATTATCACAAGACCAGGTAATATATCCCTAATGAGTGTCTATGGCAATGTTTCTCATGTGCATATCGGAAAAAATTTCAGACCTGATCTATAGCGGGTTATGACAATAAAATACTGTTAGTTTTAAAGCAAAATATTGTTTTACAGGTATTTTTGCTTTCTGAAGTTCATTACATATTAATAATTTTAAGATTGAAAATATCTTAATATATTTCATCTCTTATTTTTTCCTTTTACCTAAAATGCCTTGGTTTTCCTGAAATCTGTCAGTATCTCAGACAATATGAATTATGATGAGGTCGATGTCTGACTTCATATTTAAAATGGAACAATTTCTGGGGCAAAGAGGTGAAGAAATCTATCTTCAGGTACTAATTCTCATTAGTTTTGGAAGAAAAAGCACCAACATAGAAAAGGAGTGGAGTTAGGGGACCACTGATGGATGGTGTTGGTAGTTCTCTCTGCAGCTCTGTTTTGGATCAGGAAAGAGAAAATAGTGAGTCTTTTGGGGAAGGAGACCAGAAGTAAGGAATCCAAGGTGTAAAAAGATGAGGGAGAAAAAGGAATCTGATCTGGTGTGGGTGCTGAAAGCACAGCCAAGAAAAGCCTTGAACAGTCTGTCGGTTTGAGTTCAGCACTTGGTTAGGGTTATATAAATGCAATAAAAATATCTTCCCAATTCATTCCTGCAAAAAAGTAAACATCTTGTAAACCTGTTTAGTACTGTAAGAACCTCTCATGAGATCCTAATGTAGAGCTTGGTGCACATAACTGGCCGGGTGGGAAGAGAGGAAGGAGGTCCAGCCGCAGTGGTGCAGGAACCATCTGGTGTATAACCAAACCTTCCTAACCTGGAAGGAGAGGCTAGGGCCCGAGGTCACCTATCTACACTTATGCTGCCATCTAGAATGGGAAATCCTGGAGGATGACAGCTGGGAGAGATGTCTGGCTCACACAACCATAAGAATGGAGAGGGCTAGACTTGATTGAAGAACCAGTTGTTTATCTCCAGCTTCACCCCAAGGGATGGCTGCTGAAGACGTGTTCTGGGGAAAGGGGAGAGCCTGGAGCCATCTTCACTCAGCCATGTCCCTAGTAGGCTAAGTGATTTCTTTGCTCCCACCTGGCACCTGGGATCTAACTGACATGCACATATTGAATCTGCTCCATGGGACCAGTGCATCGGAAGAAAACCAGTCCAACAGCACAAAGGGATCCAGACTGGTTGAAGGGTCGGCTGAAGTCCTGTCTCATGTCAGTTTGACAGTGGAATTACACTGGATTTGGTCAAGTAAATCCTAATTTAAAATGTGTAACTTCAAATTGAACCACGTCCACTGCTGTGATGAATATAGGTGGGGGTGTTTTTTCATACAGACACATAAGTGTGTGTTTACTTATTTATGGTAGTAAGTGTATAGAATATTACTTACAACATAATCTTTTCTTTAATTTCCTAGTGATGGTGTCTTTCCTGCTGTCTCATAAGGTAGTCTGTTTTCGACATAAGCACTGCTTAATAACAATGTTTAAAATAAAAATAAATCAGGCAGTCATTCCAACTTCTGTGCTTTTCGGTGTTAAGCAACAAATTGTTGCTGTTTTTTTAAGGTGTACATGGCAATGATTGTGTTGCTACAAATTATTGAGTGGATACAAAACATAAAACAACTTTTTTAAGGTACATGTTCATCTGAAAATCTCTTTGGTGAATAAACTAAGCAAAAGGACCTTGAGTCTCCCTCACGTTGAGGTGATTTGTATGTTGCACGCTTTGACACGTTTGTCACTGTCTGACGAATTGACCCTGTGTATTGAAGAAAAGATTTATTTTCAGACATTTTCTTTCATAGCCATAATTCTGAAAGATAAAAAATACCAGAGTGCTGAGAATTACAACGTATTAGCCTAACTGATGAGCAAAATTAATTTCTTCTAGTATGAAGTAACCAGCATTCTGATTTTGTGCGATGATTTGCATTCAACTGTAACACAGCCTGTTGCAAAGTTGCTGTAATAAGAGTTGCAAATATTTGTCAAGAAGGGAGGAATTAAGAAATAAAAGCCTGTTTAGGAAAATCCAATGCAGTGTGTAAATATGTAGATCCTAGAGTCCAGATAAGCTGCACCTGAATAGCCTCTCCTGAACATTTCACCAAGTTCGGGTGCTCAATTAAATAGCAGAAGATTATATCATATCTCCGGAAAGCCAGCTGTTCTGTAGCATTACTCAAGGAAACCCATTTAAGTGTGAAGGCATCATAAACATTACTCCAGCAGTGGACTTCTAGCAATATAATCTCTCCTTTAGTAACCAAGGGTAGTCTTTCTTTTAAAGGAAAACCCTGATGTCAGACACTTCTTTTAGCAAAAAAAAAAAAATAAATACTAGTTGTGTGGGTTTTGTCTGAACTTCACCCTTCCACAGTGGTTTATCCTATCGCTTTTTTGAGACTTCTCCAGCAATATTTTAAGGAAAGTTTTTGTAGGAAACAATTCTGGTGTTTTCTTATGAATAGAATTATTTTAGGTAATCAAGAAATATTTTTTTTTTTTAAATGAATGAAGCAAATGGTAAAAGAGTTGCTGTAAGAACAGATATGCTCACGTTAGTTTCCTAGGCACTTCCAGAAATCACCAGTCATAGGGTGGATTTGAGTTGCCTCCTGGACTATGTTGCCTTGCATATTTATTCCTATTTATAGATACAGCACAAAGAAATAATAATAATTTAGATTAGACATGTAACTTTTAGACAGCTAAAGCCAAGCCTGACTTTTAATCATTATTTTGAGAGTCATCATGGTTCTTGTTCAGAACCCTTGATTGCTTTGAAATAGCATGTGATAGAAATCTATTTAAATAAACCTCTTTTCGTGTTCTTGTTTCAGCAGCTGAATAGCTGCTATTTGTCAGTCCTTTTTAGCAGCAGCATCGGTATAAATTCTGTCGTGCTTATATTGATGCAGGTAGCTGGCAAGCGCAGTGGTTTGGGGATGCTAAAATTTCATATCGTTTCAAGAGGAAGCTAAAGAGTTTCAGGGATGAGAAATCCACTAATGGTTTCTACATATGTAGAGATGGTCTCTTGATCTGGAAGTAGTGAAAGTACTTGAAAAGTAATACAGTGTGATCATCTGGTTCTGAAACCCTTCCCTAGCATCCTTTTTTGGCACCTGGTACAGACAGGATCCTGGGATCCTTTGTTCTGAAGCACTGTGGCCATATCTGCGTTCTTAAAGAAATTTGACCTTGTGAAGATAGTCACATCTAGAGCTGTTAGTTCTTATCAGTTACGTAAAGGCAACAAAATGAAGCCCTGGATTTTTCATCTGAGAGAACTGATTTCTTGAGGATGTGGTGAGGCCAATTCCTGCCGGGTTCATATGGAAATAAATCACATGGTAGGTGTCCATTGCTTTTGGGCAGGCTGCAAGCACCACTCAAGCCGTCTGCTCATAAACTGCCTTCTGAGGAGTGCTCTTCACCGTTGTCCCTCCTGCAATCTGTGTATGTTCCCTATTCAAATGGCAGTCCTTGTGGCATTTGCAGAAAGGGCAGAATACTGTGTGGAAAAAGCCTGGGCTAATGATTCATTTGTTTCCCCTTTGCTCAGAACTGCAGATCAAAGGCTTCTGTAATTTTCACAGGTAAACATAATTTGGTAGTGCAGAGGTCCATCTAATAAAGTCAAGTTGGTGCTGCACACTGGGTGTTTGTGCACATACACGTGCAAACATACTCCTATACGCAGCACACAGGCATGGAGTTTGTTCTTTCCACTTGTTTTCCCTAAAGCGTTTTGTGGCTGAAATTATATGGGGTATTTCTCTTCCTTGTTTATAGAGAGGTGCTAAATGTTTTAATGGAACCCTTTGCTTTGTAGACTCCTTTTTAATACAGTGTTAAAAAAAACAGTGCAGATTGTGGAAATGACAGAGTTTCAAAACTTGATTCTATTCTATGTGTCTACAGTTTGCAAGCATAACATAGAAACAAGTTTAACAAACATTACTTTAATTCAGCTGCAAACATTTAGTGGTTTTGAATGCTCTTGATGGCCTAATAGCCAAATATACACGGTTCCTAAATCCCTCGGTCTCCTTCAAAACCCCTTGCTCTCATAATACATGTTACTAAAATATAGCGACTACATCCCTGAAACTGATGGTCTCGTTGAAATGGCCTAGGTTGAAAATCAAGTTTATCTTTACAGACTTTCAAGCTAGGATTTAAAATATCCATAGGTTCCTGTTGTTTGCTTAGAGGTTATTAGAGCGCTGTCTTAAATCTTCAGATTTTCAGCAGATGTGTTTTCATTACCTTCACTAAGCCAGACTGCTCAGGTCGGGTGTTTTGGGTCATCTGGTTCAGTGTATTGTGTGCAAGGTAAAAGTATATACAAGGTATTAGCGTGCCTGCTGGAGAGACATCAACAACAATGAAAAAGCAGATGAAGTTATGAAAAGAATGTATGTCGCTCTCAACTTGCCACCACCACCTCATTAGAAATTGTTCCCACGAGAAACACTATTAGCAGGGTTTTTGCAGGCAAAACTGTACTTAAAAGGATTCCTTAGGTCCCTTATGGTAAAAATCTTAAGAAAAAGACAGCTAAATGCACAGAGGGCTGTTAATGACTAGCCAATATGCTGGATAAACAACGATCTGTTGTACTTAAAATTATTCTTAGAATCGTTAGCTAAGATACTTGAAGTTAAGCATCCAACAGTAATGCTCACTGCAGATAAAACACTGCAGTTTCTGGTACTGGTGGGTTTTAAGGTCTTTTGTAAAGACACGGTATGGGCCACTGTCAACTGGTGCACACTATTCCAGTATTAAATATTTTTATGTTCCTGTCTCGTCCACAACACAGAATATTCATCCTAAACCTCACCACTTTTCTAGCAGTAAGTTGCCCTGGTAACAAAGCCAATATTACAAGTTTCTGCTGCAAATTAGACCAGGGTGAATATGGAGCCATATTATTGTCTTAATCTGAGGCTATATTCTGATGCACCTGGAAATAGAACTGGTGTTAGTAACATTACATGATCTCTTATTTTAAGCCTTTTTTTTTTTTTTTTTTTTTTTTTTTGCCTCAGGTAGGTAATCCATGACCAGTGAGCCAAATAAAACCCCAGCCCGCTCCATGCCTCCTTCTGTCTTCAGACCCCTGGTGCTCTTCTCTGTCAAATGATTAAAATTCAAGGCATGTGCAGTAACATGAAAAGATTTGTCTTTGTTCCCAGATCACTGCTGTACCAGTCTCAGGATAAGGCCTTTTAGCATGCCTGTAAAGGGTGTATGTGCCTGTTCTTCTGACTGGGAATAGACTAGGTGAGGATTTCTCTCGGAAGTATCCTAATTCCCTTCCACAATTTTTTTTCTAGAGAACCCATCCCCACATAATCCTATTAAAATTAGAGTTATAAGACATATCTACCAATGAGACTTAACAAAGTTTCAGTGAGGATTACAGTACCAAAAATTGGGAGACAAGCAAGTTATGTTCTCTTGCTTTGTTACCATATGTGCTGGTTTTAGCTGGGGTAGAGTTAATTATCTTCATAGTAGCTAGCATGGGGTTGTATTTTGGATTTGTGCTGAAAACAGGTTTGATAATGTGGGGATGTTTTAGTTACTGCTGAGCAGGGCTGACACAGAGTCAAGGCCTTTTCTGCTTCTCACCCCACCCCACCAGTGAGCGTCTAGAGGGGGGCACAAGGAGCTGGGAGAGGGCACAGCCAGGACAGCTGACCCCAGGGATATCCCACACTGTATGATGTCATGCTCAGCATATAAATCTGGGGGAAGAAGGAGGAAGGGGCAGATGTCCAGGATGATGGTGTTCATCTTCCCAAGTCACCGTTACATGTGATGGAGCCCTGCTTTCCTGGAGGTGGCTGAACTCCTGCCTGCCCATGGGAAGCAGTGAGTGAATTCCTTGGTTTTGCTTTCCTTGTTTGCCCAGCTCTTGCTTTCCCTATGCAACTGTCTTTATGTCCAGCTATGACTTTTCTCACTTTTATTCTTGTGGTTCATCTCCCCCATCTCGCTGTAGGAGGGAGTGAACGAGTGAGCGGCTGTGTGGGGGCTGAGCTGCTGGCTGGGGTTTAACCACAACACCATAGCACTTGGATGTTTACCCAGGCTTCAGGCATGCCTTGTCAAACTGACCTTGCCGTGTGTCAATAAAATGACTTTATTTAATTCCCTGTCCCTTCCATGCATCGCAGGTAGTCCTTCCTTTCTTACTCTCCACGCTCTCAGCTCTGACTTAGAGGAACATTGGTTCAAGTCTTCATTTTATGATTCTTTACTTGCTTTTTCATGTAGTTTTGTAAGCAGTGGAATATGATTTGGCTTCACGTCAGCAGCTGCTGAATTGAAGTTGCTCTATTCAATCCAGGCCGCTCAAGAGAGAATAGCCAAATAATAAAGCAGCACATGATCTGTGCTTAGCAATTGAATTTGCTCACTTCAGCCTGTAATCTGTAGCTGCTTTTGCATGATGCTTCTAATTCAAACATGGGCACTACTTGAACTTCATTTCATGTTTTTTTGGTAGGCCAGCTATTTGGAGTTTATAGATATACTTAACTCAATTTTGTTGTGTAAATATTCAGGTTATATCTTGACTTAACACTGCACTGAATAGAAGCCAAAATTAGAAATACTTGTAATTACATTACCATCATTGTCATCTAAATCACTGCCCATCTGAGTGGATACAGGCTGAAGCGCGTGATGTGTAGGAATGCAGAGATATAGTTTCAGACTCTCTGCAAATTCAAGCATTTCTGCATATTTCTGTATCAGCTGCACTCATTTGATGGTTTAAAGTTTACTTTGCACCCTAACAGCTGGAGACTTGCTTTGCTTTAAAGAACATGCAGTAACTGGGGGAAGTACCCAGGCCTGACACACGTGAAATGCTGCCATGCTCTCAAGGCACCAAGCCAACACCAGAACGGCTGCCGCAGTATCTCATGCCTTGCCTCTTCCCCTGCTTGCCAAAATTAGGCTTGCATGAGTGCCAACATCTGGTGCAAGCCATACTGTACCTTGGATCTGTGCCTTGCCACCACCTGGAAGAAAGACTGCAGATTAAAGCCTGGAACTGAAAGGCATTTGATTTTGTGAGCTGTAGGGAACATAACATTTCTGTTTGTGTCTGGTGCTCTGTGTATTTCACATTAGATAATAAACTGAGAGGACTGCATGTATCTAAATCTAAACTAGCTACTTAATGATGAAACTTTTTATGAATTAGTCAACAGCAGCTAGCAGTCAAACCTAATGGCAGCAGATGGACTTCATGGTGCCTATTCCAAACTCTTTGCTACGGTGCTACTCCCTCCAAATTCCACTCTGGTTGTGCCCTCTTTGTTTAAAATGCAAGCACAGTTGCTTTCCTTTTTCTAATATTTACTTGGTTGCTTTACCCAAAGGATTTTATTGCAAGGGATTGCAACGGCTTAGTCTGTTGCTGGACCGCTGTATCCTCTCTGGCTTCATTGTCCTTCCAGTATGCTGGCTTTTGAGCAAGTGTCCAGCTTCTCATCTGTATTCTCAAATTTGATGGAGGATTTTCTCAGCAATATGACTGTATTTCTTCTTTGGGAGGTGTCTCATTTGTCCTTTCTAGTTGCATCTATATTGCCATGTGCCATGTAGTGCTAATCCCCTCATCATCCGGACCTCGCACCCTCCCCATCCATGAGTCAGGGTCCTACACAGCAGAGTAGGTAACAATAAAAATCAGGCCCTGATGTGCAATCATTATTTAGCCTACCTGCAAGTATGAACCATGGAACTCCATAGCTTCCATTACACCAGTTTCACTGTTTGTTTTGGGGTTTGGTGGGTTTGGGTTTGTTGGTGGTTTTTTTGGTGTTGGTTTTTTTTTGGGTTTTTTGTTTGTTTGTTTGTTTTTGGTTTTTTTGTGCTGTCCTACTTGATAGCCAGGATTTTTGTAAGCTTGCCTGTTGTGACTTGGTAGGTGTCTGTCCCGTGGCAGCAGCGTTCAGTTACGGTTGGTATGTGCAGCTCCCCGAGCTCAGCTGTTGTTTCTGAACTGCTGTTCTATGCCTGCCTCTGGCCACACAGTGTCCTGCTGTGCTTAGGACTCCTCATGTTTTTGGCTACTGATTTGTGAATCTGATAGATGGGGGTGAGCCTGTTCACCTATGGCCATGGTGTCCTAGTGGCTTGTGACGCCTTCTGTAGTGGGGGGTGTCAGGCTACCGTGGCCTTCATAAGATCTTGCCCTATGCTTCTACAGTCATTCTGCCACACTGCTGCAACAGTTTACTCCTTGGAAGCAGGGGCTTTATTAGGTTCATGCGTTGTGAAGCTTGGTTGCTTATGTTCTTGGGATAGTATATTGAAGTCTCTCAGTGATGCCAGTAGGAGCTTTTTTTGCTTGGCTGTCAGACTCTGGATTGTCCTTAGTACCGATCCTGCTCTACTGTTACTTTGTGGGTGAATAAGGCAAGATAGCCGGGAAAGTGGTTCACGTTTGCACCCGCTCTTTGAATTCTGCTGCTGGGAAGCAGGCTCATTGCCTGAGCCCAGTATGGTGGGTCTCCTGTGTCTTACAAACAGGATTTAGAGTTTCTCTGGTATGTATATTGTCTAATTCAAATCTAAGTGGCCTGAATGCCTCCTTATCTCTGCCTACGATGTTTGTTGAAGAGACAGTGTCAGTAATAAACACAAAGCACGTGGAATCAGACAGAAATTGGGCAATCTGAATTTAAGTGCTAGTTTCCTATCTTACAAAATAGACTAATACCAAGTAGCTTTTTGTCAAAGTATCCCCTGGGCTTTTTGGGGGGCATTCTTAGGGAGTAGTCTTTGTACATAATCTGCTGTTCTTTACATGTGTCAGAAGAAACCAGATCTATTATTCCAGAATATCCCAAGAAAGTATTAAAGTCCAATATTAGGCTGCATCAGCGAACAACTTCTTGTGGCACTCTGCTCAATAAAATCTCAGTGTGTCTCATGGATGAGTATAGTGCAAATTGAATCATCAAACAGAAAGACAAACCCTCCGAAGACTGTACTGTTCTTATTCTGTGGGGAGGCCGTTCTGCCTCATAACTAGCTAATGAGGAGTTATCTCTCAAATAGGTCACTTCTGTTAATGCCATACCATGGACAACTCCAAAGCAGATCAGATACTGAGACAGAGAGATTTAATTTGTTTAGTAATTCACTTTTCAAGGCTCTGAAGTAAATGAGTACATTAAAACTGGTTTTATAAAAGCAAAAAAAGTCCCACCACAGTATTATCACAGAACTGATTTTGCTAAAATAAATCAAAGTGTAAGAAAATTTAGATAGGATTAAGCATGAAAAAGTGCTATGCCATTTTAAACTGATTTGGTACAACACAGAAAAAAGTAACACTGAGATTATTTCTCTTGTTCTCATAAAAAGTAGATCCACTTCTGTGAGCATCAGACTTGAAACATTCCTAGAGTATCTGATGTAATCAAAGGGATGGGAATGATTTACTAGCTTTTGCAAGTAGATGTTGCGCTCTCCTCATTTACGAAATCTTCTCAGATGTTGTACTTCAAACCCTCTCTGGATATTTGATAACGTGAATGGCTGCTGAACATTCAGATTGATTGCTTCTCCTCCACATATGGTTCAAGAGTTCTTTTATGCCTCTGAAGTCTGGTGTGGTTTATATTTGAGTGCCATCCTGAGCCTTTGTTCAAGCCCAAAGCCATTCTGTAGACTTAACATGCATCCATGCTGCTCAGCCCTCTAAGCATGTGCTCAGCAACAGGCCTTAGGAGACTTTGAGGGCCCCAGAGAAGACTACACTAAGAGCCCTATAATGAAGGTCTTCAGAGGTAGAGAGTCTGGACAAGGCCTGGCTGAGTCCTCCACCAAATGTCTGTTGCAGTTTGGTAGCAACTCTAGATGATCAGTGTTGGGGTAGTAAGTTAGGTTCCATCATCCATCAGCAAAACATGCAGATGATAGAGCAGTCAAATGCAAGGCATCCTTTTTTGCCAATCAAGTATGACCACAGGTGGGAGCAGCCCTTTAGTGCCTTGGTCTGTGCTCACACAGACGTGAGCATGTGGCATGGCCCACCTTAGCAGCAGCAGTCGTTAGAGGCACCGCTGTGCCTCTGGACCAGGCAAAACCCGATGGTAAGGAAAACTTGTCAGCAGCCCACGTTTGTAGAATCATAGAATGTTTTGGGTTGGAAGGGACCCCTAGAGGTCATCTAGTCCAAACCCCCCACAGTCAGCAGGGACACCGCTAACTAGATCAGGCTGCTCAGAGCCCCATCCAACCTGGCCTTGAATGTTTCCAGGGATGGGGCCTCCACCACCTCTCTGGGCAACCTGTTCCAGTGTTTCACCACCCTCATTGTAAAGAATTTCTTCCTTATAGCTAGTCTAAACCTACCCTGGTTTAGTTTAAAACCATTACCCCTTGTCCTGTCACAACTGGCCCTACTAAAAAGATTTTCCCCCTCTTTCCTGTAGGCCCCCTTTAGGTATTGAAAGGCTGCAATCAGGTCTCCCCGCAGCCTTCTCTTCTCCAGGCTGAACAAGCCCAACTCTCTCAGCCTGTCCTCCTAGGAGAGGTGCT
>NW_009259429.1:3035256-3040089 GCF_000687185.1 Egretta garzetta | reverse complement strand
CAGAGCAGAGTAGAGGGGCAGAATCGCCTCCCTCGACCTGCTGGCCACACTAGAAAATGTGGATTCCTTCAATACCCCCTCAGAGGCAGCATGCAATGGGGATGTTTTCCGCTGGTTCTGGTGCTGACTCACCTGGCCCAGGTCTTCATGTTGCTTAGCTATTCAGTTGGCTCAATAATTTAAAAACTGGAACATAGTTGCCAGTACTTTTCTAAAATCTTCACGCCAGCATGAACGTTTCTTTTAAAAGTAATTCTAAAAGAGTTAATATTTTTTTTTCTTTAGCTTTAAAGGCAACGATGCAACATTTAACAGAAGGGCTGGTTGACAAGATACAGTAAAGAAACTTCTTCAGCCCTAGCTGGTTGGTGCTTGGTAGTAATATGCAATGCCGGGTTTGGTTTAATGTTAGAGCTGAACAGAAGCCCCTGTAACTTCCCTAGAGACTGGGTTGACTCTTAACTGTGGCTTGTATCACCAGAGCAGTCATGTAAAGCTGCTAGTCTAGATGTAAATCTATATAAACAATGAGGCAGCTAGCATAACAATATCTTATTTCCCTTTTCTTGCCACAAAGTCTCGTCTTAGATGAAAGAAGTTGGGTTTTTCCACCAAGATGAGTTGAAATGCAGCAAGACCTCGGTGTCAGTACTGCCTGATTGCTAGAAGGGCTTGGCTCAGCCATGCCGTCTGGTGCCGGAAAACCCCTGCCAGGGGAGGAGATGGGCACAGTTTGGCCTTTGTACTGGTGCCAGCTTGACCAGAGAGCTGCCACCCCTTGGGGTCTGCTACCCCCCGCATCGAGGGGATGCTCTGTGAGGTTGGGGATTCTGTGGTGGAGTGTATGTAGGTTACAGGAGCGTAGGCTGTAGAGGGCTGTAAAAATCGGTTGTACAAATCAAAATAAAAACTGGGAATGCTTCTATAAAATTTATTTAATTAGTCTAAATTTCAGTACTTATTAGTTCAAACAAATTATGATTCGGAGACCCCAAGTCCACACAATTTCACACTGTAGTTTTGGAGGGGGGGTTATTTGCAAGGAATAAGGGAACATATTTGAAACTGCGAAATTCTTATTATTCATAATTATTTTTCCCAATTTGGTCATATAAAAATAATGCCAGATTAATAGAAATAATGGGAGATTTACCCTTCTCCAAAACACATTCTAGCTAGTAATTTTTTTACAAGTATTTTTTTTCTTACACCCCCCCACCCCTTCCTCCCCCCCCCAAAAAAAAAGATTGGAATCAAATAAAGATAAACGTGGTTAGAATAGTTCTTTCATTTCCTCTTGAAAAACCATAAAGCCTGTCATTATTTTTAGCCAAAATATAATTATTCTTAGATAACTGTGATAAAAAGCAGAGATCTGTGCAGTTATTTTACCTGTTGTGATGCTCTGGTGCGTGGTTTGGAGGGGCTTTTAGATTCACTCATCAGTATTGCCACGCTACTGAAATGGTTCTGGCAGCTAACACAGAACTGCAGTTCTGAGGCCCTTCCTTCACTTTTTCCTATCTTTATATGAAAGATTTTTCAAATCTTATAATTAGCTAAAATGTTTGCTAACTAGATAATAATTTGGAAATTAATTTTTCGTTATGCAAAATGTAATTAAAAATGCAAATCAATAAAATGCAATTGTAGATGACCATTTCATAACTTTAAAAGCCAACTAATCAGTATCAGCTAGAAGCAGCAATTTTTAACGCATTCTGTATTATTGCAGGGGTTCTCAGGCAGGGCACATTAATTTTCTCATTAGAGATGGGCTGTTGGAGAAAATGTAACATTTTAAATGTAGCAACACTTTCTTTCAAGGGAAGAAGGAAAGTTCAGAATTTTTACTTGAAGCAAAGTTACATTTTCAACCAACACATACCAATATAGGAAAACTTAAGGATTAAATTCTTAGTTTCCGTATGAAATTTGGAAAGTTGAAACAAGCTCTTTTGTAGAGTCTGCTGCAGACGGGAACCATGTAATTAATGGATGTTGTTCAAACACAGTAGCCTAGTCAGCTGTGGAAGTGGGAGCCTGGGTTTTAATTTGAGCAAAGGGACAAAATGTCATTATGTAAAAAATGGGGAGGCCAGCCATGGGGACAACTTGACCTTGTGAAGCATCTCCACAGCAGTGTTCACTACTGTGTGCTTCATCTGCCTGAGTAATATTTTGTACAAAAGCCCGTCAGCTGGTTTTTCTGTCCAGGTTGGTCTTGCACTGTTTGCTGATCCCAGGGGCCCTAGGGCTTGGAGGTTTAAAGATACGTTCTCTTAACCTCTTTGTGGAGATGTGTTTATAGCCATGTACAGTCAACTTGTTTTCTTTTGCCTGAAGGTGTCTTCAGTTACCAAATAGGTGTAACTTAAGGTGGGTATTCTAGCAAGGCTTTCAGCATATCTTTCAAGTGGATCTTCTGCAAAATGTCTTTATGTCCTGTGTTTTGCTGTAAGCCCTCAGTGCCTTTATTTGACCACTCATTTCAGTGCCTGACTCAGAGGACATTGCTGTTACTTATATCTTTTTTTTTTTTTTTTTTTTTTTTAAACTTCAGACTGTTCTACTGTGGTTTCATGCAATACTGGTAGCAATTTAAAATCCATTCTTCTACTTGCTTCATTTTTTGACTGTCAGCACTACCAATTTGTTCTCTGATGTAGGCATGTAAGAGCACAGAGCAAAATATTCACAAATGTACTTCCAAATTTGTTTAAGCCTTTTCTCTGCAAGCAGCTACCCTCTCTGACGGTTCTGTTTGAAGATTTTTAGTTATTCTTTGTAGTCCAGTAGCATCAATGGATCTCAGGGGAAGCTCCATTGCATCAGATACTGAATAAATACAAAGACACATTTTGCTCCCCAAAATACATAGTGTAAAGGAAGTCTACGTGAAGAAGTCAGGTAGGCCTAGATTGCTGTCCTATTGGGTTTTTCCAGTGATCTTTCAGTAAGGCAATGGGTGCCTTTTCTGGCTGGAAAGAAGTGTGAAATGCACTGAAACGATCTCCCTATGGGCATGTTTAGACACAGGCTTAACATGCAGAACAGCATTCAGAAACTGATGTTGATACCGCTCCACCAGTTTGGAAACTGACATCCAGATATCTGAGATATGCAGGAGTGATGGATCTACATTTTCCTGGTTTTTCATTTCCGGTTCTGAAAACACCTAATCTTAATATCTCACTAGCCTTATAATAACCTCCAGAAATCTACTGCTACCCTTTAATTAACAAGAGAGAAAATTCTACTGTTTTTTCTCTGGTATAATTGCTCTTCCCAATGAAGCCTGAATAAAGCCTGAATTCTGAATAATGTTGATATATTGGCTCACTTAGAAAAGCATTGTTAGCAGCTGATTGCTTATATAATCTCCCTGGCAATTTTTTACATTTAGGTTGTCCTTATTTTGTTACAAGAAAAGAACATAGAGGTTTTTACTTCAGTTTGGTCCATTAATTCTCGTAAGTCATTTGGACAGCAAGGTATTTAACCAGCCTCCTATGCAGTTTCAATGAGACACTATTTCTAAAGAACCTAGATGGAGTGCTTTTAGTCTAAGGCTTAAGGCTTTCATTAGAAACAGGCCACGTTATCCATGAAAGATTAATGCCCGTATGAACAAGAAGGGGTAATGTAATCAGGAATAGTAGTCTTATATCATCATAAAAAATGGGGCTTACTAAAAATCAGAGTAAAAAAGATTAGGATTTTTAAACAAACCCCCATCACTGGTTCTTCTGTCATTAACAACAAATTAAAACTAATTACTTTCTAATCACAGAAGAACACAGTCTGATGTTCCAGCCATAATTTGTGGTGGTTTTAAAGGCAGGTGTGGAGCAATGGGAATGGTCAACTAACACGCGTGAAAAACATGAATGACTGGAATTAGTTCCGTTAGTTATGCTCATTTTCTTTCGGGTTTTCCAATCCATATGGAAGTAGGAGGATTTATAGTTTTCTCTTTTTCCAAAGATGTTCTGTTCAAAGAAGTACATTTTGGTGATTTGTAGACACACAGTATTTCAGCCAAGCAATTTGAAGATGCTTTCAAGCTGGGTACATTTCCCTGAAATTCTAGGAACTGTAATGATAGGGAAGGTAAAGAACAACTCCAAAATTCCTCATGCCCATTCAGCTTGCTTTTGTTAAATTTTCTAATATTATGCTGGAGAATGAAGAAGCCTTTGAAACAGGCAAAGAAGCAAAAAAAATCCAAATTGAAACTTTGATTACAGTTTGCTGCAATGTCTCTTTCTAATCAGTGTGCTTTTGATTTTATTCTACATGGTATATAATATTTTGCTGAATATTTACTTTTCTTTTTTCTTTTTTTTCTGTATGAATTCTGAGTGTTCTCACTGTCATGCATGGATATTGTGGAATTGAATTCTCACTCATTTTGGTTAATAATTGTGTCGGGTTTGTTTCGATTTCTTTTTCTTTTCCGGTGAGACCGTTCATCCAAGAAAGGTCAACTTTTCCGGTCAAGCAATATCTTCTTTACTCCCAAATATGAGTGGGGACACCAGTTCCTAGCGAAAAAAAAATATTCCAAAGAACAGATTTTTAAAAAGAACACTTTACTGAGCTGATCATTAAATAAATGTCAGTAGATATTGTGTTAAAGAAATATGTGAGAGAGACAGTTTTATAAACTTAATGGAATGGGAAAGTCCTAATGCTGAATATTTTAAGAGGTTGAGACATGCTAGTATGTGGTTAGCCAAGTGGTAAGCTGAAAGGAGAGGAGGGTGTCATTGCACCTGCGGATGGGAACCTCAGCATGGATACGTGTTGGGGGGCAGGGGGGCCCTGTCC
>NW_009259429.1:3022797-3035210 GCF_000687185.1 Egretta garzetta | reverse complement strand
GTTAACTCTGGGCCCGGGCGCATGCGCAGAGGATGTGTATTCCAAGACAACAGGCCACACATTCCTGTGGGGTGGGACCCAATGGGCTGAAACTGCCCCACTCAGTTGCCGTGGTGATTAGGCTTTGGTGGTTAAGCTTGCCTGCCACCAATGTTGAGACAAGCTTCTAGTCCCTTACAGATGGGAACCTCAGCATGGATACGTGTTGAGTGTCAGAGGAGCCCTGCTCCAGGGCAGAGTGCATCTCTGATGATGTGATCACCAACATAAGGTGTTTTATTCCAACTACAGTAAATGGATGTAATAATGGGTGTATTTATTTTTTTCTGGCTGTTTCTAGGCAGTTTAGTTTAACCCTTTGATTGGGTGGTTTCCTAAGCCAGTCAGCTCTAAGTGTGGAGGTAGAGTTCATTCTTCCTTTGCTTAGGCTCTCATTGCATTCTCCATCCCCCAATATCTCTTTTTAACTTAATTTAGAAGAAAATGGTTTACTCATAAAGCCATACGTTATAAACATCTTACTAAACAATCTACAAAAGTGAATTTTCTCTAGTGTTACCTGTGTACACTTCTAATTTATTTTTTGAATACCAACAATCTTTTCATTTTACATTTGCACAGCTCCTGGCATAACAGAATTGTGGTATATGACTTTGATTCCTAGATATTTCTCAAGATCCACACTCCTTCCATACAGAAATATTCTTAACAGATCATCTGGCATTTTTACTTTACTCTCACTTTAGAGAGAGTGTTGTGCTATTCATGCAATGCCAAACATTATAGCTGAAAAGAGGCTTGGATTTTTCTGGGAGCTGACTGAAGAAGGTGCCAGAAGGATGCTTTAGTGTAGGACCCTCTCTCACCTCAATATAGGAGCTGTGTTGGGAGTGGGTTTAGTTGGCTAAGCTGTACTGAGCTCCATTGGTCCTCCAACATTGTCTCTGCCCTGCCAATCTTTTCTTCCATAGTCTAAACTATATGCGAAGACCAGCTCTGGTAATCCTCTCTTTCCCAGAATTTAGTGGAGCCTAGGTGCAAAAAAGAAATTATCTTGCTATTTTATTTTTTGTGTCCATTGCCCCCATACTGCATTATTTATGCATAGCAACATTTCATGAATTTTTATATCCTTATGGATTATTAAATAACTTAGGCTGAAGGGGACCTCTGAGGGTGGTCTAGTCCAACCTCTTGATCAAAGCAGGACTGACTTTGAAATTAGAGCAGGTTGCTCAAGGCCACGATCTTGTCAGATTTTAAATATCTCCAGTGGCAGAGTAGGCAACCAGCTCTTCACCACTCTGACTGTGAAAATATTTTGCCTTGCATCTTGTTGGATGCCCTATGCTGTGGCCATTGCCTTTTGTCTATTCACTGTGTGCTTCTGAGAAGAGTCTGGCCCTGCTTTCTCTCTATAATCCTCCTTCTTGCCGTGTAAGACTGCAATTAGATACCCTCTTAGCCTTTTCTTCTTAAGGCCAAGCAAACCCAGCTCTGTCATTGTACCTCATGCGCTCCAGCCACCTAAACCATCCTCATGGCCTTCTGTTGGACATGTTTTGCCTGTACTGGAGCAACTGGACAATGTGCAGTCCTAACTGGACAATGTGTTGCTTGTACTTTTCATTATTTCATTTCAAGGGTAAACAACATCCACTCTTCTCTTCCCGCTCACAAAGCAAGTCATTTCATCAAGAAGGCAATCGGATTGATCAGGCACAAGTTGCCCTTAGTAAATCCATGCTGACTGTTCCCAGTTACCTTCTTGTCTGATAGGCCTGTGGGTCACTTGATGTTCTTTCTTGCCTTTTTACAAGATTAGTATAACATTTGCCTTTTTTCTTTTTTTTTTTTTTCTGAGTCATCAGGAACCCTTCCAATCTTTAAAATGTGGAACTTGTGCACAAATGTTTAGTCTTTACTGAGCAACGTGCAATTTCAGGCAGAGTAACTGAGTGAATGTATTAATAATAACTCAAGCAATCCTCTAGGTGCAGGATGACTGTGTGAAAAGTGTAGAGTTTGGCATGAAGTTTTCCACCGTTACTTCCACTATCTTTTGTACTTCAGATACTCAGATGGTTTGTGAATCAACTACAAGATCTTGTCTGAGGTCACAGTGTGGCAATTAAGGATTTCATAACATCTGAAATGTCTTGCAGAAGCACCAACTTTGGCAATGCTGACTTAAGATAAAAAGGATGGAGAATCCAAAGATTCACTGCCACAGCTAAAATCCACAAAAGAGAGTTTCTTCTCTTTTCAGTTTAAATTTCATGCGGCCTCATGATTGTTTTGACTTTTTTTAGCTGGGCACTGCTGTAAGTAGCAGATTTAGTTAATGCCATAAACTTGGTGAGTTATGATACTCTCAGTGTGCCAAATCCCTGTTAAATCCATGTCTTTTAAGCTCATTTGTTATTTTAAAATTCTCAGTAAACAGTACACAAGGCAATTACCGATAGACCCTAGTTGTTTTTTTTTTTTAAGTGAACAATTATACTTGAATGTTCATTTTGTAAGTGTCTGGTACTGATGATAAAAAAAAAAAAACAAAAAAACCAAACAAACCACCACCACAACAAAAACCCCAAACCACAATCATGATTGGGATTAGTTGTCAGGCAATTATGTTTTTAAGTAATTAAAACTATCATCCATTACAGTGAATGCTCTAAAAATTCTCACATAATTGATGTCAGTCTTGTCCAGAGAGTAGGTTTTGTCTCCAATGGAAAAGAATATTGCTCCCAGATTTGATAATTAAGTGCCTGGCTTTTACTGCATCCTCTTCGTCCCTCAGCACTGCTCCCCCCACCCCACCCTCCACCAAACAAGTACGCAAATCCCCAGCATCTTGAAAATCAATTGTGTGCTTTTAAACAAATGTAACTTGAAATGTAGTAGAGCATTTTCAGATCATGCTTTCCAGATCCTATCCCTGTGTAATATTGTAAAGAGCACAGTGATATCATTTTCTTGAAAATGCTAGCAGTGGTGAACAATTTGCATAAACAAATGAAAGGGACTCAGCTGAGTGTCAGAATATAAATGCAAATTTTGACCAAGAAATCAATTTCTTCTTTGTTTCGTATTCATAATGAAACATATCAAAAGTAGAAAGGTGCTCAATACCAGTTGCAAATAGAAAAACATTGATGGCAAATTTAGTCTTATATGTGTAACATTGAGCTGCAAGATGTTGAGAATGTGCTGTTCTGTCAGGGTTTTAGAAATGCCATCTGGGGTTGGAACCTGCATTCATGCTGACTTTTCACAGGACTTGCACACAAAAGGCTTTTCTTAATCGGTTTTATTAATATGCTATTGCTCTATATTCCTTGCATAACTGAGGAGACCCACCTTTCTCCCACCCACCTTATCTGGCACTGTGCTGATTCAACTGTGGTGTATTTAATCATGGTCTATTAGAAACACGGAACCCAAACTTGAGCGAATAACTTAACCCCCAAAGGTGTGAAATTCTGTAGAGGATAGCAGTTAGTAGCAAAGTGTCCCTGTCTTCTACACTCTTAACTGTTCCTCCAAGCAGATGCCGTCGTGCTCGCAGTACTAACTGTGTGGGTGAAAATTTCATGTCCATACAGTATTATGAAGAAGCCTTCAGGGAGAGTCCTACCTTCCTTAAAGTCAGGAACTCGTACATGTAACATTAAATAGGTGTAATAAAGTGGTTACCTACCTTCAGTTATTTCCTTTAATTTCTTTGTTTCAAAAATAAATAAAAATCTAGAAAATGAACAAAACCATGGAAACCAATTGCTAGTGAGAAGATGGATGTTAAAGATGTAAATAGAATTATGAGGGTTTCCTGCAGCTTTTGATTTCTGTGAAGGACAAAAAATATTAGTTTATTGAAATTTACCCTACTTCTGTATATTAAAACTCAGTAGGAATTCTGATTTCTGTATGGCTTTGCTTGATGTTTTGTGAGCTAGATATATCTGAATATTAAGATACTGTATTGAAAGACAAGCGAAGCATGCTGCTGCTGTACTATCAGCAAGGGAACATCGTTATTGTTTAATCAGTTTTCAATATGTTGTATGTGAGTTAGTTTAACTTGGCTCTTCATAACTTTGCTTAAATTAACATTAAGGGAATGGCCTCCCTTTTAAATAGTGTAGTATGCAGATAACTTGGGATTTCAGTTTCTTCTCTTTAAAAAAATCATTAGTGGCAAAATAATCTTGCTATGGTGTCATAAACACATATCCCATTAGCAGCTATATATTTATATATTTAAAACTGCTAATAGCTTACGATGTGATCATTATGGCTAATGCTCTTGAACAGTATCCATCTGATCTTTCATTACCTTTTTCATAAACTCTAACAACCACTCAACCAAATATGAGGCCCCATACACAAAAGTACATGAATTAAATTAAAATTTACATTTTTCCGGTATTTTTTTCAAGGTGCTTGCTTTCCAAACTTATTTATCCTGCATTCATTAGAACTGTAGTGTAGTTTAAACAGCCTGTAAGCAGCCCTTATCTCCAGGGAGTTTGAATGGCTGAGTAATCTAACTGGACAGTTAAGGATTTTCTGTCTAAGCTGACTGATGTTAATTTTAATAATCCTAGACTTTTTTCCCTTAATGTTTCAGAGAGTCGTTAGTAGAGTTCGGCCTCTTTTTTCCTCCTTCAGGAATAACTCTGTATACCTGCTGACCCTTAGGGTAAGGAGTCGCCTCTCTTGAAAAAAGGTATGGTGATGGTAGTGTAAGTGTAGAGGGATGATTTCACACAGGGACTTTTGCTTTTAACAGTGTCTCTTCAGTACTGGGCTACCTGTTTCCCAGTTGAACAAAAGCATTCTTCAAATTCCCTAGGTTAAATTAAAAAAAAAAAAAACAAACAACAAAAACACAAAAGAAGAAAATCAAACAAATTATACACTACAGTTTATAAGCAAGATGGATTTGAAAGCTTTTGTAGGCTGGTCACTGCTGTGAAACACAAGCTCCAGAATCAACACGTTCTTCTAAGGACATGAACTACATCCATTTGTAATAACTGTAGGTTTATATTCATCTGCCTAAAGAAGGGTAGTTTACTTTGCTTCAGCGTAAGTAACACAGACAAGTACTTCTGACAACATTAGTTAGTTATAAAACTGATATTCCTTGGGATCTTTCTAGGCTGAAATTTACTTCTCTAGATTCCAGAAATTAGCTCAGATTTCATCCTAATACTCCTGGACTCTAGGATAATTCAGGTAAAAATTCCCATGCAGGCAACAGTACATGTCTCTTTTAGGACAGTGCAGGCATGCAAGGGTGTGCCTGCAGCCATTCATCCCGCTTTTGTGGTGATAGGCTTCAGGGATAGTATCAGGTGCAAATTTCTTGTAGACAATTGCTCATCTGCCTTTTTTTTTTTTTTTTAAACATAGGCCTATACTGATGATGGAAAGAGAGCTTATTCAAAAATGGCATATCCCTAACAGCATATGTATTCTGAGTAATTCTTGAATTCTGAACCATATTTGGCCTGTTCATTCAATAATGACTTTATGCTGGTTTTCTAGTTGTACTGGTTACTATTGGATCAATTCAACCATTTTAGCCAGTCAACTTTCAAACACAGAAATGTCTGATTTTGTAAGACCAAATTAGTTTGTGGATTGGCTTACGCATCAAAATTGATAGCTGAATTGAGATTGCAGAGTCTTCTGTTATTTATTCATGTTTTTATCAAGTACCCAGCAGGATTCTAGGCCCCTGAGTGTGTAAACTTATAAAATGAGTTAACTTGATTTAAGACATGAAGAGAAAAATAAAATACAAATTGTCATATCCACACACAATATATTTTTCTCCAAGTAGAAACCTAAATGTATATACAGGGACCTGACCTGCATGTAAATGTTGTCGGCTTTCATGCTATAATATATTATCATTTATGTCACGAGGATCTAAGAGTTTATGCTTAACAACATACATCCCTGTGATGTTATGTTTTAACATTCATTTTGTGCTCCTCTTTGCTTCCAAGCCTGAAATTATGTTTTTTATGGAGATATCCTTAATAGCTATACAGAAGTCATGAACAAGAGGTGTACATGACCCAGTTTTAGAATGGTGGGCTTTAGTAGCGCAAAGGATCCTAAGTATTAGGAGCAAACAGTTTTCTCCACTATGCTTTCACCTTGACATTCAGTGAGTAGAAATGAGAGTAATGGATCACATGATCTTCAACCTTCTCCCTTTTTCAAACCCAGGGCTGAAATTATTTCATATCAGTCTGTTTTAGTACAAATGGAACTAATTTGATTGTAATTTTTATTTACTTTGTAGGAGGAGGTTGCACTTCTTAATCATATATAGTAAAAACTCATTAGCTGAGAATGAGGTTTTAGCTAAGGATGAATTAGCTGAGAATCTGCTGTTATTCTGTCATTGAGAAAGAACAGGTTCTTGGTGTCTCTCACACCTGTAAGTGTATTTTCTAACTCCTCATTACTTCTCTAATTATGTCTTGATTGTGGGGTAAATTCTCTAAGCTGCATTGGAAGGAAAATCATTGTCTTTTATTCCCCTCTCTGTGGGGAATTCATTCCACTTGTTTACTGATGTGTGTGGCAGACTGAATAAAATGATTCCTAATTAGCATGTATGAAATAATCATTGGTCTATCTGGAGTCATAATTAATGCATTAGGAAGAATTTACTGAGTGTCAAGGAGAAAGATATTAGCATAAATGAGCTTATTTTAGATGGGCTGCAATTGAGAGACTACTTTCCGGTAAGAATGTTTACCAAAATTAAGCAATAATAACATATCAATTTGCTAAGAACCATTAGCGTGCATGATCTGAACTATTAACTTCTGTAAAGAAGCTCCAGCTTGGCTTTGAACACCTTGCTAGCCAAAAGATTTTGTTGGCGTCTTCATAAAATCACAGCAGGACCAAAGGGCATGGGGATGCAGAGCAGAGACAGTCTATGGATGCACGGAGAGGTTTTCCTTAATATGCTTATGGACCCTAAGAAAAGCAGATGTTGCAGAATCTTGTTCTCTTCCTACCTGGTAACTCTGAGGCTTTATTGATCAAAGCATGTTCCTACTGAGAGTGTAACCTGTAGACAATAGCGAAATGAAGATTATCCTTACACAGGCAAAAGTGTTGAAATAACTTTAATTTCTGTATTGACACTCTGCGAGTGGGGAAGTGACAAACTGTGATACAAACTTTAACTATTTTAATTCCTTTTTTCCTTAGTGAGTCACCAGGCATCTGATAGCCTGAAAGTAGACTTTAATCTGTAGAGGAGACTGTACATTGAAGAGTGAATGCTTTACCCAGGGAAGAGGTGAGATTCAGGAGACAGTCTTGTAGGACTTGGGGTTTTAGGACTTATATCTAATATCTTTCAACGTCGTCATCATGACAGTGTTGAAAAAGATCTGACTGCAGATAGAGCCTGGCAGTGACCTTGTAAACTGTTGGGTTTGGCCTAACTTCAAGCGTGAGGAACGGACTCAGAACTGTTAAACCTGGCTTACCTGACTCCAGCAAGAGTCACTTTAGTCAAACTAGGGTCAAGTTAGTAGAAGTGGACTGCATTATTACACTTGCTTCAAGAAATGGTGATCCATTACAGGATTATAAATTTACAGTAATCAATCAAATTAATGTAAAATCTTCCAAAACCCAATCTAACTGTTGTTGTTAATTCATGTGAGGAAAGCAACAGTCTGGTTGATATCTCCTTCACTGTCCCCAGCTTCTGTACCACATTCCGTGTGTGTTTCCAGTAAGACAAATCACTGTTACCTACGTCAAATCTTTGCAGCAGTTTTTGCTTCATTTCCTTTGCTATTGACTCTTGAGCGAAACACCGCACATCACCAGTATATTGGTAAGGCTACTAATGGTAAAAAGCCCACAAAACACACCGAACCATCTATATAGAAAGCATAATCTTTCCACAGCTAAATTAGAACAGATAAGTGTTTTGTTGGTCATAATAATATTTGTGCATCGTTAAATGGTATGCAAGATGACTAATAATGTGGGAGAATGCCTCTTTCCTTGATGAGGTCTTTGTTGAACACATGGTATATTGATTCAGTGTGGTCTTGACTTTTGAAAATGAGTTTAAAAGAGGCATTACTGAGGGGGACTCAAGAAAGGAAGAAGGCAGTCTTAATAACGCACCATGGTTCAGATGGATGCAGCCATTCAGATTATTGAACAAATCAGGACAAAGCGTAAGAAAATACAAAAGGCAGGGAAACCGTCAGAGTCACAGTACTGGTAAAGAAAACCTATTTAGACTTTCTTGCTACCACCTTTATTGCCTTCATAGATGTAATATATTTAGCAATAACAATCTTCCCTGACCTTTTTTCTAATCAAGTTGCGAGTCTTTATACTGGGGAAAAGTGATTGTGATATTCCATTTTGTTTGTGCCCCTTCTGGAGGAGATACCATATCTACCAGCATGTCAAAAGCTCCATTTCCAGAATTACATGCAAGCCATTGTAACAACTGCTGTTAAAAAACACCATCTACAGTGCTGACATTTTGGCCCGGTGATAAATGTTGTAGCAAAATAAGACTATTTCTTCCAGAAAGGTCAAAGCCAAGGGAATCGATTAACATGGCACCTGCTTAAGGAGGAAAGTTGGTGTGTTGGAATAAAGGATCGTCTTCATTTTTCTTTTGTCCTTCCACATAAGAAAGTTATTATTTTGTGTTTCCACAAAGTAAACTAAGAAGGAAGAATGGAAAGCAATCTTTAAGCTTGATCCTGCTCATCTCTGTAACTGTAAAGTCCCAGAAACACTATGTGCTACATTCCTTCATGTCAGTTGGTTTTGGTCCTGTTCTGCAACAGGGTCAACATGCCTGTTTATTTCCAGTGTCTACATAAGCTGCCTCCCTAAAATACTTTTAGAGATTAATGTATTTAGAAGAAGGATTAGAGAGAGTCTTGATTACCAAAAGAAGGGTAATGGCCCTCAAAAATTATTTCTTTGTTCTTCCTCTCCCATCTTCTCTTCCCATCTTGGCCTTTGGTTACCTTGAATGTTTGCAATTCAGTAAATAACTGCCAAGTTACGTATTTTTAGGCACAGTCTTCCTGATGGGTGGGTACAACCTAACTCTGGATACTTGGCATGAGAACCAAAATGCGCCGTTGTACATTTCTGTTTTGAGCTGACTTTCTTTTTACTTGTGTTTTTCAGACACTGCTGTTGCTGGGCTTTTTCTTAATATTATTTCCTTCCTTTAATGTGTTCTGATGTATTATTCTGAGAATCTTTGACTGCTGCTAGAAGCTAGGATGACAGGTGTGGAGAATTATCCTCAGAAAATGTAAGATTTTACAATAAAAAAAAATTAAGCATTTTATTCAGAGTAGTGAAGATGTCACGCCTCGCTTGTGGGAGACTGTTATGGATTCTCTGTGTAAGATTTTCCTGTCCCAAGAGGAGCTTTAATAAATCTTGTCGTTGCTCCTGCTCTGCATTCAGAATGATACCCTTGTCCTCTCTGCAGTGCTTCTCTGATGACTAGCATCAGAGTCCCCCTCCTTTCGGTGATGAGAACATTGCTTTGGTAATTCTGCTCACTCCACGTGTCTGCTCTCTCCTCACCCCAGTTGATCAGAAGATGATGTCACACAAAAGACAGCAAACTTTTTAGTTCAGGAGAGAAGTAGGATGTGATTTTGTTTAGTCTGTGCATGAAAGAGATGGTGAATGAGGGATTCTTGGTAGTGCGAGAAAGGAAGGAGCCACACAGGCAGCAACAAACCTTTGTCTATCGGATGCAAAGCAAGTGAATAACTTTTCAAGCAGTGGCTCAATTTACCGCTGGCGTTAAGTCAACTTGAAGGAGTTGCACCTGCTTGCAGCTTTTGGCCCCGGCGATGGTATCTCTCTTGAAGATGTATGTATGTCTGCTAATCTGACTTCAAACCCCAGCATTCGCATCTGATTTCACATTCACTGCATAATTGCAAAATAAGAATATGAAACTGCTTTTTATAATGTAATTCATAAAGCAGCTTATGGCCTTGCATAATTAAAATGGCTAAATGGAAACAGCTCACTGCACTTTGAAATGCATACTAAGCTAACCAGAAATTTATCAGTGAGAGTAGTTTCTATGAGACTGTGGAAACTTTGGAAGTGTTTGACAATGATGCAACCTAAATTACTCCAGGAGGTGCATAAAATTAGCAGTAATTTTTACGTGAGAGTTGTATCACTGTATCATCATAAATAGCATACTAAATCTGGCAAAAAACCTTTTGGTTTATACGCAGATTGGATCGGTTCTGCATTTTGTTCTCTGGCTCGCAACCGCTTTTAGCTGTATGCATGTGATCCTGCACTACTTTTTCAAAGAAATTCAACGACGATTGGACTCTGATACCTTATTTTTAACAGAGGCCTAGCCAAGCAATATGGTGCAAACGCCAAGTGATATGAGAAAATTCACATGATTGACCAGAGCTTCCTCCAGCCCATCAAATTAATTTCTCTCCTGCCCAGCTAGAAAGACAGAGAAGACACAAAAGCTTTGCTGCTGTAACTAATTAATTAGACACCATGTAGAAGTCTGTGAACTGAAACTTAGCAGCGTACTTACCATGAGCTTACTTAGACTCTCGTCTTGAAGCGTCAATCTTAGGAGCATAATTTCAATGTATAAGGCAGCATTAATTAACACAATTAAATGTGTAATTAATCACTTAAAGTAATTATTTTTCCTATTCCCAGTACCAAACTGGAGAAACTGGGGCATTGACTTAATCAGGTTACAGTGTACCCTGGAATCAGGACCTGCTGTTTCTCAGCCCAGTATTCCTGCGATGCTACGTACCGTTCTCCTCCTTCCCTTTCCCAACAGGACACCGCCCAGCATCTCCCATAGCTTTACATGTCACCCTGAGGTTAAACAGCACCAGGGAATGCAGTCCTCTGTGGTCTGCCACCACCTCAGGGCTCTCCATCAGGTTAACCGGCCCGCTCAGAGGTTATCAACAGTGTGTTCCCATCTGTGGATCTCCACTCCAGTTTTTCCAGGCAGCTGTATTATTCTTTTTTGAGACACGAAGATTCACAGAGCAGCTGTACTATTAAATCCTGAATAGCGTGATTCTGAACGCACATTCTCAATTTTTAAAAATTAAGCCCATTTTCATGGAAATGGGAGGTTTTGTTCTTGGAAAACAAATAAATGGTGTATTCCCCCCCTCCACCCCCCTCAGTGTGCTGTCACAATCCATGAAAATTCTTCTTCTGTCCCCCTCCCAGTTAATGGACTCTAATTATCATGCATATGAGGGATATGAACTTCCAGCATAAATGCATGGATGCTGCCAATAAAAATCCTACATTGCTTTCAGTGAATGCTGTGCATGTGCCACCTCCCCCCATCATTAATTTTCAAGCACTGAGATTGCAGTAATTTCTGCTTCTAAGTGGCATGTTGATGTGTTTATTACTCCACAGTTGAGTCCAGGGCTATTTCTCATATCTTTTTGCAGTGCTCATCACCACCTCAGTAGCTATAGACTGACAAAGCAAAGGCCCTATCTGAGACTCAAAGAAGCTGATGCCTGGGGAATTGTTGATATCAACCTGCTGTTCAAACTAACTTTCTCTGTTCCTAATTTTTCAAGCAGTCACAGCCTTTCAGACCTTAATATGGGGGCTGATCGTGGAATTTGAGCTTCCTATTAAGCATTTTTAAGGTTTATTCTGTTCCAAACAGTGATTCTGGATTATATTTTAATTGCACATTCTTTGGAAAATATTACAGTTGTATCCCTGGCTGGCTGAGAGTTCCAAGTGTTCTCATAAATGTGGTAGAGAAGATACCGATCCTAAAAACCAACGCGGTGAGGCACGGAGAAGAGGGATTACGCCTTCTCCCTTGTAACTCTTCACTAGTTTCCCAGCTATTTGATGCATTATCTGTGTTCATTTCCCAGTAAGCATTAGCCACTTTTGAGCCAGCACGGGTTGTGTGTAGGCCTCGGGTGTGCAGGACTTTGTAATCGCTGCAATGCTACATTGCCTTCTGCTAGAGTCTTTCTGTTGCAGGCATCTCTGCTGGCATTGGCAGAAGAACCTGGCCTAGCTCCATTGCTACCATATGGCAACCGGTTGATGCACAGATGCCTCTTAGTCCATGCTGCAATAGGATGGCAGACTCCTCTGTCAGTCCTCCACATTAACACACACTGAAATTTTGCTTAAAAACTTTGACTCCGAAGGACGCTTGACCTTGATTTGCGCGGGCTGCTCGTAAGTTCAAACTGCTGTCTGGAGAGCCAGGGATCCTCCAAAGCAGAGCCCCTCTGGTAACATAACTCCCTGTGGATGGCAGAGCGGGGGCCATGCCCCTGGCAGCCATG
>NW_009259429.1:3013718-3022361 GCF_000687185.1 Egretta garzetta | reverse complement strand
GGCTGTTCCCGAGGCACCCATCGGGATGGCCGTCGGGCAGATCGTGGAGCACATCGTGCCCGTGAACTGACCTTAAGCTTTTACTGGATATAGCCATTGATTTCCAAGGCGAGGTATTAACCCTACACTTCTTTGTTAATGATCAAAACAAAAAGAGTTAAGGTCTGCAACTGAGAAATCTGAAAGGAAACCTAAACAGCACATTATGTTTTAGAAGAAACTTCATGCTGTGGCTTTCATTGGGATTTTATTGGAGTTTGAATTGCTAGTAAAAGAAGAATCACAGAATGGGAAGTGAAGTCAGGCACTGGAGCTGGAGCACAGTTCTCACAAATGAATTTTATTGTTATATGTTCAGACAGGACTGATCTGAAAAGTACCAGAAGATCATTACTATTCACAGATTGTTGATAGCAACTTGGTTTTAGAGACTGATTCTGAATGATCCTTCCTGACTAAATTGCATGGAACTTATTTTACTGCTCCAGAAGGCTAAAGGATGGAGGCAGCTCTGCCAGGACTTGAAGCAGAATTATTCAGGGGCCCAGGTGACGCAAGCCTCAGGTCTGTGCCAATAAAGCCATAATGGCATTCTTCATTACTGTACCCCTCTCATGGATAGCTCCTGGTCTGATGGTTTTAGGGAGACAAAGCTGTGTCGGTAGTAATAGATGGGGTGGGAGCACTTTAAAAGCAGTGTATCTGCTCTCGCTGCTTGTCTAAGTTTACGATTTCCAGGTATAATAGGCAACATTAAAAGTTTACCATTTTCACCTATTATGATTGCTCATTCCCATTCCAGGATTCTCTACACCCACAAATGGAAAATTATTGCACTCCTAGTTTAGATACAACAAAGTTTTGGATTATTTTGTAAGTTAAATTAAATAATTTGCATGCATCAGCAAACATCTATCCACCTTTACAACATATAAAAAATCTTTGAAAGACCAAAATGATATGATGTTGCTATGACTGGCCTGTACAAGGAAATTGTTATGATTCTGGCAGCTCTGTACTCAGAGAGGTACTCCAATATTATCTCATGACACCTGAAAAGAACTCAGGAGTCTATAAAACTATTTAGCAAGCAATGACTGCCTTAAATATGAAGATGAGAGATGATGATTAACACTGGGCAATTCTGATTTTTGTTACTGTTGTGTACCAGTCATTCCCACTCAATTAATGATAGTCAGGTGGTGCTCAGCACGTCTGAAAATTAGTCTTCAAAGGTAATTTCTTTTCCAGCTAGAATAATTATATTTCTGGGATTTCTGGGGAAATGGGATTTAAAAAGAGATGCAGCAAAGAACTAACAGAACAACTGTCTTTGTGTACCTTCTTGTGACCCCAGAAAGCAGTAAACTTTTGTACCTCTCTCTAGGATTAAGTAATTAATTTATTTTGCAATACTTTTATGACAGTCAGAAAATTTTAACCTTACGAAAAACAGGCAAATTATTGACGAGATCCTCAGGTGCTTGAATAAATCACGCTATTTTGTAGCTTTTGGGAACCCAGAATGGAAATGTGTTTGACTTCTATCCTTTCCTCTTTGCTTCCCCGTGTCCTCCCTCACTCCCAAAGCCACAAAACTCAGGAACAGGAAAGCTTGAGACTTTGTAAATACTCCTTCCATCATCCTAAAGTCAATATTACTGGATATCTTATTGCATACAAGAAGTGTGACCCCGGTTCTGCCTTCATATCCTAGGCCTACCACAATAAAAAGGGTCTCCTTACATTTCACATAATATCAGGAGAAAAGATGGGAGCAAAAAGGTTGAGTCTTACTTTCTCTCTGTCTTCCCTCTCAAAGAATCAAAGTATAACAGATTAATGAAAATGCTGGATGGAAAAAGAGACAGGAGGACTGATACTCTCATAAAAAAACAATGACGTGTGAAACATTGTGAGGTTTCTGAGTGGTGGAGTCTTCTGCACGGAGAGTTGTGAGGTTTCCGAGGTGAAGACGAATGAGAAAGAGCACGTTTGTAAAGAAATTACCTCTATAATTTGTGCAGGCATAAATGTTTTCTAAATCAAATCCAAATTTAGAAAATGGGGTTTGTCACCATCTCCTCCACAGAATTTGTGTATTTTGAATTTAAAATTAAGTATTTTTTAGCTCTCCTCTTTAGAGCTTACGTGTATAATTTATATGGAGTAGTCCAAAATTAAAACCTTGCTGTCCTGTTCCTCTGTGGTTTGGAAAGAATGGAAATTATTCTTCCTTTTCGTTCTTATTTTCAGAAGGTTGTCTAAATCTGAGAAGTGAGAACAAGGGGATCTGAATGCTGTCCTTGATTTTGTCACTGATTTATTCTGCTTCTTTGGAAACTTACTTTATTCTGTGCCTCAGTTTTGCCATTAAGAAGGGGTTCAGTGCTTCTGTACTTCATATTGCAGACAGTGATAGTTTATTAATATTTACTATCACCTTGTCATTCTTAGGTAGATGGCTGTAGGCAGATACAAAATATTGCTTCTCTGACATTATTATTTTTATGCCAAAACTCTACAAATAAACTTTGCGAAGCCAAAGCACCGTGTTATTGGCCCAGCTTTAGTTAGTACTGCATGTCACCGTAGAGAAAAAAATTGCACTTCTTGTTCTTCCTCCTGCAGAACTCCTGATAAACATTTCAAATGGCAGTCATGTAATTATCTTTGATTAGTGACTGTGCTAACTTTAAAATAAAAAAAAAGTAAAGTAGATGTTGATTACCAAGCACTAATGTAGTGCTTTCATGCACAGCTATAATTCTACTCATGAATATACATTAATCTTATGCATCAGTTGTTATCTTTATCTATAATCAAAAGACGCTAACCAATGCAGCTTCGTTCTGTTTTATGAAACGTAAAGGAAGCATAGCAATGACCACAGTGCAGGATATTTCTGGATGATATAAAACCCTTAAATGTCTTTTGAGCTTTGCTGTTTGAAATAAACCCTGTGGTTTTTTCCACAATCACAGTGTTTCAGAATAAACTGTTGCAGAGAAGGTAGCAACTAGAATAACATTGAGAGAGATGAGAGTGCAAGTGAATGTGAAAACAGAGGCTAGAAGCAGCGAGGCTGGGAAATTATGCGTGATGGGGGAGCCAAGGAGTGCATTCCTGTGGAGTATGTGCACGCTTAGCAGGAAAAAAAAAATCTCCTAGAGTAATCAGGGGAGGGGGGGAGAATGTGACCTACAGGTGGAAAGGTGTGACACTGAAGTGCTTGGGTTGGGATTTGTGTCACATGATGCTGATACATCTATTAATATCAACCTCTGAAAATATTGCCTAAATTTCTTTTCTAGTCAGAGGAAAGAAAATGCTGCTTACAGAGCATGATTCATTTCTTCTTGGATTGAATATGTAAATACAAGTGGATGAGTTGTGCTCCAGAAATGCTCATTTCTCTCCACTGACTCTCATGTGGGTTTACTTGACTAGCAAAAATGCAGATGGCTACAGTGGGGACACGTAATTTCTTGTTTGCAAGCTCCTCCCCAGCTTCAACACTATTACTGTGGTTGTTCTAAAGTTAAAAAATAGCGATGAAAACTGCAATTAAAATCAGTGGGTTTCAAATAAAACCTTGAGTGACAACAGGTTCCAGAGAGCTTCTACTCTGCTGCCATTTTTTAGTCTTTTACTGTATCCTAGCTCAGCACTGTGCAGGCTGAAATGCTGGGCTTGGAATTGCATACGCTGCACCTGCTAATTTCCAGATTAGATATAATCGCTGCACCCAACGTGGTGGGGACTCTTGAGGGACACAAGTGCCGAGGGGCTCAAAAACCCAGAAGAGCTTGTTGCCATAGTAGCCTCCCGTGGAGCATTTGCTCCTTTGGTTGCTCTTCTGATACATCTCAATCTTGTGCTGTTTCCAAGTTACTTTTTATTCTGTAGTAGACTATGTCACATTTGCTTGAATGTGTCAGATCTCCCTGATCAATTTTTTAAATATCAGTTTTCTTATGCAATGTGTTAGAGCAATCCAAATGTTTGAATCTAATTGGAAAAGGTGGTGTGGTTTTTTCCTTCCTGCTTTTCCCTTCAAACAGTCACAGAAGGTAAGAACAAGAGCTCAGTGAAAGCCAATCTGGGAAGAGTATAGTCAGCAGATTAAGGGGTCTGTTCTGAGTCTTCATTCTCCACTCTCATTATTCTGACTGATCTTTGGCAAAGCAAGGCAGGCATGTGGGCTGTATTTCCAACCCAAATCTTTTTCAACAGCCGTGCAGCAGACTCTAAGATGGCAATTGATTGTAGCACTGTACAACTTAAACACGTCTGCGAACTGCAGTAACTGTGTGACTACTCCCCTGGGTTTTCTAAAACAGATCTCAAAGTTTCTTACATACCTTCTGTGTTTTCCCGCGGAGCTGAATCTGACAAAATGTTCTCTTTGCAGTGACGATGCTTACAGTGCTCATCATTGCGGTAGAGACAAAGACGCAGGGTTTCTCCTCTCCTTCAAAGAACAATGCGGAACGGTGTTTGCATTTCACGGTATATTGCTTCAGCACTCAATTCAGTCCCCTCAAGTTTTTATATACGAGAAATGATCATTGCCATCACTCTGAAGGAGTAAAGCCAACTGCCTAATCTTTTCATACGCGTGTTCCTTGTACCTATCGCATTGAAGTGCAAAATGTCATGTTATTGCTTCCCCAAAAAGCACTGCGAGTAATTCTTATTGAAAGCAGAGGGAGGGGAAAATAGGGTTTCAAAGCAAGTTCTGCTAGCTGTTTCATGACAATGTAGATTAAAAGGTATTCACAAGAAGGGCAGCGTGATTTCCTCTACTGGCATGATTTGGTGCCATGGTTTTATGTGGACTCAGTGTTTTGCAAGGAGAAATAAAATTGGTTTGTATGTGTCTTTAAAAAGGGCTAGACCAAGAAAATAATGAGGTGGAATTGGGAAGCTCAGACGCTCAAGGCTGCTGGCTGCATATATTTAATCCGTCAAGATAAGCCCAGGAAGCACTTGGTTCTGATTTTTCTTTCAGTAATTTCACGTCTATTTGATAACTCTGAATGCAGTAGTGACACTCCTATTTTAAATGAATATGAGATGAGTTTCAGGTCTTATTCACAATACTGGCTTCACAGCTCAGGCCTGTCCCTACTGAAAGATTGAAGGAACATACAGGAATGATTCACTCCGAAGAATAAAAGCCCACAATGAAAGCCCAAGCCAACAGGTCTGTAGGATTCTTGAGCCTTGCCCAACATACTAAGTTATCTTTGAATTCAGCAAAATTGCCTTTTTTTCCTGGGTGACACCCAGGACACGGCTTTTCAAGGTCAGCGAACTGCTGAAGCGCATCCAGCCATTCTCTTTTTGAACGTTTTGGGAGATTGGAGGGAGCAAAGGGAAGCTGTTGCCTTTGTGCCATACTCAGGTTGTTAAACTGGATTGCCTTTGTATCTTGGTCCCCTTTTTAGGCTTCCTTATTCTTCGCAGGTTTCCAGTTTAAGCTAGTGACTGAAGGCAGCAAAATGCTGGGTTTATGTCAATGACAAGAGAGCGGAGTTCAGCCAGTTTTTCATTTAAAATCATCCTACACCCCCAAACTGGATTTACATTGGGCCTGAATCCAGGCTGAATAAGATTCTTGACCTTGATGAGATTATAATGGTGTGGGATGGACAGGATTTCTCAAATGTATTGCATTATACATGTAAAAAGAAAAAGGTACAGATGCTTTGTTGGAGTTACCATTTCTATGAACATACTTTTCAACTAATCCTAATCTGATTCAACTGGACAATGTATTTCCTTTGCCTGCAAAATACAGTTGTACCCATGCAGCTAATTTGATTTCTAAATATCTGGTAAAACCAAGCAGAAGTTTTCTTCCTTCTCATTAACTGAATTCAGTATGTCGGTATGTAATTGTTGATATTTTCTACGTGGTGGCAACAGGCCTGTAATGATGGGGTTCTGACACTAGCTCAGTTGGATTTAATGTAATGCTTTACAGCTAGTGGCTTTGAAATCAGGCGTACAGTGAAAATAAAGAAGATTAAAACCAATTGGACTTCTTTTTTTCCCCCAGTTGCCATTATAAAGCCTGAGGTGCACATTGCAGGCACTGACATAGAGCGCTGCAAAGCCTGACCCATTGACCATTGCTTCTGGAGGTGCAGAGGACTTTTGGACTTAAGAAAATGGTTCACATTTGCTCCGCTGTGCAGAGCAGAATGCATCATCCCCCCGGGGCTTTACAGAAAGACCTGCTTTTTCGTATGCCAAAACCAGAACAGAATTCATGTGTCCTCTAGTTTTCTCACATAACAATTAGTGCAAATAAAGGGATAAAAACATAACAGCAAAGGTTGCAGGTTGATAAATTGGTGTTTTAAAGTGTATCAGTGAATCATATGTTCCGTGTTAGACCAAGAGTATATATATGAATGCAATTTGACTTGTAACATTGAACAAACCCTGGTTATTTATGAATCAGGGAGGCAAAGCTCATAACATAATTGCACTTGCAAAACAAATGTGCTATTATTTGATGTTCATTTAGAGCAACCCTTCCTGAATAAGCAAGTAGAATATTTATACATTCAAGTCTCTGTGTCTAATTGTGTTTGTGCGTGTAGCTACATATTGCAATTACTGCTCATTGACGCTATACATGCATTTTTTAAAATCTAACTTCATAAATTCATATCTCTAATTTTATTGCCTCTCACAGATGTATCTGAAGTTTGTGTGTATATATAGAGAGATAAAATTACTTCTAACTAAAAGTGGCACAGTCAGACCCACCAGTTATCTACTGGTTTCTCTTCAAGAAAGGGACATTTGGTAAATGCATAACCTGAAAGAAAAGTCAGTTTAAGGACTGACCATTGCACAAGGAAGTGACTTATAGAATGTTCACATGAAGAATGAGAAGGAGAGAGTGAGCCTTAAAGTTTGGGGTGGGTTTTGGGATTTTTCCTTGACTAATGCCAATTCATTAAGCTCTGAGCTTCAGATGACCCTGAGTCTCACCACACAAACATATATGCTCAGACCTTTCATGTGGGGGTTAAACCAAAATATTTTCCCCTTTAAAATTTAGGTACTTTTTGACTTACCCATAATGGAGTTGTAGGTAGTATATAACTAATCTTCATGCTAAAAATTTACCTTTTTTCCCCAATTGAATAGAGTTAGATTTTGATTTAAAAACACAGATCACTTTAGAGTCACAGTTCAGGGAATGTACAGAATTATATTTGGAGTACAAAATATAGAATAAAAATTAAAATACTACCTCATAAGATATATTAAGGCAGCGCACTCTTTAAAATGATGCTAGTGAAGATAAGTTAAACTGTTGAAAATATACTTTAAGTCCAGTACTGTAAAAAGTAATCAAGTCTGTAAATTAAAGGTGAAGGAGGAGATAAGAGATTTGAAATCTGAAAGACTTCAAAGTTGCCAGCAACCAGAACAAGACATGGATTTCTTAACTAAAAACGAGCTATTAAAATTTGGAAAGTGCAGACTCTGGACAGACCAAAAGGATAAATGAAAAGTCTTTATGCCAACTTGTAGCAGATTAAAATGATGTCACCGAAAATCTCCAAGCTTCCTTTTTTATTTCTTTTCTTTTCCTAACATATGTATGGCTATAATAATATATATAAAAATATCCAAGGAATGTTAGAGTTTGTGAACTCTTTTGAAAATTATCAATGCTTGGTCACAATATCTACATGAACAAAAATCTAAATTTCTGTTCACATTGGTTTTAGGGTTAGATAAGGAAAATTTCAAGGGTGAAAAAAGAGTTAATTTCTTGTTACCTACTGACTTCCCCTTTTGTGACTGAAAAATCTTTAATTCAGGCTTGGGCATCTCTATTCACTCATATTATGCTCCTGGAAAGACCTATATTTTTCATTTGTTTCTGTGGGGCTATTTGGATCACAGTGTGAAAATTCCTTGATGTCTTTCCAGAATCAAGTTGCAAAGAATAGTCAAAAAGATAATCACTAGAACTAGTTAGGGGAAGAGTTTCTGTGATGTGCTTCACAGGGCTAGGGTGAAACCAGCCAACATTATAAAATTACTGAAAACCACTGGCAAGCAAAGTCTTTGATCCCTTTCCATCAGGATATGTGCAGTCTAGACTACTACAACCACCTACATTCACTTTCCTAAAGCATCTCTTACCATAATATTGGGATACCTGTTAGAGTATTTATCAAAACATATTATGATAAATGAAATAAATTTCAGAAATGTGTCTCACTGGACAGGAGCCCAAATCACTTTACATAATCATTTTGAACGAGTCTAGAAATACAGAGAAAGTCTTGGTTGGTGCATGCACCTTATCAGCATTCAGCAACATGCAGATCCCAATTACTAGAGAAAACCCTGTTGACTCCTTTTGATGTACACACACAAAGGGAACTGTAGTACTGCAGAATCGACTGCCTGTAATCACAGAATCACAGAATCGCAAGTGTTGGAAGGGACCTCGGGAGATCATCTAGTCCAACCCCCCTGCTAAAGCCGGCTCTCCTAGAGCATGCTACACAGGACTTCATCCAGGCGGGCCTTGAATGTCTCCAGAGAAGGAGACTCCACAACCTCCCTGGGCAGCCTGTTCCAGTGCTCTGTCACCCT
>NW_009259429.1:3011465-3013681 GCF_000687185.1 Egretta garzetta | reverse complement strand
TAAGGTCCCCTCTCAGTCTTCTCTTCTTCAGGCTGAACAAGCCCAACTCTCTCAGCCTTTCCTCGTAGGGGAGGTGCTCCAGTCCCTTTATCATCCTAGTTGCCCTCCTCTGGACTCTTTCTAGGAGTTCCTCATCTTTCTTGAACTGGGGAGCCCAGAACTGGACACAGTACTCCAGGTGGGGTCTCACCAGGGCAGAGTAGAGGGGGAGGAGAACCTCCCTCGACCTGCTGGCCACACTCCTCTTAATACACCCCAGGATACCATTGGCCTTCTTGGAAACAAGGGCACATTGCTGTAATTGTGGCTAGTGAATTTTCTTGTAAGCACAGAATGTACAACGCTTGACTTTTAAAGGCTAAATCCAAAATATAGATTCTCCAAAGCCTTCCCAGTGCCTCGTTCAACCTGCAGAGCCCTACTTGTCCACTAACTAGGATACCTCGGTAGTCATACACTGAGCCAACATAATTCTTTTTTTTAATGAGCAGCATGGTGTTTAATCTCCAGCAGGATTCAGAAATTAAATTGTCCCTTCCCCGTAACACCTGCAAAGAATAATCAAATGAATACTCTTAGAACAGAAAGCAGGTGAGGCTTCATACTGAACACAGGGGAAAGGAAGAGAAAACATGCTGTGTATTTACTTTTTTTTTACGTACAACTTGGCATTTAGAGCTTCCACCCGGAGGATGAGAAACTGAGCTTCAAATCCTCCTATTGTTTGTTTAAAGCAGGAGTCTACTTCTAGGAGCATGCGCTTGCATGGTCTGAGATAGAGTTATTAACATTTCTGCTATCGAAGCCTTTCTGAAGGCCTTTTCCTTCTTAGGAGGTGAAACTTAAGCCCATCTCCTTTGGATTCCCTGCCAAGAGCGTAGATAATTGAGAGTGCCAGCTGCTCTGGATTAATACAATTTTAGCACTTATATCGGGAAGATTATGGCGTGGACAAAAGCAGGGCACTTAGGGTTAGGTGTGGTGAAGCTGTGCCTAGCTCTCTCACGCAGACCTAGTCACTGGGATTGCTTTAGCCCCCTATCAGTAAAAATTCAATTGGTGTCTCAAAGATTTTAATTTTTTTGTAGTTAGAAATATAGAAAAATGTTTCCAATATAAATTAGAAGTTGAAGGGGAGTGAGTAAAATGCAAAATTAAGCTGCTTAGGACACAACGGTGAACACGCACCTATTCATGCATAAATTTTGTATCTTGATTGTGAGAATTGGGATGGCTTCAGCATGCGATCTCTAAAAAGACAGAGCTGTCACAGTTGCCTAAGACCTAATTCTCTTCTGTTTAAGACGAGAATGCAGCCAGCTCCTGCGTGGCCCACTTCTGCTTAGCTATGGGTTTGGAACATGCTCAGAGAAAAGCAGGACCATAAGGGTGCATCTAGATTGTGTGCTTATTCCCTGTCTTAGCTGGAAAGAAAAATAAATGCTTAAAGGGAATCTGTAATTAAGCATAAGATAGTAATCAAAAGTGGGTAAGATACATATATGTATTAAAAGGTATTAGCTCATTCTTTAGTGAATCCAATAAAATTAATGTATTCCCTGTAAAAAAAGTCAACTGTACTTAAAACTTGTGCTACAGATGCTTCATGGTATTATGGTATTTGTGGTACCATGTTTCCTGGTACTCAATATGAAAGCATATTTGGCTTCTAAGCATTGTTAGAAACGAGAACCAAGTCCTACCTGGTTGACATGTTAACATGTCATGTCATGTTTTGATTAAGACTGAAATTAGCTATTTGAATGAGCCTCTATTTTAGCAAAGCTGTTTGTTACAAAGGCTCCCTTCTTCCTCTTTCTATATAATAGGTCTCAGGAGTTTCATGAGCAAAAGACAAAATTCTTTCCATGGGGTCCATGAGCACCTGTAGTTCTGCTGTCCTGGTGGACACCAGATGGTATATCCAACAACGAATAAGGTCTAATTTTAATCATCGAAGAAATTTTTGTGCTGTGTGTAGTAGGACAGTGTCAGTTGTCACCCAGATAGTGTGTTTATAATGGTCATAAAATACGATTATAACTTCCTTTCCATCCACATCCATTTGCACACATGTTCAAGATACTATAATATGCCTTAAATAATTCATACCTCTTGTCGTGGTTTAACCCGGCTGGCAACTAAGGACCACGCAGCTGCTTGCTTACTCCCCCCCCTCCCTCTGTGGGATGGGGGAGAGAATCGGAGAAAAGAAA
>NW_009259429.1:3003671-3011184 GCF_000687185.1 Egretta garzetta | reverse complement strand
GTTATCAACATTCTTCTGGTACTAAATCCAAAACACAGCACTATGCTAGCTACTGTGAAGAAAATTAACTCTATCCCAGCTGAAACCAGGACACCTCTTTTAACTTTTGTACATTTTATTTCGTTTATGTAGTTTTTATTGGTTTAAAAACTTACAAGGAGAGATGTTTTCTGTTTTGTTTAGGGCAAGGCACCTTGTTGAATTTTTAAGAAATGGTCTGGACTCTATATAAAAAATATCCAGCTTTGGGCTGAACGGTAGGCAGCACCTAAATGTCTTCAGTAGCTTTGTGTGTACCTGGTTGCTCTGCAAATCAAGTCCCAGCTATGAAACATAGACTCTCAAGAACTTAGCCATGGAAATTTGGCCCTTCCACTTATCCCTGTCTAATTTAGGGTTAATAGTACTTATCTAGTTCACATAACTGCCAAAATGCCTAATTCATTAATTAATCCAACCTGTTAGCTTGTTTAGAAGGCTCTGATAATGTTCATTATTACTCTAAGCCTTTTTTGTATTTTGCTGCAGGAGAATGAAGCGTCCATATGTATTTTGGTCATCTTCCCTGATAAACTTGAGAGAACTATGGAGTTTATTCCCAGAGCTTGTTTGCTTTGGGAAGCGGTAGGTAGGGCTCTGCAGGGATGTCTCTAATTTCACCAGATGTGTGAGACATCCCATGGCATAATGCAAGATGATTTGGTTTACCATCCTAAGTGAGTAACTCATAACTCTACTTGTATTTTTAAACAGGTCTAAACTATGTTGTGTCTCATTTCCCCAATATCCATGCAAGGATTTTAAAGAGAGCATACAGAAAAGGCTACATGAATTAAAATGTAATAATTGGGTTTTTTCCAGTGAAAATCTTGTCATAGCCAATGAAAACTCCACCACAGAATGCTACTCTAGCTTTTCTCACCAAATGGAAAAACTGTTCTGTTGATGCTTATTATACTTGTTAGCCAGCTGTAATTATTGCACTCTAGAAATAGGCTGAAGTCTAACAGAGAAAGGGCCCTCCCAATCTTTTCTCGTCTGTAACCTGTAATGCTAGTTGCACTCTAGAAATAGGCTGAAGTCTAACAGAGAGAGAAAGGGCCCTCCCAATCTTTTCTCGTCCGTAACCTGTAATGCTAGCGAGGCTGTGAATTTTGTAGCCTAGCATAGGTAGGCTGCCTAGGATAGACAGCAATTGCAATGGTGCGGTTTTGTGATAAACATGCTCTACTAGAAATGTCTATGCACTGCAAGACATGCTAAGATCTAGTGATGGAAGATAATAGGTTTCTGGTTACTAGGATCCCTGTCTGCATTCAAGCTAAAATCCTACAGATCAGACACTTTGTTTCCTACTACCCAACACCTCACTGTCTCAAAGGAAGTCTTTGGGTGAAGAAATAAAGACAGAAATATAACAGACTTAATTGCTCTGGTCTTAATAAGTCAAGAAAGTAAGATTGTCAGGAATGTTGAAACAGGAGAGTTTCTTTTGTTGAAATATCGTCAGTGCAAATTGTACCATTAGCAAGTAATTAACAGTTGAACATTGATAGCTCCGTGTGTGTGACTACTGTGTGACCCATACCTAACATTTTGCAAGGCTGCCTTTTGTAAGCAGAGTGAGCTAGAGGTTAATACTACGCCTTGGCAATGAAAATTAAAAAAAGGTATCAACAGGAAAATCCTCTTGGTCTTCCTTATGACAGCTCATTTTTAAAAGGGCCTCAAAGAGGCTGTGAATTTTGTAGCCTAGCATAGGTAGGCTGCCTAGGATAGACAGCAATTGCAATGGTGCGGTTTTGTGATAAACATGCTCTACTAGAAATGTCTATGCACTGCAAGACATGCTAAGATCTAGTGATGGAAGATAATAGGTTTCTGGTTACTAGGATCCCTGTCTGCATTCAAGCTAAAATCCTACAGATCAGACACTTTGTTTCCTACTACCCAACACCTCACTGTCTCAAAGGAAGTCTTTGGGTGAAGAAATAAAGACAGAAACAGACTTAATTGCTCTGGTCTTAATAAGTCAAGAAAGTAAGATTGTCAAGAATGTTGAAACAGGAGAGTTTCTTTTGCTGAAATATCGTCAGTGCAAATTGTACCATTAGCAAGTAATTAACAGTTGAACGTTGATAGCTCCGTGTGTGTGACTACTGTGTGACCCATACCTAACATTTTGCAAGGCTGCCTTTTGTAAGCAGAGTGAGCTAGAGGTTAATACTACGCATTGGCAATGAAAATTAAAAAAAGGTATCAACAGGAAAATCCTCTTGGTCTTCCTTATGACAGCTCATTTTTAAAAGGGCCTCAAAGAGGAGCTCCTTTAGAGAAGAAAGTATCAATCTGCACAGATGCTGATTCTGCTATAGAACAGCTTCCTTGGTACAAAAGGGCTGGGATCTACTTGGGCTGGTGCTTTGAAGTTAATTCTTTAAACAACCATATTTCCAGAAAGAGAATGAGCATTATTTTGAATCTCAGCATGGTGACATAGTATTCATTTTCCATTAAAAAAAAAAAAAATTAGAAAAGGCAAAGAGAATATATTGCAATATCCACTTCGAGGCTTTTTGCATTACAGTTTTTTCTTCATTAGTGGATCTTATGATATATCAGGCACACAAGTAGAGAGTCGGGAACATAGAGGAGAATATGAAAGAGGACTGGTGCTCTCAAACATGATTTATACACTTTCTACTTTTATCTGGTGCTCATCACAAACACCACATTATAATCTAAAACTACTATGGCCTTCTCAAAAAAATTTGTGGTATCAGAAGAGGTAAATTTCCCAGTTTGGGTCTACATTCCCCACCGGAAAACAGACGTATGGCTTGCACAAAGGAGGAAAAGGAATGTACCGCAACTGAAACTGTGAACAATGTTTGCTTGCATTTATAATTGTAAGGTGGAACAGATGGTGACAACTTAGTTGAATGTGAACAGTCCGCTGAAATAACCTAAATTGTCAAGCTATTCTTCTATAGAAAGCCGTCTACGCACCATTCGAACAAATTGAAAGTAGCCTTCATGTTATTGAATCAGTTGGAATTGCCTTACGTGGTGAGTTATGCTGGGCTTACAGGGTTTTGCAGAGTATAAGCTGTTTCATTTTGGTAGCTGTGAATGCTCCCAAGCCGGGGAAAAAGTCTCACAAGTTAACAAAAAATCCATAACCATTCTACTCTCTGACTCGTTTTGCTGTAGAAAAACTTCTGGGCAGATATCTAATGAGATTAACAGCATTAACAAAAATGTCATGTCTTCAGTTTTAAGCCCAAGGACAGACTGCTCTTATCCATAGGCTCCAGATCTGCAAGGCAAGGCAGTAACCCAGCTCAAAACAAGTTCCATCAAAAATACCGTTTTCTACTTTTGTTAATGTAATGTGTTTACGGTCAGCATTTTAAAAGCGGGTGGCTGAAGATCTTTGTGTGAGCACGGTGTGTGGGATGAGAATAGGCTGTCTCGTGTTTAATAATAATATCTCAGATTAAACTTTCAGCGTCCCCATGTGCTGCTGCAGGAGCAGGTAAGGTGCCGATGGTTGCTCACCTAGGCCCCGCTTCGCGAGCATACCTCTGCATAAGGGCCTGAGGCTCTCCTACACAAAGCAAGAAGAAAATTGTACTTGCACGACCAGTGTGCATGGTAAGAAACAAAATTGCACTGAGCAGGGAGATATCTGAGATAGCCTCTAACGATCTTAAGGAGAGGCTGTGGCTTAAATCCTACCCAGGATATTAAGGAGGGCTTTACGATATAATGACTTACTGGGAGGTAACTTGCTGCTGATGTACTAAAGCAGATGGCTCTGTGAAAAACTTCCATGCACATGCTCTTTTCCTTTGACAAATTTGGGGAATGCAAGGTAGTTTATTTCTTTTTCGTGCCACTATGCCTCTCTCTGATCAGGGATATGAACGCTTCATTTTTCTGTTATTCCACAGTTTCTGTGCCTGTGACGTTTTACTGTCTTGGATTCCTCTCCTGCACGCAGTTAGGTGTATAAGTGGCTCCTCTCCCTCCTCAAAAATGAGAGACAAGCAGGCGTTACCCCTCTACCCACATGCCCCAATACTCATCTAATATTTTGATATCCCTTTCCTACCTGGTCAGGAGCAGAGATTTAAACCAAGTGGTCCAATACTGAGAGTCAGTGTCCCAACCATGACATTACACATGATTTTGAGGAGAGATCCTTTTGAATATCTCCTGTAGAAATGACTCTGCTGAGTGTTTAACTGAGTAGCCACTGGAAGCTTACTGCAACATCCAGAGCCAGTGGAGTAACTTCTGTTTTCACCTGAAAATTGCATGTGAACAGAGGAAAAATCTCAAATATTTATTTCACCCCTCTTTAACTAGGAATTGCGCATCTGTTTCTTATATATGAAACCGATAATTTCTAAGATGAAAAGGGGGGATAAGTTTGAGATAGAAACCTGTTTTTTCAGTCTTAACCGTTTATACTTTAGAGCTTTTTCTTTCCTGTATTTCTATGGGAGTGCTGAGTACTTGCAAAAATACACTAAGGTTTCAAAATTAAGGTAGAATACTTTTCCTAAATTACTGCTACAAAAGAATGAACAAGTATGTTGGCATATTCAGCTGTTTGCTAGTCGCAGATAATTAATCCTTCATTCTGAATGGCTAGCAAATGTCTACCATTACTCTTCTTTAAATAATATATAGCATATTTTGAAAGAACTGTAAGGACATACATAAATTTTGCATGTTGCATTAATTTAACCTATTAAATTGCATTTAGCAGTGGTCAACAGCTGAAATATATAGCACTTTGTATATTTTTTTAAAGAATATGATAAATCTAATAGTCTTCCTCTTGACACTTTTGAGGCTGAGTTAGACAGAAGCAGGAGCAAGCCCCAGAGACATTTGTTCAGTACTGCGTGTTTAGAAAAGGGTGAAATCCCTTCCACCGTTGGCATCCATAGTTGGTATAGGTGTGCCATGAAGACTACCTGTTAACAACCCTCCTCTCAGCCTAAACAGATGAAAAAGATAACATTCTTATATTTTGCATAAATATGTGTGTGTGTGTGGTTGTTTGTGTAAATAAAATTATCTTCAGGCTCTTTCTTTTATCTTGAATACGAAAATGACTGTGTTGCTTGACCGATAAGGTAAAACGCTCTTTTAAAATTCACATGCAGAGGTTTTGATAAGGTTATCTCCCAAGAATAAGCATACCTCTTTGGCCATTGGATTTAATAAACATAGGGAAAACATCAGTTTGCTAGCCTGTAGCACATTCTAAGTCTGCGTAAAGAAAAAGAAGCTTAACTTATCATAATTGCAGTTTCTTGACTTAAAAAAAAAGGCTGTGAAATGTAACACAAAGGCTTGTTATGAGGACTTTCTTCTTTTAGAGGGAAAAGAAACCCTGCTGACTGGTGTGATTTGTTGTAAATGCCTTTTTGTCATTTGAAGAGCTCTTCTATAGATATTTCAGCCATAGATCCCCCGCAAAACCCACCAAGTTATGTTTTTTTAAAGAAAAGCAAGCACTAGAAACAAGACATGCTTTCAGGTAGCTTTTTGTTTTGGTGCTCTTGCACACACAGCTCTGTGTGTAACAAGAGGGGACAAATGTTAACATGAATGAGAACAGAGAACAGAAATGCAATAAAAATGGAAATTAAATAAAAACAAGATTAGATCTATTTAATAAATGCAAAGCCTGGGTCCCTTCAATCCCAGGAGCCAAAGTAAGGATAGAGAAAGGCAAATCCTTCAATTATTCATGGATACACATCAGCAGTGAGCATTTATTGCCTTTGGTTATACGGAATCAGTTGGCACTGAGCACTTAAACCAGATGTCTTCTTCAAAGAGAATCTATACAACTTTGACAAGACATTAGCACCTATCCCCAATTATCTCCTTATTGGATCCAAGCTGTCATCCGGGAGAACATTTGTATTATAGTTGTGATCAAAATAAAATATAGTGAGTTATAGTTGTGTTTATGTGGAATAGTGGTCCCTGTACACATACACCTTGTCTTCGCTATAGGCTCATCATAATTTCATTGCAACAGGCTTCAACAAGGCATCATTTTAGGAGAAAGCTCCATTTGTCCCTCCCTACCGTGGAGGTCTGATTCAATCGTCTTCTCTCTTGTAAATTGGATAATTGTAAAGAGCCCAACGATTCAGGCTTCTTGGAAAAACATATAAGTATCTTTAAACTGCCACAAAGAGTAGTGCGTAAATACATGAAGGGAGAGAAAAACAAAAACCCTCTCTGCTTATTGAGAGTGATAACAAAATAAATTAGGTTCAGTTAGTCATTTAAATTCTCCAGTATGTTTTTCTTTCCAATGTATTCGCAGGAGATTTGCATTTCTTCCTATCTCAGAGTAGCTTATCTGTCTCTCTAAGCTTTTGTTTTCACCCTCTGTTTTCTTTATATCCAATTTTAGCATGCTTTGACACTACTTTTCAAATAAAAATGTAAAACATTGGATTAATGAATTAGATGAAGTGTTCAGCTTACTATCTGCTCCTGTCTGTTGTGAATTTAAAACTTTATTTGGAATGCAGAATTAGAGATCTTAATGAAGTTTATGCAGAATCATCCTTCCTTCTTCCAGAAGCTGCTCCATAAAGTCCAGTGGGGCCAGGCTGCCACGTGATGGGAGCAAGGCGCTCCCAAAGGCAGGTCTCATTTAAGACTGTGGCAATGACAGATGGACACTTGCCTGTACTGTTCTAGAGCAACGTGACCTGGGGCTACGTGTAGCACGACAAAGCAGCCTGGTTTGCCAGACTTGCAGGACGGAGCTTCAGCTGATACAAACTCTGATGGCCACAGTGACAGTCACTGGTCCTTCTGGGTAGGGAAGGCTCCGCAGTGGAAGGCATGGAGGAGCTTGTATTGCATTGCGTATGTTTTACTGCCTCTAGACACAAATTTCACTCAATCTGGCTTTCTTTACTTTGCCATTTCCAAGTCAGGCCACTTCCAGAGGACAGAAAAGAAAAATAGATTTTAATATATTCTAACCTGGGACATGAGGACCCAAAGATAGTTGCCACTGTTTTCTCCTCCTTCAGTGCTACTGAAATAGCAAAGGTAGGATGTTGATCTTCTAGGTTAAGTTATTGCTTTGAAGAATAGAAGAATACAACTCTGACAGGCAAAAGGATTGCATATTTTCAGGCATGTAAGTTTTACCTCTCTCATCCAAAATCATAAGGTTATAGACAAGTGATAAAGACTGTACTTAGGAAACTGTTGAAAACTCAATCTTATCTGGATAGACAAATCATTTGGTATAAGTGATTTTTTTTTTAAAATCTTGATAGGACCACAAGGAACACGGTGTCAGTCAGCCAAAGTAGGTACCTAAGCACCTTCAGAGCGTCTGATGGTTTGCGGCATGCTGAGTGAAACGGAAAATAGCTACTGCTAAACTAGAGGTCTGTAATGCTGCCTTAGAGTTTTAAGCCAAGAATGCTGAGTTTTTAGATTGACTGAT
>NW_009259429.1:3002582-3003638 GCF_000687185.1 Egretta garzetta | reverse complement strand
GAGTGACAGGTCACGAATAGCGTGTACACAAAATAGGCCAGGTGTGTCAGGGGGATGTTATTCCTGGTTCTCATGTAATCCTTGTGGACTTTTTCATGGAAGTTTAATTAATAAACCTGGTAAACACAGGGCCTGGCAAAGGTAATTTGAAATATTTACTTTTGTTAGCTACTAAATTGCAAGGGCTGTATGTTTAATATATTCTGCCTGAACTATTTCAGAAAAATGTCATTCGGGCTTTGGGGATAGACTGCTGCCTCATTAAGGTTAGCAAAAAGGGAAGGCTTGGTTCTCCTGGAGACTGAAGCAAAACAATGCACTTTTTTGCCCTTCAGTCCAAAATAGCAGATCTTTAAGCCATAAGAAATTTGAACCTACTGTATTAACAAGCATAGTCACGGAATTTGATTAGTAAACCCTTATTAAAAAAACCCAAACAAACCCAACCAAAACCAAACAACAAATTAAGAAGAGTTCAATAAAAAATATAGATCCAAATTTATTCCAGGTAACGAAACCAATTACTAGTGTAATTGAGAAAACCGTTGGGTTGCCGAAGGTGGTGCCACAGCAATAAACGTTTAAGGATCCCAACGCATTTGTGACTGCGGCCCCTCGGTGACTCACAGCAGCTCTGAGTGAACCACAAAAGTTATAACCTGGCCCCCTGAGCAAAAGGGGTAGTTAATTGTCCGGAGTCCCACTTCCCAGAGAATGGAAATCTACTGGATTAAGAAATTCAGATCAGGGGATGCAATAGTATTGCACCTGCCCTAGGAAGTCCATACGCCCAGATAGCCCAGTAATCAAACACAGTTTATAGCCCGTATTCCTTCTGCCCCAAGCCATTACTTGTTTTCTTGGAGAGAATCAGCACAAAGGTGGGTTCCTCCTGTACAGGCTTCCCAAGTAGTTTCTCTCTGCAGCTTCTTTCTACCTCTGTGCTCTGGCACAACGAAGGTAAAAGCACTTTTCTTTTTTCTTTTGAAGCGTATCTTTTCAAATAATAACCAAGCATTCAAGAAAGCAACACTTTGCATTTGAAATATAAATCGG
>NW_009259429.1:2994959-3001835 GCF_000687185.1 Egretta garzetta | reverse complement strand
GGGGGGAAGTGCAACAAATTAAATCCTCCTCTTCTCTAGCAAAGAATACTGCTTTTGTCTTAGTGAACATCCTTTATCATTCAGATATGCTGCTGCAGCACTCAGCCATGCCAAACATCTATTCAAAGGGAATTCCTTTTGATTTTCCTTTTATTCCATGCCTCGTACAGTGTTCCAAGACAGCAATCATTATCTAAATGATTATTCAGCTGGATAGCGCCACCATTATCTTAATTGTTCATCCAACCTTGCTGCAATCCTTGCAACCACCACTGCTTATTTCAAAACTCCATTTTCAGCTACTGGGTGGAAATAAAAAGCTTTAACCTTGGGGTAAAAAAAGCAAAGGAAAAAAATCTTATATTAAAGATTTAAAGGATATTAAAGAGAGTGGAGAGAAGAGGGAGGAGGAAATGATGTGGTTATTAGTAACCATCTTAATCAATTTTAACACTGAATGAACAGATACTGTAAGATGCTGATGCAGATGCATAGTCTCAAGCTAAAGGTTTGGAATCTTTTGTCTGAGATCTTCTCTAACTTTTGCAGGAAAGGATATTTCTATTATATATATAAGTATTATATATATTTGGTCACGGGTATTTCTGATGGTTTTAAATGTATCTTTTATGAAAAATCATCTATTAAAAAGAGTATAGCGCTCCTGACAGCTTTTTAGTTGTGAGTTAACAGCATACATTGATGAAAAAAATCCCTCCGCAAGCCCATTCGTAGAAAATAAAATTTGGAGCAGAGGAAAATCTAAGCAAAGACCGGCCAATCTGCAGAAAAGTGGAACCAGTGGGATTAACTGATCAAAAAAATATTACTGCTGTAACTGTATCTTACGAGGAGGTTAGGCATGTCGCTTCTCATCACCTACAATATGCCAACACTACTATGTTCTTCTAAATGTTTCCCTTTATGTTCTGCCAGTTTATAGATCACCTTTGTGTAGGGGCACAGGGGAGGTGACAGCAGGGTGGAGGTTTTTGCCTTCTCTAACATACTTGAAGTAACAGCTTCAGCAAAACAGCAGTCTGTGGAAGTTTACCTACGTTATTCTGCTGAAGTCGGAGCCTGTGGTGTCTTCTCCTGCATGCACATGCACGCCACTCCTAGCAGGACTGCAAAAATGGAAATGTCATTCGTTTACCTTTCCTGGGGGAGTGTAAGGTGGTAGGTACAGGACAGAGCCACAGCCCCAGGCCGCTTCATTCTTACTGGTGGCAGGGTATCCAGAAACAGGGGTGTCAGGAGCATCTTCTCACCAAGCTGAACGACCCCGTAGGAAGCAGACAAAGAGCCATGAATCTCTGAGGCCATTTTCTCTTGCAGCAGATGATGATTTACTGCTGAATAAGGAATGTTCCTAGAGAGAATGAAGGCACCTTTGCACCCTACTCGGACCACAGGCTGGGTGAAGCTGAGCCAGGCACAAGGGCTGTGCCCAAACTACTCTGTTGTCAAGTGGGACTACAGCCAAGCCACCTTGGTTATAAAGCTCACGTAAGTTTCGTACTGAAATCAATGTGAACTGTTTACAAAACGGTTGCAGAGTACAGAAGAATATTTTGCTTACACGATTCTGTTTCTCTTTCCCAGTTTGTTTCAAGGATTTAGCTGGCTGAAAGACTGAGATGTGATGAGTGAAAGAGTGGTGATGGCAGAGTGAATGAAACCTGCAGTTCTCTGTAACAAGCTTAGAGATGCCACACATATTGCCCCAGAGGCATACTCTTACTCTCTCAGAAATCTGTCCAGGCAACAAAAAAGAAAAGAATGTAGCGATGTACCCAGTTCTTCCGAATATTAGGTGCCTCACCTGAGACAGTGGTTTCCACTGAGGATTGCAGAGAAATGCCATACCCTATACCCAGACCAGCAGCTCCATTGAGCTGTGCCTACGCAAGCATCAGGCTTTGGCTGCACAGCATGTGTGCAGTTCACTCGCACGTTTGTTGCCAACAGCACTGCTCTGCGTGGGCGCCAAGTCCGGTGCTCAGCGACTTGTGCGCGTGTTAAGCCACGGTGACGTGCATGCACAGGGCCTGGGCACGCTGTGGCATGCGCCCGTGTGCTGTCCAAGCTCTGATAGGTGAAAAAACAGAGTGCAGATAACGCATTATGCACCCCAGCACCAGTAGCCATTAATCCAGAGATGATTTACTGTTTTATCAAAGGGATATTGCCTCTGCAACAGTGCAGTCTCATTTCTTCATCCCCTTTCCCAACTCACACCTTACTTTGTGAAGAACTCCATAGACAGCAATGACTTAAAAGAGGGTGGCATCTGCGCATAACATTTTGTCATTTTCTTTAATTTTCTGTCTACTTTTCTAATCACTGCCAATGCTGTCTTCAAGTCTCAATTGCTCTATTTTTTATCTAAGCCTACACAAGCTATTTCTATGGTAGTCTTCTGTTCATTTTCCCATTATTTCTTAGCTAAAACTTTCCAATTATTTTGTCTTTAGTTAAAAGACTTTGCTGCTTCAAATTCACCCTGGGCAACTTCATTATTTTCCTTTCCAGCTATCTATCCTGTGTCAATTACGGGACTATTTTTTGCTATGTTACCAAAGCAAAGACACTTCAGTCCAGTTTTCTAATAGAGTGATAATGGTGTTTGACTCACAGGTTTTTTTTTTTTAATTGCTCATGGATTTCAGTCTCATTTGTGAAATTCATTTGTATTTTAAATATGACGAAGTGGAAATGTGGTGATCTTTTAAATGAGTGGAGGACATGAACACAGGTGTTACTGCCACCTTACCAACTTTCACCTCACTTTGCACTTCGACAGAGCTATCTCCTCCAAAAAAGGCTCAATACAAATAGCTGATTTTTATTGATAAATGTGCCTAGTTAGCAGCATTTCTAAGGTACTTGACACCACTGAATCAAAGAGCTGACCTTGATACAAGAATATTGTACCTCATTACAGGGAGAAGAATACTGAGCATAAACACCTATTTTATAGGTGCTTGTTTCTCACGTTATTTTGTAATTCTTCACGTTTACGCTGCCTAAGTTATTATTAGAAGCATACCTCAACCAAAACAACAGCTTCAGATATTTTGGAGATAGTTAAGTCTGGAGCTGGAAAACAGTATTTGCATGCAATAATTGCCTCACTGATTAATTAAGCCTAAAGTTCAGGCTTAATTTCCTTGAAATTTCAAGAATTCTTTTAATCTGGAGCCCAAATTGTGGCTGTTCAGATTCACCTTGTGGTTTTCTTTGTGAGGTCCTATGCTGCAGTGGGATGAACGATGCTGAGTCACATTCTCCGGTCTGTGTGATGCATTGTAATCAAATTCTCATTCTTTCTGCAGGAGCCATTTACGGCGGCTAACAAGGTAGAGCGAAGTGGTGGCTCTGGGGAAGGGAAAATGGGAGAGAGCCACAGCCTGTGTTTCCTCGAGTTCTGAAGCCTTCCCGTGAGAAGGAAGGCAGAGGCACGCCAGCCACAGAGGATGTGGCTCCTATGGTTAACGTGACTCCCGCCTGACCGTACGTAGATGTGATTTCTAAACTACTGGGGGGCTCAGAGAGTTGAAAGTCTATGTGAACCAAATATTTAAAACATTTTTTTTCTGTTTAGGAATTCGGACATTTCGTAAAAATGCTGCCAAAACCTAATGCAAGGGCTGTACGTTTGGGGTTTTTTTCATATAAATTATACTTGTTTTTTCAACCTTTAGGAGGCTATATCACCTATACTACAAATACTATACTATAAATACTATACTAAGATAGCATGAAGTTGCCGCAGGTGACTGGCCTGGTTTCAGTTTCTTTGATAGATCCTTTTTAGGATAAATGGCGTTCAGAAGGGGTCTTATCCCACAGTGAAAGGCAAAACAAATTAAGGGAAAAGAACTGCATTTCAGTCCTTGTGACCCTGTTGGGTTGACAAATGCCTGAAGCAGGAGAAGTATGGCCTTCAGCTTTCCTTGATGGCTCCAGCAGGTCTGACAACGCCCATTCCTCTCTGTCAGAAATTTCATAGCCTGCTTTGAAAGTGCAAGAACTTTGTCTATCACCAATAAGGCCACAAAGGGGGGCTTTATTTCAAGCTGTTAGAAGTTTGGATTTGTACTGAAAACACAACTAAGGCTATGTCCTTCAGTGGCGTGCGCTCTTTGGAACTTGTACCACCCGCACTGCTGCTATCCAGTACATCTATTTTCAGAGAACTGGAAAACATCAACCGATCTGTTAATTAAATTCTAGTGGGGTAAGAATTAGAGGCACAGCCTTACCTGCCTCGCATGTTGTTGCTTCCTCTGCAGCAGCGCTCTGTGAGATGGTACGTGCCAGGAGTCTGCAAAATTTCTGTGTTGTTAGATTTCCTGAGCTGATCAGGAGACAAGCTTTCCCCCCTCCTTACCTTGCTGTTAGTCGTTCAGTGCATCTTGCAGGGCCTTTTGTAGCTTAATAAAATAATGCTTTGCTAGCATGTTTCATAGTAATGTACATGCATAAGTGCTGTGCTTCCTATGAGCTACCACTATTCATTTACATCAGGAAAGAGTTTTGCTTTACAAATATATGAAAAGAGAGTCATTGCTCAAAGTCACTGCATCCTGAGCCGTCATTTTAAGAATTGTCTAACAGTGAATAAGAAAATAAGGAGTTTAAGTATTATTATCCTTTTGATACAAGTGACTAATGAAAGAATGCTGTATTTTGACTAAGTGTAGAAACTGCTGATAGAGTCAGAAATCCTTGATGAATTATGTTCAGCTGTGAGAATGTGCTGTTTCAAATGGGAGAGGGATATAAAGAGCAGCGCTCTGCTCGTGGCTGCAGCCCGTTTCTGCAGCCGGAACGCCAACCCTGAAAGTGGTTCTTCATCCTCTTTGGAGATATTTATGGGTGTGTATATATATATATGCCACACACCTACATAGACATATCTCAGCAGTCAGAGCCTTTTGAACGGATTGAAGCTTTCCCTTCCAACAGTCCTGCTGTCACTGATTCCCTTCCTCTCTCTCTTTTTCACTGCAAACCAGTTTCAAGAAGGTTTAGCTCAGAATCTACCGAAGTTGCTCTCGTATTGTTTTAAATGGCCAACAGGAGATAATTAGCTCATACTAAAATAATCTCTCGCTGAGAAACTTGGAATAATTTAGGAGAGAGTTGAAGACTGTGTCGTTATTCATACCTGGGGGGGGGTGGGTACTTGAATAATGCCAATTAAAAGTGCCCTTAGAAATAGCTGAAACAGGCATAACTTCTGAGGCCTGTGTTGCTTTCTAATTATAGCTTGCTCAGAACTCCTAGTCCCATGGCACCCAGCACTAACAGAAGTTAGAAATGGCATGTACTTCTTCAATGACTTTCACTGAGGGTTTTTTCTGTCTTGCGTTGAATTTCTAGTGGTTCCGTAAGTTTGACTGCTCCATCATTGGGCTACCAGCAGCATTTCCTCTAGGAATGAGTTCTGTATACTCACACTTTTTTTTGTCAGAAAGGTTTTCTGCTACAAAACCAATGCCTCACTGTTTTATTATATCATTCTGTTGTTTCTAATCTTCTCTCTTTGATGTTTGTATTTTTAGCTGCTGATCTCTCATTTAGACCTTACTTAGTCATGTTCATTCTGTTTAGCCCTTTGTCATTTAATAATGATTCCTCCTGGCTCCCAACAGGTTTTGCTGCTCTTTGAATAACCACCAAAGGTTCAGTAGTAGCTTTATCGATGCAGAAGTGGCAGAGAAGGAGAAGAGCTAGCTATTTTTTGAGTTGGAGATGCCGTGGTGTAAGTGAATTTTCCACATATTAAAATACTTTTGATCGATCTGAAAGGCATCCTGCATCCATAAGAAAATTCTTATGAAGTTGTACCAAGGCAGGAAAGGAGATGGGTGTTGTCTATGTTACTGGAGTAGTCATCACCAATTCTCATCCTTTGGGATCTTCTACCAGATGGCAGAGCTTAGGGCAGCCTTTGAGGTGCTCCAAGACCATGTCGAAGACAGAGCAAGGAAGGGAACTAGCTGTAGCAGCTCTCCTTCACTTCTTTCCGATGCAGCAGCTGGTATTTGCTCAATAGGAGAACAATCTGCTTTGAATATTCCCGCTTCAGTCAACCAATACATTTAAATAAGGGATTATTGCACTCTACTTTTTCAGTGAATGCTCTTCCTTTCAATACGTTAAGTAGCTACAATTTCCCTCCAAGTAACACTGCAAAGACCTGCTGAGTTTGCTTTTCAGTGTATCTTCCACCACTGCTGATTTCCAGGCTGCTTCTTCCAGCCTTGCAACTTCCATAGGGTTTTATTTGAGGAACTCATTTTAGGCCCCAGCTGAGATATCAACACAAAGCCCAGAGTCCCGACAGAGCAGCTAGGATTCCCAAAACACTAAATTTCAATAAGGTGAGAACTCTAGAACCAGAGTATATAGGCCGCATCATCTACTTGGCTCTATCTGTTGAATAAACACAAATCAGCAGGGGAAAATATTATGTTTAGGGGGATCTGCTGTCTCCTCTTTTCATTTCTAGCTTACATGGGTGTCTGTCTGTACAGGCATGGACAGAGCAGTACTGCTGAGCTCCAGAAGGGGAAGGACTCTTTTCCTGTGTGGTGTTAGTGAGTCAATGGGACAATTCCAAGTGAATTTTATTCTTGGATGCTTGTTATTCAAGCAACAAGTAACTTACGCTGCTGGAAAGGGTTCTATTTCAGGTATTCCCCCCAGCACAAACTACACGCACGCATGCACACACCGGCTTCATCTGGTTTGACGCATCGGTGTGAAGGCAGCATAACCGCATGGATTTTACAGCAATATTCCGGGCTAACAGGTGGGTTCCCGGGAGCTGAACATGACTGCTGATTTCCTGCCGACCAGGTA
>NW_009259429.1:2977237-2994801 GCF_000687185.1 Egretta garzetta | reverse complement strand
GTCTTCGCTTTCAGCTCCATTGCTTTTTCTTTCACAAGTGCATGGTTCTCCTGGATGTTTTATTATCGAGTTCTAGCAAAAAAACCCCCAAACTATATGACTAAGATGCCAGAGAAAAGCAGAACATTTATAATTTAAGGATAAATAATAATGTTGCTGGAGGGTAAAAATGCCATGAATCTTATTAACTACAGTGGTAATGTCTATTTAAAATGGTAATGAAAAGCAGTCTGCTCTGTAACCAAACTATTAAATAAAGGCCCAGACAACATTTTCAATCAAACCAACACCGCTGGTGTTACCAGCTTGCCCAGTCTACCTGAGGACCTGGTATTTTGCTTTGCTGCATGTTGCATTCTAAAGAAGTGTCTGGCAGACTCATAGGTTCGTGGACACCTTCTGATGCTCTGGTCTGACTACTGGTTTTGTTGGAGTTGCATCAGAATATATTTTTTCTGACAGGATGAGCAGGCCTATTAAACACAGAGTGGGGACTGGGACTGAAACTGGAAGCTGATGGTGGTTTACAAAATGGCCAATAACTGGTTGCATTAGTGTTGGTATGTGTTTTGCCATTGATTCGAGGGGAGCTGGATGTGGCCTGTGGTACATTTCTTTGCAAGGCACAGCCAAGCACGCTACGATTTATGGGTCTACACCTCTTCTAAGAGGCATCTAAAAAGTGCTGCAAGACTATTTATTGTCTTTGGTAGGGTTGTGCCTTGCCCTGGGATGGTGCCTTGCCCTGTGCTGCCCTGTGCCACCTCGGCTCCCCTGCCCTGCGGGGGCAGCTCTTGGAACCCCCTGGGGGTTTGCTGGATGCTTACAATCTTGTTCTGTTTTCTTAACAGGTTAATGCAAAACGGAAGTATCTTCGTCCGTATTTTGGTACCTGGATAGAAGCTGAGTTGTCTTGGGCTTCAGAGTTTTGTTGTCTCCATGCTCCGAGTAACTCCAGCAGGGTGTGGCTTACAAAAAAGCAAGGAGGGACAAGCTGGAAAGAGAGCTCCCTTGCCTTTAGTTAGCGCTGTTCAAAGCCTGGGCATTTGGAACTGAACATTTGGGCTTTGCATTGTCTGATTTTCTCCCCTGTAGCCAGTCTCCCTCCTCCCCTTTTGGAATAATTTGCATTATGGTCTTTTTTTCCCATTCAATTCTCCCACTGTTTTGGGGGGGGGGGGGGGGGGTTGTTTTTTTTTTTTTTAATGAGAGCTGGTGCAGTTTATCTCAAAATACTTGAAGCAAAGATGAATCCGGCCTTAAAGAACTCATGCGGTCTGCCACAGGGAGCCCAAGTGTTTGTGAAAGGCAGAGAGCCTCCAGCAGATGTTGCTTGCTCCTCCAGCGGTGTGCATGGCTGTCAGGAAACGTATTCTCTTTGTAGCTTCCTCCAAAAAGGCAACCACTAAGTAAGGTGCCATTAACTGGTTTTACTAGCCAAAACCAGAAAGTGAACGATGGGGAGCTGAATGGACTCAAGCAATGAGTTACAAGAGGCCCAGAGAAGAGAGATGATGGACTGGATGCAATTGGAGTCCTTCAGGGATCAAGACTGCAAAAGCTTTATAGACTCTGTATGACATAAAGAGGTCATGCAGATGGAAGGCGCTTTCTGTCTACCTCATCACGGTTTTCTTAGCAAAACAAGCCACCTGTTATCCTTTCCTCCTGAAATAAAGAAGGGCTGCTGCCTGCTTTGCATTTTTGACATTGCGCTTTTGTTAAACAGTGCTTTCTGTTGGGGGAAGCAGAGGACAAGGCCCACAGGAGTCACCCTTGTTTCTCTTTGCATGTTCCTCTCAAAAGGTCTTGCCTGAAAGCTGCACTCAGGGAGAGTATGACATCTAAATCTGAAGGTGGTTGCATCCCAGGCCAACTCCTTTCAACTGCCACTGGCGCTGGAGAGCAGCTGAAGGGGGGCTGAGGTGTGACACTTCAGCAGCAATTGACCTTGGTTCCCTCCCTGCATGGGACATGACTGGCACCTTGGTGACCTCAGATCATCACAAGGAGGCAAGTGGGGGATGCCAGAGGTAGGGCCAAATTGGTAAGCCCCAGGTGAGCCCAGAAGACATTTTGGGTACCAAGATGACCTCAGTGGATGCCCTGAGCCACTTTTGGTCCCCAAGTGACTTCAAGGGACCCTGTGGGCTCATGGGGACATTGGAGCAAAACACACAGACAGGGCTTGGCCTGGACTGGCCTGTAGAGGTAAAAATGGGGCATCGGTGACTTGACATGATCAGCAGGACCTAACCTGGAGCCCCCAAATTCTCTCACACATACACAGCATAGCTATGGCTATAGGGCATAAGAAGTCAGCAACTACAACATGGGGTACTCTGAGGACATCAATTAGCATATGGGGTTACTACAGGTCACCAAATGTCATGTGGGGTTACTAGAGGTCAACTTTACCCCAAAATGTCTGCTCAGGGGTTACTAGAGGTCAACTTAACACCAAAATTTTGGCTCGGGGTTACTTGAGGTCGCCAATTAGCATGTGGGGTTACTAGAGGTCAACTTTACCCCAAAATTTCGGCCCAGGGGTTACTTGAGGTCGCCAGTATAGCATGTGGGGTTACTAGAGGTCAACTATACCCCAAAATTTCTGCTTCCGGGGTTACTTGAGGTCGCCAGTATAGCATGGGGGGTTACTAGAGGTCAACTTTACCCCAAAATGTCTGCTCAGGGGTTACTAGAGGTCAACTTTACCCCAAAATGTCTGCTCAGGGGTTACTAGAGGTCAACTTTACCCCAAAATGTCTGCTCAGGGGTTACTAGAGGTCAACTTTACCCCAAAATGTCTGCTCAGGGGTTACTAGAGGTCAACTTTACCCCAAAATGTCTGCTCAGGGGTTACTAGAGGTCAACTTTACCCCAAAATGTCTGCTCAGGGGTTACTAGAGGTCAACTTTACCCCAAAATGTCTGCTCAGGGGTTACTAGAGGTCAACTTTACCCCAAAATGTCTGCTCAGGGGTTACTAGAGGTCAACTTTACCCCAAAATGTCTGCTCAGGGGTTACTAGAGGTCAACTTTACCCCAAAATGTCTGCTCAGGGGTTACTAGAGGTCAACTTTACCCCAAAATGTCTGCTCAGGGGTTACTAGAGGTCAACTTTACCCCAAAATGTCTGCTCAGGGGTTACTAGAGGTCAACTTTACCCCAAAATGTCTGCTCAGGGGTTACTAGAGGTCAACTTTACCCCAAAATGTCTGCTCAGGGGTTACTAGAGGTCAACTTTACCCCAAAATGTCTGCTCAGGGGTTACTAGAGGTCAACTTTACCCCAAAATGTCTGCTCAGGGGTTACTAGAGGTCAACTTTACCCCAAAATGTCTGCTCAGGGGTTACTAGAGGTCAACTTTACCCCAAAATGTCTGCTCAGGGGTTACTAGAGGTCAACTTTACCCCAAAATGTCTGCTCAGGGGTTACTAGAGGTCAACTTTACCCCAAAATGTCTGCTCAGGGGTTACTAGAGGTCAACTTTACCCCAAAATGTCTGCTCAGGGGTTACTAGAGGTCAACTTTACCCCAAAATGTCTGCTCAGGGGTTACTAGAGGTCAACTTTACCCCAAAATGTCTGCTCAGGGGTTACTAGAGGTCAACTTTACCCCAAAATGTCTGCTCAGGGGTTACTAGAGGTCAACTTTACCCCAAAATGTCTGCTCAGGGGTTACTAGAGGTCAACTTTACCCCAAAATGTCTGCTCAGGGGTTACTAGAGGTCAACTTTACCCCAAAATGTCTGCTCAGGGGTTACTAGAGGTCAACTTTACCCCAAAATGTCTGCTCAGGGGTTACTAGAGGTCAACTTTACCCCAAAATGTCTGCTCAGGGGTTACTAGAGGTCAACTTTACCCCAAAATGTCTGCTCAGGGGTTACTAGAGGTCAACTTTACCCCAAAATGTCTGCTCAGGGGTTACTAGAGGTCAACTTTACCCCAAAAGTTCTGCTTCCAGGGTTACTTGAGGTCGCCAATTAGCATGTGGGGTTACTATACATCAGTGTTACTCCCCAAAAATGTCTGTGGAGATGTCATCTGATTTTACCAGTTTTCACTGTCATCTGAGGTCACCAAGCCATCAACTCTATTTTTGGTCTATCGTCTGAGATCATCAAATTACACAGGATGTCTTTTGACATCAAGTTTAACCCGCTGGCCCCCGCAATGGGCTGTTCTGACATCACTCTGTTGCGCCATCAGCTGGCTGGAGCATGCTGCCTCAATTTTCTTCTCTGCTTCAGCATGGATGACACACAGCTCCAGTTTGGTGCTTGGTTGGCTTGTGATTGCAATCTTGGCCCAACATAAGACACAACCAACCTCAGTCAAACACTGAGCCCAAATGCTACTTTTCTGGCATGTGAGGTGAGACCTTTTGTCCCCGGGTCCAGCCCCTCCCCGTCCTCCCTTTCTGCCTTGGTCATGCTTTGAGGCTTGTAGCAGTCAATGGGTGCTGCAAGTGGGTGCTTACACCTACACCTGCCCAACCACCCCCCACTTTTTCTGCTGAAATATATCTCTGTCCATATACACTCTCTTGTCTGTGCTTAGGGTGTTCTGAGGAAAAAAGGCACCACATTTGTTCCCAGGCACGTCCTTGGGTCCCTCTGCTTTAAGGAACTCATGAAACTTCCTCACCAGCCTCCAGCTGTGCTCCACCTTTGAGGCTTTTGTCTGTCCCTACACATTGTTCCCTTCCAGCTCCTTCCCTTCATGCGCAGCAGTTGTGTGCCTTTACTTCGTCTTTTGGTTTTGCCAGTTCATGTTATCATCCTCCTTTTGCCTTCTGCCTTCGCTTCCCATCCATTATTTGGTTATGTAAAATGCATAGATACTGGTATTGTGCCCAGGGGAAACAGAACAAAACCAACCCTCCACCCTGCTCAGACACAAACAGGCGACCGGTGGCCTGCAGCGAAGGCTGAGAGGAACAGATTTACACAAAACAGGCAAATCAATGATACCAAGAAACTTGTCTCACTGCCCAAAGGACAGCGAAGACCCTTTAACAGCTGCAGTGATCTCAGCTGAGACTAAATAAAAAGACATAATTAGTATTTCTCCTCACGCACCCATGTCATCTTCAGAAACTCAAGGCACTAAACCCTTGATTAATTTATAAAAACAAGAGTCTCTGCTGAGTGCTGTACAAAGACACAGAGCAGCCTCAGTGCTGGGGACAGTCTCAAGCATGATTATAAAATCACAAATTTATTTTACTCCACTGTTATGTCAAACGTCACAGACACGTTCACGGTCCCCTCCAGCTGCTCCCATCAGCCATTTTCTTAGGCCTTCCCTTCCATTCAACCAATGCTCTTTTAATGCTGTGTGTGTATTTTTCAACCACACTGTGGGGTGAAAGTAAACGCCTGGTATTTTCTTAAAATACTGCGAATGAGAGCAGGAAAAGCAGGCAAGAGTTAGTACTCATTAGTACTCATTTTTCCCAACCATCTAACTCCTTCACCATGCTCTGTTTATAAACTATGGCTTTCTAGACTTCATCACCGACTGCGCAAATAAGAATGCAAATACTCATACAGCTGTCATAGGCGGTTTTATTCTAAACAGGGGAAATCATGGCAGATATTTGCAATCTGTGTTACACCACGTACACAGGTCCTGAAAAATTCAACTTAAAATGCACTTCATCAATGCAGGAAGAGACTATTGGCAATTTCCTCGGCATACAAACTTCCCCGTAGGTAGCCAAGCTCATACACAGCTGCCATCACAGCTCAGAGACACACAGTTTATTTCTAGATCTTCTCTGTAGCACAGAATTCAAACCACATTTTTCAACCATAAGAAAAAAACCAAACCCTGCTGTGCTGAGATCTCCTTGTCTTCAACCAGGATTGAGCAGAGACGTTGGAGATGACTTGATTCCAGCAAAAGCGTGTGTCCGCGCAGGGACGCAGAGCAACCAGAGTCCTCTTTTTCTGCCTCAAGGCAGTAATGACTGTAGCCATGAGAATAAAGGTCTGTCTGGAAGGATAAAATTGTTCAATCAGTTCAGAAACATTTTTCAGGAGCCTAAACCTCAGAAGCAAGGGAGCAAAAATTCTTTTTTTTTTTTTTTAATCAACCAAAACATGCCGAGCCTGGCTTAGGTTTTTAAAGAAACGAGTAAGTTGTCATACTGAGTCAGCTTGGTACTGCAACCAAAACACGAGGTATGATTTCTTCCCACTTCAATTAGCCACAGCTTGTTCATTAGCGTGGGCTGAGACACAGCTGGGCCTTCAGCTTACAAACTGTAAATCCCATGAGGAACCGCTGCCTAAGTTAGTTTAGTGCTGAACTAATTCATTGTAGGCAGTAAATAACTAATTAAGTGATGCAATGATTTACATTATGTGTAAAACCACAGCAATCCTAACGTCTATGGCCATACTGGTCAGATCAGAGTATACACGTGGATTTGGTACCTATTGGCATCCACGGGCGTCGGGCTAACTTGGCTATTTAGACGATGACACTCTACTTACCCACCCACATCCCTTCACGCGAAACCCTACCGCACAAAGGCAAAGCCTGACACCCCATTCGAACCCAGCAGCTCACAGAAATGGGGTCTTACTGCTCATCCAGTAAGTAAATCCTACCTTCCGCTTGCCCCGTTTCAGTCGCAGCTTCCTCCTTTCTGCACTGTTCTCCAGCTTCTCTCCTTGAAATCCAAGCTCCTCCACCTCCCCTTCCACTTTGAGCCAGCACATCTCCTGCAGTGGGAAAGGACCATGTACTGAGACCACACTAGAACATGCTGGCTCTGCAGCCCCATGGACGTGAAGAAAACAGCCCCCCCAAAGGAGGGAGCCAACCGCTGGTGCTGTGCTAATGAAGGGCTATGACTGATAGCATTGTAACGCTTAAATAAAAGCGGAAAAGGTATGCAACCATGTGCCCAAGGTTGCTTTATAGAAATAAAGGAAGGCAGGAGATGAATAGGTGAGACAGTCTCTCATTACCAGACATGACTTCACCTGTAGGCCTTCCTCTTGCCTCACAGCAATGACACTGGCTTTCTTTCACAGCAATTCATGCATTTCAAAGGGCCAAGAGCATAAAAGGAATCTAAAAATAGGTTAAAGCCTGAAACCAAAGAGCAGCTGTTTTGTTAGCAAAAAGAGAAGCAGAAGGGGGAAGAACTGTAGGACAGGTGTGCCAAACGACCTGTATTTTCTGTATTTTAGGCTTACAGAAATTCTTCTAGTACCCCGACGCATTTTAGATGCGCAGTAACTGATATAGCTAGGATGTACCATGTGTGTGCTCTTCTCTCCTTGTGCCAAGGAAGATTACTGGGGATCCTGGGATACGGACACATATCAGCACTCCGTATTATCAGGCACCCTACAGGATCACCTTGCACTGGAACAGGAAGCTCGCAGAAGCTCAGGTGGTGGCAGGAGGTCACCTGCTGGGGAAAGATCCTGGTGGAAGAGAGACAGAGGCTGCTGTTGCATCACTGCTGTGCTCTGACACAATAGCTCAACACACACTCTGAACTCGGGTTTATAAGTATCAGTTGCACAAGGTGGATTCTCTGCATCCTACACAGCCTCGGACATCTGCACTTCTCGAGTAGAGAAGAAATCCTTTCCATGCAGGTCAAGAATTCACCCTTTATCCAAAGACTCTGCAATTCATCAAAATGCTGTTCCCAACCTTGAAAGAGCCTGTACAGGCCAAATTCTTCAGTGATCTTGGAATGAGGGCCTGAAAACAGAAGGCAAATGGTGAGCAGAGCAAAGTGGGATTCAGTGTGCTCAGTCCAGCCAGGATTCACTGTGTTATCTGATTATGACACCATTATTAGACAGCTGGTATGGACACACAGGCCAGGAATGACATTATAAAAACACATTGAGCAGAGTTTTAGGTCATAGACACTGTGACCCAATATGGTGTGAGAAGGGATGAAACAAGTTGAAGCTAAATCCTTCAGATTACAGAGCCAAGGGAAAGACAAGATGCATCAACATTCAGGGTACAAGCAAGGCTTGGAAATGAGAAAATTGATCCTAGCTCTGTTAGACACTTGAATTTATCAACAATGCCTCCTTCCTCAGTCTCCATATAACCCATCTCTAGGGCCAGCTCTCCCTGAGACTGCTGTAACAGAGACCACAACTGGGAGAGCCCACTCTGTTCGGCCAGCTGATCGTTTCAGTGATTTGTGAGGCAGGGTATGGGCAGCCAGCAGCCACCCATGGTTCATCCTCGGCAAAGCCAGGCCATGGCCTGCAGTATCATCAAGGACCTTGTGTGGTTCCCCATGTAGTCAGAGGCTCAGAGATGTGCTATGTATGAATTCTGCCCACATGGAAAACAACACGGTCCCATGTCAGGTTCAGAAAAAAACATGGAGGATGCCCTTATGTGTATCAATAGGCAGAGAGCACATGCTATGACAAGATGACAGCGTGTAGGACATATCACCTTTCATCATCTTTGTACTTCATTCTATGGATACGCTTTGCTGCCTACACCTGGTCCCAGGCTGGTCCCTGCAGATGGACCATGATAGGGGAATTCCTGCCATTTCCACTGGCTTAGAAACACTTGGTATGACCCAGCCTTCCCTCCTGCTGCCTCTTCCAGCCCACAGCAAGCGCTGCGTGTGATGCAGGAGGCAGAAGGGGGTGTGGGACACGTGGGGGAGCACGTTGTTGCAGGTCTCATGGTGACTGCAGTATTGAGGTGTAGCCGACATTCTTGCCTCTATGCCAGGGAGCCTCTTTGCTTAGTTTCAGCAAAAGGTAAGGAAGATCAGCGGCCTCGGAGAAGCTACAGAGAACTGGCAGGTTTGGCTGCATCCGGAGAGGTCAAGACAGAAAGCCATAAGGAAAAGGAGGGCAGGGATAGAGCAAGAGAGAGAGAGGAATTTGTCAACAGAAAGGCAGACATTTGAGAGGGAAGGCAAGTAAAAATCCTTTTCTTTTTCCCACTGGATGAAGGTTGTACAGATGGACACTGCATTGCTCCTAGACTAGGACCAACGATGGTTTTGACAGTACAAAATGAGCAGGGCCAACTCAAGCATTCGGCGCCAAAGTCACACCCAAAGAGAAGCTGCCCTCTGGGCAAAGCAAAGCAAAAGGCAGCTTTCTGCACCACCTGTCTCTCACTGTTCGCCTCGGCTTTAGCCTTGGAAGATACCTGGTGCTTTAAAGACCTTGGCAGACAGGGATAGAACTGATCTGAATAAATCAATTAAGAGGTCCACATCTGAGCTACTCGTATCAGACTCACTTTAAAGTTAATGGACATCATGCCATTCATCATGCACTAAAATAGAGAGCTAGAATAGGACAGGTGAGTCATGCCTGAAAATACCTAATCACCTCCAGTATCTAATACGGGAAGCCTAGAGTGCCCAGAGCAGCTGCAGATGTATGCACACCGCAGGTTTCTGAGGTGGCGAGAAGTGAATCCCACCCCAGGTTCCTGTTAGTCACTCTCAGGAACTGGAACGACCCTTTCTTTTACCAACACTGCCTGCAGATCAGCTGGGAGAAATACTTGTGCTATGCTTTGCTGCCTTTCTCTGGCTGCCTCCTTCCCTCCCCTCTCCGCCCCCCCCCCAGATCCTTGAGCGCAAAGCCCAGGAACGTGCCAGTCAAGGCTGAGATCCACAGCACAGCTCCCTTCTCTTTTAAGGTATGTTTGAGGTACATGCCGCTCCTGGAGATCAGAGGTACTGAAAACCGAGGCTTTCAGCTGGGCTCTGTATCCACAACACCGCAGAAGAGCTAAGCACCATGTGTCAGATGAGTGGGATAAATCCCTCCCCATTAATCAAGGATCAGCCCCGCAGCCAGCTCCTGGGGCTAAGGCTTTAATGTGATCCGGCAAAGCAGGGGAGAGGAGCGGTAGCGAGAGAGATGGTTGCCCTGTGATTATCTTCAAGGGAGGTGGGGAAGAAGAAAGAGGGTCCTGGTGTGTCAGGCCAGGAGGGTTTAAAGACAAAACTGCCTGGCCGTGGCCTGCAGGGATCATTATTGGCAGGAAAGTCACCTTTGGGGCTGAAAATCACATAGTGCTCTTGGAAGGAAAAGCTCTTGTAACTGAGAAGAAAAGGCTTTCCCTTGCAGGGCCTGACAATATCAGTGGGAAGACCTGCATGTATTTGAAAGCTTCATTTACCCACGTTGTTAGCCACGTTGTCGCCTCCAGAGAGGCTGTGGCAGGGGACAGAATTCATTATGTGTGGCAGAGCTGCCAGGAAAGGATGGGAAAATGGTTTGGGCAGCACAGCCCAACCCAGAAACCATACCTGACTTTTGTGTCAATTCCAAAAATAAACAGGTTGGTTTGGGTTTTGTTTTTGTTTTGTTTTGTTGTTTTTTTTTTTCATCATATCTTCTTCCCGCATCCCTCTAAAATCACAGCATATTTCTCATGATCAGTGCTCCTCCATGACTACACTGGTACCTAAGACCTGCTTTCACCATGGGAGACCATGACCTCCCATATCAGGATACACTGAGTGTTACTGGAAAAGCCCTCAGTTCATGCTCTGGGGTGCCCAGCCCAAATCCCTTCCTCAGGCATGAGATGCGTGGTATTCTTGCTGTGTGCTAAGATTTTATCCTGGGTTATTATGAGCAGTTGGCTTTCCTTCTCAGCACTCATAGATAACTGGCTGTCAGGGAACGTATACAGATTTGACTGCCTGCCCACGTCTCCCTGCTCCCAGCCCACGGCCCATTCCTATTGCCCGAGATAACCCTTCGCAGAGCACTGAACTCACCGTAGTAAACCCTGGTGCTGGCCAGTAGTCCTCTGCTAGCACGTGGGAAGGAAGGAACAACGCTCACTGTGTATGCTTCCAAGGAAACTGCGGGCATGATCGCAGATATTTCCAATTTTATGTACCTGTTTGTACACATATTGAATATAAAGAATTTAGTCAAAGCTACTTTAGAGTTATCGATAACTTACCGTTGCAAAAATGGATGCCTCCTGGGTGGCTATCCCAATGAGGGCTTGTGCATATTCTTGGTAATTAGCCCTACAAATACCATCATTAAACTACTATAAAGAAAATGTGCAACTGAGCATGCTAATAATAGCACCACCAGTTTCTTATACTGAATGACTCCATAAAGATATTCTTTCTAACACCTTTGGCACAACTGGGACCTTGCATAATTAAATTTGATTTTACTTTCTTACAACTCTGAGCATAACTGGAGATTTCTAATTAGTTACAATTATTCTTTTCAGAAATGTGTTCTATTTAGTATAATCTTGTATTCATCTAGCCAAATGCCATACGTATTTATTATTATTATTATCTCCTGCTGATAGCTTTTTAACTTGAGACATTTTGACCGAGATAAATAACTACATGCCTCCCAACCACAAGTCTTTGTGTGGCATCTCCTTTGGGTGGTAAAATAATTTACTAAGTGAAAAACAGCAGTTTATGGAGATAAGATAATTTTCCATTCTACTATTTTAAGTAGAGATAAAAATGCAGGCTGATTATCTTCTAAATCTAACATTTCCACACCACACCCCCCCAAAATCTGCTAATAAAGTGGCCTCAAGAGAACTTCTGTTCTCATTAATGGAACTTCCTCACCTAAACGGGTTTCCCTTCTGCTAGAAGCCCCCCAGAGAAGCAGGCTACAGTTTTCTCTCCATGGCTACAATGGCTCCAGGGCTGGCTGGCATGCCCACGAGCGCTCCTCACGCCAGTCAGTTGGACATGCAAGTACTGCAAGGCCAGTAACATCCGTGCCCAAGAAGCCCACCCTGGTGTCAGTAAAAGAGGTATATCGGCCTGGGCTGGTGCAGCGCTCGGCAAGGTGCTCCCAAATACGGCCCACACCTGCGCGCCCCCCCGTGCTCCTGAAGTCACGTAGTGCCCGTTACAAGAGCAGCTAGGCAAAAAATACCTCTGCTTTCTGCACAGTTGTGCCTCGAGCTGAAAAAGCCCAGACGCGGTCTCTCACCGAGTTCACTCAAGCAAGAGGCATAGGCTGAATTACCAGCTAAAATGGAAACAGACAAAAAGTGATAAATTTGAGAACAAACCACCAGAACTTATTTACCTCCTGAGAAATTAATGAACCTCGTGAGCTCCTAGGTTGCAAAGCGACTCAGACAAACATCTTTTCCTTATAAAATCTGGGGATTTACAGCAAGTGGAAATGACTTTATGCTTGTCTTCCCTCTGCTTACTACAGGTACCAATCTGGTGAAATATCGAAGGGAAATGGCAAGACAAACCCTGTATCAAAATGAAAACAACATTAAACGAAGGAGCTGGAGCAGGTCAGGGAGTAGCATGTAACTTTACATATTATGTAAGTTATTTTTGTCATAGGGATGCTTACCATTTCTTTAGTGCTTTAATATTCACGGATGTAGGACACAGTTTGCCTTTGGAGGTGATTCTATCACACATGAGGCTTTGAAAAGATCCACCAGCAAGTTAAAAGTAATTGACTTTAGAAAAGCATTTGTACTTACCAAATACACTGCAGGGTCTCAAGGCTTTTTAGGTCAATGCTGTATCCAACTTACTTGGCAGTTTTCTCAACGCCAAGCACTCAGACATCATGTTACTTAAATAATGACATCATTTTATTTACTTGCAGATTTTTATGCATACAGGTTGTTTATTCTCCATGCTTCCCGCATTGTTTTTTTTCTGGACAGGAGCATTAGAAATTTACTTGGGGGGTAGGAACTGAAAGAAGGTAAAGTTTTAGGTTACTGCGTTTCAGCTGGGACATCCAGAAGCATACCAAGCCTTTCCCCCAGCATTTTTAGGTTAATGATGCAATCACAGCAATTGATTAATTGAAAATTACCAATTAATTCATTTTTTGTAGGTTTAGTCTCAGACTTAGTCTCTTTTGTCAAGAAATATACTTGACTAAATTGTTTTAAAGTATTCATAAAGTAAAAATCCTGAAGTTTTGTGTCTACCATGATACTTCTGGATGCACACACTTGAAAGACAACCCCCTGACTGCGTTAAAATTACCAAAAATTATGGGCTTATGGAACATAGCAGAATCCAGCCCATGATTTTTAATATGCCAATGTCAAATATGATCGATTAAACAAGAGATTTCATGTTTGGCATATAAAGCTCTCTATTCTAGGTCACTGACAGTAACCCTCCATCGTAAAGCAGTAATGAGCTTTATAGTTTCATTAAAATATTACTACTTCTTTTGTGTATAAAAGATGATTTCTTATCCTGTTCTCTTTATCTGTTTGTATTTGGCTCAGCTGTTCCATTATTGATGTAAAGAAGCAATTCAAAATTTAATGATTAATTTTCATGTAAATCTTTCTTGTCTAAATAATTGATGGGAAAGATGAGCCTAGGCATTTGGAGACAGCGGTTGTTATTCCTTTTGCTTTTTCCTATCTTTGTAGCGGTACGCTCTGTTGAGCGCCCTAGAGAACACACCTTTTTGGGGGGGATGGCTTGAATTGCCCAGCCTTGCATCATTCCAGATGGGGAATTATCTGAATACAAATCTCTTCTCTGTCCTCCAAAATCTATACATTCATCCTGTCTCCCATACGGTTAAGTACCTGATTTTGCATAAAGTCCTCAATCTTCTGCATCATGAGGAGCCTGGAAAGCCACAGACAGCTGATCCTGCAGCTGGCCTGTTTGTCCAAATGCCTACCTAAAAATGCTTGAATTTAGTAAACCGGGCAAAAGGCCAGGCAGCAAAACGCTCTTGCCCCACAGCATAATCCGTGCTCGACAGTCAGGATCGAGTCGTGCTCTGCTCCTGTGCAAGGATCTTCCTCTGCTGGGTTCACAGACGTTGCTTCTGGAGATCCCAGACTACTACCGTAGCACTGAAAACTACTCCAGCTTCGTTCAAACTCTTCCAACCCTGCTTTTCATTATTCATTAATTTGTATTTACTTATGTGGCCCAAGCCTGTAAATAAATCTCTGATGGACCTCTAAAGCCCAAGGGAGAAACTATCTGGATCTACCAGGGCATCTCCTGGGAGAGAAAGTCTCTTCCATGGTTTTAATACAGCTTACATCGTATGATTTTCACAGCAATTAATATATTCAATAAACTCATAGAATGACCTCCTTTCATAATGTTTAAATTTAAAATTTCATTACAATCTGAAGAAAATACTCTGGACTAGAAAACAGGCTATTCTGGGGAAGATAGGTTAGCAGTTTCCTCCTACTCTGCCCTCCTAACATGTTAATACATAAGTATTTTCTTTAAAAATTAAATAGAATGGTAAGCCATAACAGGGAGTAAATGTTATGAAGATCGAAATCTCTACTGCCATTTACGTGATAAGCTAAAAAAAGTAACCATCTTTTTTTCACGCTTGGGGGTATTTTTCCCTCAGAAATCACTTTTTAATCTGATTTAAATCCAATTAAGTCTGAACATCTAAAATGAAGAACAAGTCTTTGAATTTATGTATAACTGATTTAACTAATCACTGTCTTACTGCAGAGCTACTAAGCAAACAAACTATGAAAAATAAATGTGAAATTAGATCTAAATCACAGACAGCCTTGATTTTGTTTTTAAAATAAATAATCATTCTGTACAAAGCATGGGCCCATCTTTGCTACCAGCAAGTCAAAGCTGCTGTTATTAGATTTAAAAACTAATGGTGAAAAATGACATTATAGCGCAAAAAAAAAGACACTGCGGCATTTACCTTCACATTCAGGACTGAAAGCATTTGTGTTCCTTGACGAACCCTGCTCCAGACACACTGGGGACACTGCAGCAACTAGGGAAGCCCCACTGCTTCAACAGCTCTACCCCAATTTTGGCTGGCCACACATTTAGCACTTGGCTTCTTCAATTTCTTATGCTGTCTTTAGCCAAGCACTGTTGGCTGGTTGCTCCTAGCGTGATGCCAACCTGGGAGGTGTCCCACCATCCCTCATACTCTCCTTACCTCCCCTGAAAGGAAGGGATGAGCCCCAGAGCCTGCTGGATCCACAGCTCCGACCTGATGGGCACCCAGATGCCCCGCGGGCTCCCTGACCCCCACACCCCTATCCCCCAACACCTGAGCAATACATCACATTGCTGGCTGTCTCCTGAACAAGGCAGCAAGCGCTGTGGAGGGGGTTCATTTGTGAGGGGGGTTTGAATGCCAGGTAGGAAGCACCACCCGTTCATCTTTCTGCTGCTCCATTAGTTCCTGTTCTTCTTCATCTGCCAGCACTGACACCGAATGCTAATCAGATTGGGCTTTGGCTGGCCTCGGCCTGCCATTTCCAGGTAATTAGTCCAGGTATGCCGCACTTTACTCTGACTTCCTTGTACAGCAAGCAACTGTGGTAATCCATGGATATTTCAGAAGCGTCTGAGACCTGGAAATCTCAGCTCCTGCCACATCTGATCTATAAATTGAAGAAAGAGCACGTTACTGTCATCTCAACTGTAGCATGCTGCATGTTACCGAATATCATAATTGTATAACTACAGGATAATGGAATAACTTTTAAAGCTCCCTGTCATAAAATATCTTCCATTAAAGTTGCTGTCTGCTTTGTATGTGGAAACCGCTATCTCATCAGTGAGATGACACTGGAATACTGCCAGGCACCGTGTGGCTCAACGCCTGATAAAGCAGCTTCCTCACTGTGGATCACAAGCTTCATAGCTGCAGGCCGACCTCCTCCCAAACCGGTTAGCACAAATTAATGTCTGCGCCCAGCTTCCTCAAAGCAATCTCGTTGATATTTTTCCTTCCTCTCTCGCAGGCGTGTTCCCATACATTGGAACTGGGCTCCCGGAGATTGCATCTGGAAAAGCATTCTGCAGAAACAGCTCATTCCTGAAATACCTATCGGCTGCCTACCATAGTTCCTATCCGACTCCAAATGCTGCTTGCAACATTTCAGCAGCTATTCAGCCTGGGCAGTAAGAGCAAAGATGACAAGCCCCAAATGACAGCTCTTAACTCGCTGCCTCATTCCTTTCCATGAAATAGTTTTTTCTCCTCCTCTTTTGAACTATGCAACAGATTACAACGCTTTCAGAGGGGAAAAAGTGGGAAGCCTCACACAGGTGCCTTGGAGCTATGTCTTAGGTGTGCACACCAGGAAAGAAACTTTCTCAGATTATTTCTGAAGATGCCAGCACAGCTCTGTGCATCCAGCTCAGTGCTGTGGCAACAGGCAGCAGTAAGCTTGGCTGTCATTTGCCAGTGATTTTGCTCAAGGTTTAAAGGAAAGGACTACTCATCTAGAGGTCATCTTAATTTTTTTATGATACTCATTTCTATAATCCAAAATTTACGACAGGTTAAAAAAAAACCCCAAAACACACCTTCAAGAAATTTTAAGCCACTTGAAGATTCTCCCATTCAGTCCATAACATATAAATGTTCCAATTTCTCATCTTGTTTGCAATCCCTACCTAATAACCCTTGGCACTGAAGAGGATTAAGCAATAGGATAATTTTCACAAATCATGTCATACTCACCCAGCACTAACTGAATGCCATTAAAGGGCCAAGCATCCAAGTTGGAATTGCAGGTATTTATCTTCCTCCATTAACAGCACAGAGGAGCCCACAGGCAACAGCAGAATTGCAAGAGGCTGATATACAAACAAGCCCCAGGTTAACTCCCAAAGTTTGCCAGAGCTGGCTTTTGGTCCTGGACCTCTCCATCAGAGGAATCAGCCAGCCATATGAAACTGGAGGCCTTAATTGCCACGGTGCTCTGTAAGCTGCTCCAGTATCGCCGTTTTACCTGGTATCTTTAGGTTTGTTATATTCCAGAGAGCCCAGGTGTCGTGGGGGAACACATTTCTGTCCTTCCTTCCTTTAAGGTTGATCTATTGGGAGATTTTCTTCCAGGTAATTTTTTCCCCTAAATATTGACAGTCAGGAAAACTGAAAGAAAAACATACCATTGAGAGACTTGAACCATTTCCTCTCTGATCTGGAAAAAGGTGACTTAGTTAAAAGGTAATAAAAAGTGATGGATTTGTGGGTGAGCAAAATCATCTATGATATATTTTAAAGCACTTTTGATATATTTATTAAAAGTCAAGATGTGCTTCAAAAGAAATGGCAGTGCACTCTCAAAAAATTGCATGGCTTAAAAAAGATGCACTTAAGAAATGAATCGACACTTTTTTTTTTTTTTAAATTGCACTGGGATTTATCAGTGTGGTACCAGTAATAGGGAAGGTTTTACTGCAGCATTCTAATTAGCACAACCGGATCTTCTATAAACTTGAGGACTCCAGATTTACAACAACAGGGAGAGATGGGTTTATGCACAAAGCATTTTTACAGTATTTATTATGGAACAGTCTTCCTCTCACCTGCCTATACTGCAGTCACTGTAGGACATGCAAAGGAAAATAGGATGGACATTGCTGCTGGCAGTGCACCTTCCTGATGAGGCAGCATTTGTTATCTTCTCCTGCATAATTTGATTTAGATATGTCACCATTTTAAATATAGCACAAGCAGTCAAGTAACTTTATTTCCCACTTATAAGGCCATCAACAGAATAAAGGCAGGCAATGGCGGGGGGGTGGGGG
>NW_009259429.1:2967114-2977224 GCF_000687185.1 Egretta garzetta | reverse complement strand
AACTTAGGAATTGCTTGAGCCTGAATTTGATTAAGAAAAACAAGATTCGGCAATTCATACACACACAAACATGCTCCTATTATTTAAGGCTCAGCAAATCTCCCAGAGGACAGTTTAATGGCCACTATCTGCCTTGACCAGATGAAGTCCCTTTTCTTAATCCCCAGTCCTCCTGAACTTTAATCCACTGCTATTTAAATTTGTCATAAAATCTTTTATTTGCCTTGCCATGTTATTACCCAATCAGTAAGTGTATTATGTCCTAATAACTTGTACGTGTTCACTTTGGAACGCGAGCAGAGGATAGGTTACTGTGCCTTCCCGAGCCAGCTGTAAATAAAACCACCAAATTATAAAGTAGAGAAGAAACCGTACAGCAAGATCAAAAGATCCTGGTCCTCACCCTAGATTAGCATCGTGAAAAGACAGGTCCTTTCTTCTTTTGCAAAAACAATTTTTTTTCTCTTCTCCCCAACGTTTACTCAGTGCCATATTAACCCTTTCAATGCCTGTACCAGGCAGAACAAGCCAGGCACCTCTCGGGCCTAGGAGCCACATCTGGGGATGCCTTGCAGGGGCTTCGCAGGCTGGGGTGGAGGGCAAAGTGGGGTAGAGGTACTGATGGACCCAGTTCTCTGGCTACCAAACCACCACCACCTACCAGACCACGCTGCCCTCCGGACCCAGGAACGTGCATAGGGGTAACACCGTAAAACAAGTCAACTCACAGGCTGGATCAGCATCCAGCAAGCTTGAGAGACTATCCTGCAAGAGAGACAATGATCAAAAGCTGAATTAAATTGATAGCGAAAAACCTATTCGTGTTCCCATGTCCGCTGCAGTTTAGGTACGTAACTCACGGCAGGTGTATGTCACCGAATTGCAAGAAATCTGTTTTCACAGAAAAGCAACAGCTTGAGTGAAAACAACCTTGTCAAGAGAGAACGGTCTCCCTTCCCCCAGCCTGAACTAAGCAGCTATTAAAAGCTACCAGAATACAAGAGGCAAAATATTTACTGCATGTTTATTTAAACATGCTACACAGTCTCCTTGAATTACAATACCACTCCTGCTCCTAGCTGCATTTTTAACCTTCTAGAGTTTTCTCTTCTTTAAGCCAAGGGAATGAATTTGGCAGGGAAACAATACTGAACCTAATACTTCACTGTATGCTCAGTGACTGTGTCCTGGTTTCGGCTAGGACAGAGTTAATTTTCTTCCTAGCAGCTGGCATAGTGCTGTGGTTTGGATTTAATATGAGACGAATGTTGATAACGCACTGATGGCTTAATTGTTGCTGAGCAGTGCTTACACGAAGTTAAGAACTTTTCGGTTTCTCATGTTCTGCCAACTGAGAAGGCTGGAGATACCCAAGAAGCTGGGAGGGGACACAGCCAGACCAGCTGACCCCAACTGGCCAAAGGGATATCCCATGCCATATGGCGTCCTGCTCAGTATATAAACTGGGGGAAAGCTGGCGGGGGGGCTGCTGCTCAGGGACAGGCTGGGCATCAGTCGGTGGGTGGTGAGCAATTGCATCGTGCATCGCTTGCTTTGTATATTCTTTTATTATTATTATTATTACTTTTTTATTTCAATTATTAAACTGTTCTTATCTCAACCCACAAGTTTTCTCACTTTTACTCTTCTGATTCTCTCCCATCATCCCACCGGGAGCGAAGTGAGAGAGCGGCTGCTTGGGGCTCAGTTGATGGCTGAGGTTAAACCACAACAGACTGCTAAAAATCCTGTGACCTCTTGAGCTCTGCTAAAATAGAGCTCCTTTAATATTTTGCTAACCTAACTGTATGTACTGAAAGTAAATGGTAAAACAACGGGGCTCTGACTATGCCTGGTGTTAGGAGAACTGTGAACTTTTGATTTGGAGTCTTTTGACAGAGGCAGAAGTTATAAATATCAGCAAGTGTTCTGCAGTGCTTCACTGATGTTCCCCCTGTGCAATTTGTTTACTGCTTCAAGATATTAGACAGACATATATTTTACCTTCCCTGCTAGTAGCCAATTTGCAAGAAAGCAAGTAATATAAAAATGGCTATTTACTCTGTAACAAGCAGTACAGTACATTATCACTCGACATTGATGTTGTTACAGGATAGCAAATCAATAATCAGTTCTTATTCAGTAACTTTACAAACCATCTGCTTCTATCATTGCAAAGCATGCTCTGCTGCAGCAAAAGCCTTTACTGCCACACTAACAAACAATTCCCTTCGTAACATCTAAGACGATGACAGATCAAAAGCTTTTTAATTGCTTTACCATTTAAATAAGTGAGTTAGGTTATACAGAAATTCTGCGGAAAGAGATAAATTGTAACTCCCTGTGAAAGTTCACCCTCATCAGAAAATATTTTGTTTACCTTTCAAACTCAGCGTTTGTGATTATATGATATATTACATTATTAGACCCTACATGGCAATTTTATTATTACCATTTATCATCCGATCGGAGAGGGCCCAAGACGTGCAGCTGAGAGCAGCACACACCGACCTCGCTCCAAAGAGTTCCCCCTCCACACAGCTCTGGCTGGAGGTGACTGCTCAGTTCATCTGTCAATTTGGGCATCCTTGTAGAGGCCCTCAAAGGTATCTACTGCTCTTCACTAATCATCTGTGGAGCTCACCACTCATTTTAAGGTACTGTTTCGTTAAATATCTAAGAACAACCTGGAAAGAACTATACAGTCACTGTAAAGTCTCAGGCATCCCATAGAATATTTAAGAAATTTTCTACGAGGGATGAGTGGGGGGATGTGGGATGGGGAGGGCAGAACCACAAGCAGAATGTAGTTTGGAGGTTTACAAAGTTTCAAGCCTCCAGTAATCGCTTTTAAGCTGCCAATAGAGTCATTGGTTTCCTCAGTGAGTTGAGTGCTCATTAGAAAGAAAAAAGCAATGCAGTAACTTGGAATCCCAGTCCTGCTCTATTTGACTCACAGCCCTTTGCTTCATCAATAAATCTTGCCGTTACAACTCCAGCCCGGCAGCTGGGAAATGCCACGCTGCTGGCTGGCTGCTCTGCTTTCCCGTCCCCCCGCCCCCCCCGGCACCCGCCCCACTCTCACCACTCCCATCGCACGCAACTAAACTTCAGACTCCATTAATATTATAAAACCAACAGAGTTTTTTTTCCCCCCTCTATTCTGTAAATAATTCTGCCCACATGTCTAAATTAAAACATGGCAACAACCTTGCTCCAGACTCCCGCTCCCACCATACCTGATCCAGCCACGGAGGAGCAGGGAGCATCCATGGGCTGTGCCCACCCCCAGCCCATCCTCACCACCATGGGGAAGCCGCAGCTCCAAGACTCCTGCTTTTGGACCTTCTCCCAGTGGCCAGGGGCAGCGGCCACTTGCCACAACCCAGCCACCAGGTGTTGTCAGGATTTATTTTTAAATAAAACCACAGCAATAGAAGGCTGAAGCGGTTTCAAACCTTGAATGCCCACATCCTAAGAGCAAAGAAAAGAAATATCTAATAATCTTTTAGTGTATTGACTCCTTTGAACTACTCTTTTTGGTTTCCTTGGCTTAGGAGTCTTTCCTATAAATCACTTCCACATTTAGTGTCACCAGCTTCACGAATTCATTTGTCTTTGCTAAAAGCATCATTACTTGTGTTTATATTACCTGGCTCTTCAACCCATGTGCTTCTCTTGCACACTCCTCTTGTAATTTAAACTGCCCAATGACATCATATTTCCAACATTAAGTAATATTAGCTTGATTTGCTTGATTTCAGCTCCGTTTTTCTCTCAGGCAGAAAGCCAAAAGAGTGCTTGTAACCTAGAATATTCAGTGATGTCCCATTACATATTTGATAATGGCTTTCCAGTTTGTGAACTGTTACCTCTTCGCTGTGTCTGGTGCTAGCCTGAGCTTAATAAACCAGTTATTTTTGCTATAGGCAGTACTCTCATGTCATAAAAAATGCAGAAATCTCATTCTGGAGTTACTGCTCGCTTTGACATAATGCTTTATTTTCCTTTTGGTTCTCTCCCTTCCATTTGCCAACTTTGACATAATAACTTCATTTGCCTCGATTTCTGAACATCACCCCATATATAGAGAAAATTCCATTAACCAGTAGCTTTTTTACTACACTACTCTGCAATCCCTTTGTCCACATCTGAACTATCCTCATCCAAGCTCCCAACCCTCTTCTTATTTTTAAGCTATCACAAATCATTTAACTATTTTAAATTAAGATGCAGTAATCACACAAGCCAATCACACACGGTGACGTTTTAAATTTTATGTTTCGCTGATCAATTTATTTCACTTTGATTACACTTGCTAAAAGATACTTTTTGGAAAGGATGTATTTTCTGACTCAGAAATGTTTCTGCATGCACTTTTATGATATGCCATGGTGCACAGTGAGACCACACCGTGACTTACTGGCATGGTGCTCGATGCCTAGTTTTTCTGCATGAGAGCTGGTACTATGAATTTGGCACTGCCACTATACTATGGTATTCCCCTTATGAACTAAAATTGCTAAAGGTACACACTTTTGTACTTGTCTGCTCAGTGAAAAAGATTTCCTGGGTTTCTCTGTAGGCTCTCTTTCTTATTTTCTGGGGGTTTGGGGAAAGGGTCTTTCCTCACAAGTTTATTTTTTTTTCTGCTTACACTGAGGCACAAGAGTTGGTCACTTTTTGGCATAAATTCAGAATAAAAACACTGCAAGGAAAGTAGGTCAGCATGAGCACCACGTTTCACTCCTTTCCCAAACCAGACCCATCTCCAGCATCAGCTGCCTCCCAGAAGCTCTCAGGCTCCCATAAAGGCAGTTAGATATCTCTAGCCCGTTATTTTCAATGAAGGCTCAGATGCGCATTTAGTCTTGGCACATTGAGCTTGGCCTGTACCAGAAGCATCAATCTTTTAGATCAGCAACTGGACTGTGGCCTCTCCTGAAGCTGCCCAAACACCGCCTGCCTCGGAGGGCAGCTGGGCTCACAGCCCCCCAGCTCAGCCTGTCCCGAAGCCTGGGGCTCCCTGCAGCCTATGCGCCAGACTCGCGGGGAAAGGCACACGCCGTGCATCAGCCAGTTCTCCAGGCCTATCCCCTCGCTCCAGAAATTTCAGCTACTTGGGCATCTGCCTTTCTAGTGGCCTCTGTGGCCCAGGGCAGGCTGGACTCCGACCAAAAGCAATAATAAAAGTTCAGCGCTGAAACCCCCGGAAAAATGCATACACTAAAAAAAATGTACATTTTCAAAACACTTACTTTTCTGAAGCTTATCTCTGAATTTTAGCACAGCTAGGGTATAATTTTGAACACATGAGACTGACATTTCTCAATGGCACCCTTGTAGAGGATCAACTCACCTAAAATAGATGGCATACATTTATTTTTACTTGAAATAGTATTACTTACACTAGACAAGCTTGCTCTGTAAATAATATTGACAAGTAACACAGAATGAGATGGCTACTCAGAGGTGAAAAGGTCATCAGGGATAATTTCTTCTTTCCCCAATCGTAGAGGATATATATATGCACACCATAATCCCACATAGCTTACAATAATGCTTTACCTCAAGAAGAGAAATAGCTTTGAGCTTTTGCACTGAGCAATACTTAGGCAATGAAAACCTTCAGCTTAACACCTCTGAACTTTGGAGGCACACAGAACTGAGGCCAACATTCATGATTTACACCGTCCTGCACGACCCTAAATACTTTCTGGTGATGCCTGAAGTTTTGTTAAGGGTTGATGTGAGAGTGCTATCTATTATAGGCTCACCTATCCTCCCTTCTATGGGTCTACTGACTTGGCTTCAGATACAGCCGTGTTCTTGGTTTACCAAATGCATTTTCAGAGACTGCTGAGGCAGTTCTGAGAACTCCAGGCAGAAAGGATATGGACCATGCTCAGGGACAGTCTGGAGTCATTCTTTCAAATGGCAGAGATTTAGTTGCCCTGTTCCCTGAGAGGCAAAATATTTAAGTGAGAAGTCGTTAAAAAAATTATAGGGTGCTACACCTACAAGTTAGCTAATTGATTTGGTCTGGCTTCCTTTAATAACAATGGGGCTTTTGAGACTGAGGTCCAGACTACACATTAATTATAGCTATGACTAGTATAAAGAAAAAAAAGTGGTATTTGAATGAAAAAAAAAAATCAGTTACGCTTCCAAATTTCCTTTTACTATAGGCATGAAAGTAAGTATTTCTTTTGCTTAGTTTTCACATTACCTGCTCAGTCCCTGTTCAGACTGTAGGACTGTAGCAATGGGAAGGCCTGAGAGATCAGCAAAAGAATCAAGAAAAGTGAAGAATAAACTGTAAAGAAGAAAACAGTCGCTTTTTCTTGTAAGTAGAATTAAAAATACTTCTAAATTCAAGAGACAACAATACCTTTGACATGGCTAATTAGCCCACTGAGATAAGGATTGCTTTGTTATGCATTTGATTGCTTCTTTCCATCCAGTCCTGGGAAGCTCCTCCTTAACCATCCCACACACTAAGAAAAGCAGATCATTCCCAGCATTTCTGACATTTCCAAGGCACCAGCAGAAGACATCTACCAAAGACTTTTTCCTGACTTTGGTGGAGGGCAGGGAGAGGGGGAGGAATCAAGCTTATTACTCCGCTTCACCCATTAAGAAGAAACAACACATGATTGCTGCCATACTGCTGTTACCAGTTATGAGGGCCTCCTCCAGAGCCCCCAGCTCACCGACCACCACCGCGGTGCTTCCCACCCCGGTCCCAGCACGTCACGCCCACAGCACCTACCTCCTCCCACCACCGCACTTGCAGGCAGTGGTAGCTCATGCACGAGAGAAGAGCCAAAGCAGCAGTTAAACAGCATTTTGTCTCAGCAGCCCAAACGCTCTCCAAAGACTTGCTTTGCTGTGCCAGTAGAAAAAAAGAAAAATATGGCAAAAGTGCATCGCCCAGGACCACACAAGAGAGATTTCCTTCCGATTTCGACAAAGTGCTGGTGGTGTTTCTGTGGTAGTTTCTAACTACTATTTTTGCATGATAACTTCATGCAGTAGTTATCTAGCTCTCAAAGATGTCTTCTACCCTGCAAATCACAGAATAAATGTGTGGCTAATGAGTGAACTAATCAGCTAATGATTTAATACAAATGTGAGTAAATGACCAAACCTGGGGTCAGGCTGAAAAATCACCTCTATAGCTGCAAATGTACTTTTAAAATACATACTTGGTTTTCTTTAACCCTTGTCTTAACAGGTAAGAGCTTACCCTTAAATTCAGTGCTTACCTGAACATACTTCGGTGATTCTCTGATTCTACTATCATAGGCATTGAGTAGAGAAGTCTAGAGGCACAACAGCAGCAAAGCCCTCACATTCTAGCACCCAGAAGGGAATTCTGCATAATATTCAGGTAGGAAAACAAATCTGCATATTTAATACTGAAATGAAAGGGAATCCATCATAACTAATATAAAGCAGCACTGGATTAAATCAAATATATCTGCAATTCTTGTGACAGAAAAAGTAGATTTAATCAAAACTGCAATCAATCAACTGCATTATTAGAAAACAGGATTTTTCAACTCTGGTTTAATTTCATTATAAGCTCCTGGTCTCCGCTTTGCATTTGAGTGATGGTGTGATCTGCTGCAGAACCTCTAAGCTTCTTCACTGAAGTGCCTGGTGGATCTAGATGTGTACACACGTAACCACATAGGCGTTCAAGAACAAAGAGCTACAGGACAGGCACGGAACAGTTTGACAGAATCTACAGAGCAGAGAATGGCACCCAAAAGCCAGTGCACTTGTGTCTCTACTGCTGCATCCAGGGTAAATGCTGTCACAACCCTGGTAAAACCTCTGGCTGTAACCCCAGTACCACCTGAAGAGAGCCGAGCTGGCTGGGTAACTCAGTGCCTTTTCCCAAGGTGGTTTCTCCCTGTCAGGATAGAGGTATGTACAAGAAAGAAGCCTGAATTGCTCCAGATCCTGTTGTAGCTACTTTGATCTCAAAGAGAGCATGATAAAGCTTGCTTCCAAACACCGCTCAATTCCAATCAAACCACTTAAATAAAACAATCTCACGTACAAATTTAGGAAGAGAAAGAATTCAGGTGTGAGGTACTGCTGAAGCAAAGATTTCGCTCCCAGCCAGAAATCCACTCATCAGAATTCAGTGCATCCCTCACATTGCACAGCTGAAGTAGCAGGAAAGAATTTAAATGACACATATATGGTTTGGGGGCCTTTTTTTTTTGTTGACTGACTCATGGTTTTTTTTTTGACTGGCCATGATTTTTGACATTATGTGCCCATGTGTTGTGAATCTCCTGGTGATGGTTATATTAAAAAAAAACACTGAATTTGACCCTTTTTATCAGCTTATTGATACACACCCTTCTCGGGTATGCCTAAACCTGCTTATGTGGGACCGTTCACTGGCAGGTAGTAACAAGGAAGAACCCTGTTAGCACCTGCAAGTAGTATTTGCAGATTACAAGCAATGCCAGCACTTCACTAACACCAGTCTGAGGTCAGTGACCAGCTGAAACAAGATTAAAGAACTGAATATGGAGCATTCAGGTTGGAATTTTATTTACTTTTTTTTTTTAATTTCTACCACCATGAGTCTTCCTTACAGCAGTTTAAGTTTTGATGCGCACCAAAGATCTACCTTAAGAGGAACAGTAGCTTCGTGGCATGTATGTATTTCTGATGGCAGAATATGTTCCTCAAACAATCGTGCCTTATCACAACACTCACTTAAAATTTTACATTGAACTGTATCATGGGGCCCTTTTGAAATCCCTTCATTAATGATGACTATGTAAGTACCATTAGATGTGAGACATTCCCATATTGCTCGTAGGAGTTACCATTTAATTCTATTACAATCTACTCCACCATTTGTGTAATCACTCCTGACACTTTACATTTTGTTTTGTAAAACATTATTGTCTGCCACAGAAAAAAAAACAAAAACCCCACAAACCAAACCAGATGATACTTTGTTTGTCATTGCAATCTGATTGGAAAGGTGTTATTAACTAAATATTTTACACAGTTATACTTGGAAACTCACTGACAGCTCTTGGGAGAGAATACATTACTGGGGACAGTTGTTATTTAGATCTCTGAGGCAACACAGAGACACTAATAAATCTCCCACACGTTCCTGTGAATTCGGCAGGTATTATTCAGCATTTGTGGGAACAGTTTGGATTTTCTTCGGCCTTTAATAGAGCCTAGCGTGGTTCGGTGTGGTCCATGACTCTAGAAAGCCACTATAAAGGAACACTTGCGCTTGCTGTATCCCAGTAGGTGAGTTTGCAAATTAACAGGGAGTGGAACCGAGAAGTTGCTTCCCACACAAGACATGATACAGCGTTCTGGTTCAGTACCTAGGCTGAGCTTTTTGCCAGAAGGAGAAGGCAAAGACTTTTTACCAGAGCTGGGATTTTCATTTTCTGTTTCTCACTCATTTATTTTTTTGTTATCAGAAGTGTTTCATGCAGAGAAAATATTCCTTTACAAGATAAGTAAGCAGAAACAGCTATAAAATTCCAACTGCCTATAGTGAGAGTTTTAACCAAGTCCCTTAATTAGCAGCAAGTTTCCTTTCACAGAAGTTATACTGGCAGTCGTCCTCACGTTAATACTGTTGTCCTCACCTTCTGAGCAGAGAGAAGGACCATATCACAAACAAAGAGATTTTTTTCAGAAATTATTATAATAAACTTGATTATTATTATTTTTTCAGCATTTTCACTGTAGTGCCCATAAGGAATTTCATCAAGAAAGATGTTTTCAAAGTTCTTACCTTGGTCACAGAGGAACACAGTGAATTAAATTTCCCTCCTCAGTGTGCTCTTTGAGCTGGGGCTGTGGCTTCTGAGCACTCTGAAGGTAAATGGGATGTGACTAGTGATCAAATTGCTTCATAAGGAAAAGTTCATCACAGTCAGGGTAACTGCTTAAAATGCAACATAAACAGACAGGTCCGTGTCAATATTTTGACTTTGCGTAAACAATTCAAGCCGTATCATTCTGCAGATAATGACACATAATGCTGCATAAAATACTCTGAAAGGGCTTTACTGAATTAATCTGCATTTGAGCTCTGGAAGA
>NW_009259429.1:2959284-2967053 GCF_000687185.1 Egretta garzetta | reverse complement strand
CAAGGTCTGGAGCTTTCAGAAAACATCCTGGGAAAGGGCTTCACTACTACAGGGTAAATGGGAAAAGAATGGTTTTCAGACCCTGCATTCTCCTTAATCCCATCCACAGAGCTTCAGAAACTGGTCTGTATGACACTGGAATATATGATTTTGTCCAAGTAAGTATAAAAGAAGTATTTTTTGCAACTCTGACGCTGTATCTCCGTGGAATATATGATTTTGTCCAAGTAAGTATAAAATTTTTTGCAACTCTGACGCTGTATCTCCAGGCAAACACTCTCCCCATTGAGCAACATTGCGAGTTCAAGTCGGGAAAGGGCAGCGATTGGTGTTTTAAAACTCTGCTAATAAAACAAAGGGAAAGCAATCTGTACATAGGAGTTTATTTAGATGCCCACAAGTTTTAAATCATTCCCCTTTATATCTCAGCCCACTGGATATCTCATCCAACTGAATTACCATTGGGGTTTACAATGTGATATACAAAATGAGCTGACGTTATGATTTACAAACATCCTTTGAGTATCATATAAAACACAACTGTTTCCCTTATTATACAATCATTAGGGCAATGCAAATATAGTCGATACATTAGTAGCTGGAAATGATGGGGCATTTTAAGAAAATAAATTTAACTTTATCACACAAACCTGTTAGATAAAACAAACCCTGTTTAAAAAAATGGGAATAAAGTTGTCTGAATGATTGCAAGTAACTTTTATATTGTTTTTCCACTGCCCCCTTATAAGAAACATAACAGTACTTCATTTAAAGGACAACTAGTTTTTTCACTGTATAGTCACACTTCATTCTTATTAATCAGTTTCACATTTTCTGCATGAAACGATGAAAAACTCACAAATGTAGACTTTCCAAACTGTAGCCACTATACTTATTTCTGCACTCTTTTCCATATACTCGGTGTGTTTAACTAAATAAACAAAAAGCAAAAAACACTACACAAATGAGCAGAACAAAACACAACAGCACGTTGAAAAGGTGACATTTAAGCTGTAGATGCCATCATCGCAGAAATATGTTCTTGTTCTAATGCCACAAACTTTCTAGCCTCATGAAAAAAACAGACATCAGCTGAAGAGAATCTAAAGCCTAACCTTGATAGAGGGCTAAGAGTTTTAATTTGTATTTCTGTCTAAACTGAAGTACGAAACAACACTGTTTGCGTGGTAAACTTAAAACTACGGGTTTCTTTGAATGCTAGAAAATACAAAAAGAGGAAATCTGTTTCTGAGCTGTTAATTGGGTAATGGAAGTTACCAAGTGTTAAGGTCTCCTGTCCCACATGTCGCTGGTACAGGTGCTTCTGCACTTTGTCATTACGATGGCAGTAACTGAGAATGGCAGACATCGTTATTACTGTAAATACAAAAAAGGAAAAAATTCTGAATTCGTCAACGATGTTACAATGGAAAGCAAATTCTAACCTAGTCAATTTAAATTACAGCATCTTAAGGCGCTCTGACTGTTTTCTCACTGCACAACCCAGAGGGATTATACCCTTTTCCAGCACTTGCAGTTTCTCTTGCAAAACAGAAGACTGGTAATGACTGGTGATTCTTTCCTGAATGTGTGTTGAACTGGCGATGGAATGTGGTTTTAGTTCCATTTCTCACTATAGGAGTCTTGCTGCTGCTCCACATGTTTGGAGAAGAAAGTGCTTTTTTTTGCCATTTCATTAAGTTTATGGCATTTAATTTTATAAATTCTTAAGACAGACTTATTTTGATTACTTCCATTCTGTCCAATCAAATATACCTTTGAATGTTTTAAAATGTTGGACAGCTGTGAAATATAAGTACTATGCAATTTGACTGTACATACATACATATTTTCATAAATACATCTGACAGGGACCTTGGAACTAAGTATGTGACATCATGGGACAAAATCACAACAGGCTGTCTTATTTATAAAATCTAGATCCAAAGTAAGTAGAGCTGGATTCTATCATGTGGTCAATACACAAATTAAAACAAAAATACAGCATTAGTTTACCCATGAAATAATTTAAACATATTTGCAAATGTCTTGACAGGAAAAGTGTGTAATTTACAACACTGAAAACTTTTAACAACCATTGACTTATATGCGCTGTACTGTAAGTCACCCAGACAAGGCTAGCAAGGATGAGCATAGTGATTGGTCCCAAAGGCAACTCCCAAACATCTTCCTCATGCGGAGACTTTGGTAATTGTCTGTTGTATAAAACGCCAACGCATACGACTTCATTTCAGGTGTTAACTTCATCGGTTTTCCTCCCTTGGCACAGTCCAGTCTGGCTACGTCAGTTATTGTTGAGACACTCTAAATCCACCGAGCAGCAGACGTTCCCATTCTGCACAGACAAACAAGCCGGTGTCAATCCCCTCCGCAGAACAAGTTACAAAGAGCAAAGGGCAAAGAGCAAAGGGGCTGGTGGCACGCAGAGATAGATGCATCTCTGACACATCTACCGCAGGCAAAAATCTGCTTAAGTCATCACCCATCGTCCTCATTGGTCCCAACTGTGGTGGCTTTTGGAGGAGGTTGGCTTTGCCAAATAGCACTGAACTGGCCTGAACTACACTTGAGCGACAAACCTGGATGTGAAAGACTTGGTGGTCCCCATAATAAAATACAGCACAGCAATGGCAACAAAGATGATTTCATTTGTTTTCTCCCGTGCAAGAAAGTTAATGGAGAGAGCTTTGATGTGATCCATGCAGGGACACTTTCTGTTTGTCTGAAATAAGTAGGTAGTTCATATTCTTGATTCATGGCAGGTATGTATGGGTGGGAAAAAAAAAAACACCATACGGCTTTGGAGTTTAATCCATCGTTAAATGCCTTTCTGCAACGTCCAGCCATTTACATAACTATCTTACGTATTAAAAACTACAGCAGCCACCATAACCCCAAATGAGCCTTTTTTTAGTTTTCCTTTTTTTTTTTTTTAAATCCAACACAAACTAATAGGAAAAACTCTGAAGAATGGCAGAAAAGCTACCTTCAATAATTTAAAGCCCTGGAGCAAAAGCTTGGTTTCCCACAGTGAAGAGAACAACATTTTATGTATCCCAAACCAACATTTTCATAATTCCAGTATTAGCGCAGCGGGGTCATTGCTGTGTGGAACAGAGGAGACAGACTGCATTTCTGCATTAGAGCCATGGGATAAAATACACCTTAATGAGATCAGGGGACAGAAACTCTGACATTCCCTTCCCACTTTTGTTGTGGGAGTGCCTTCATCTCTGAGCTGGAATGCATTTCTGTTTGTGTACTTGCTGATGAAACTTCTATTAGTGTTTTTGCCTCTGCTTACTAGCTCTGAAACACATTTTCAAGAACATCCACATTAGGCAATTATTAAAATATTAGCCTAGATTCATACTGAGAGTGCCTGAAGGGCCCTCTGACAGAATGTCTGAAAGTTGCACTAGGATTTTATGTATCCGCACTCAACATTTTCAACAAGGACAGAAATGTTTTGTTTCCTGCAAAACACAAAAGGCATAGGTTTTCTGTAGGCTTCTACTCTCAGGTCTCGTTTACTTCCCTGAGATCTGAATGCGAGCTTCCAAGGGCAGAAAGTGACCCTGATTTTATGCAGCAACGTGCATTTCCATTACCATTCTACCTTGCCCATCGTACCTTGCATTTGCAGGTTGTACAAGGAGATCCAACCATCGTCCATACAGCGCCGCTAAGTCTTGTAATTCCATAACCATCTAGACAGGTTTTCCTGATGTCATAGGTGATGTTGTCAGCCAGACAGGGGTCACTGACACAGTGGGGACAGCACTCCCCCTCCGAGATGGCTGTGTATTCGCAGTTTAGATTGGGGCACAGAAGAGGCCAACAATCCACCTCTCCTTCCTGTAAGAATTGAAGCAAAGCTCGTTGAGTTTGTTGCCATTTACTAGCTACCAAGAAACCTTGCATCCTGTTGAAGGGGAAAGTTTTATTTTGCCAGAATTGAAATAAACATAACGGATCAGCTCTCAGTTTGGTCGATCATCTTAAATGCATGTTTGAATACTGAGCTGAAGTTTCCCAAATGTAGCGGACTATCATTTTGTTGTTTTCTGACTAAACAACAACACTGTCATCAGTGTAGGAGGAGAACTTCAGTTCTTTGGCATTTTTAAAGCCAGCATTAAATACTGGGTTCCAATATTTTCCATAAACTATCATTTCTGCAGTAATTGCCTTGCAGACTCATGCCCTCTTTCTACGCCTGGTCACACAGACATCTCTGCAGGATCGCAGCAACTCTTTAAACAGAAAATTAACACTGCAGATAGCTGTCGGTTAGTGTGTTCGAGAAGCATTGAACATCGATCTAACTAGCTACCGCCAAAATTGATTTTACTGTCAACTCCTAAAGGAACTGTAGAGTAATACCAGTTATGTTCCACTGGGTCATTTCATTTTATTATTTAGCTTTGTAAAAAAAGCAGTTTCATAGGTAGAAACATGGAGAAGAGGGAATCATCAGGTCAATTCTGTAGCGCATTGCTGTAGGATCCATGTGTCTAAACCTAACCCGCAAAGGGCTCCAATAACTTGCAGTACACTACTCTGTAAGCACTTCAGATGTTGACAACATCACACACTGCACAGAACCTTCCACGGAGCATGGATTTAGTGCATCACTGTCCTTTAGCTCTGTATGTTTGTTAATAAATAAAATTAGGCAAAGAACTGCTGGCCACAAACTCAGCGTACCTTGCAAAACATGTCACATCTAATATTTGCCATTGCTGCTGGCTGCAAATGTTTCTTGCTGTTCTTTTGCAAATATTTAAAAAAAAAAAATCATCTTTGGAGAATACAAAATACAATACTTACATTACATTATGGCTAATTCTCTTAACAGTAACTTAGCTTTCAATGTAATTTGTTTCCTGATGCTCAGACACCTCTTGATTAGCATCATATATAAAGACAATGTTATACAGACAGCTATAAATGAAAAATAGATAATTTTAATGAAGTTCATTGCTGCACTAATTAGTATATCAGTGCAAAAATTAAAGCTTTAGGGAAATAATCTACAGTGCCTAATGAGAAATGTTCTTTATTTTACATGTTTGTCTAATAATTTCAGATTTCTTTATCCTTCTTGTTTTGGTTAATTTTTGCTAATTCACCATGTGGCACTGGCACTCCATTTTTACAGCATTTGCTGAATGAAAAAAAAATGAATTGCATTGTCAACTTTGATTATACAGGTACGCCAGCTGACATAATTAAAAGCTGAAACTCCTCCAACCAAATCCATCGCATGTGAAAAACTTTTTAAAAGTCATTTAGAGACCAGACAACCTTATAAAAGTTCCCAGAAGTAGACTAATGCTAAAGTAAATACAGTGTCAAGGCTTCCAAGCTTTTGTTAAGCTTTTCGTTTTGTCCATTAGACCTACTTATTTGGCAGTAAGAGGAAAACTGATGGTGTAGCTTTCAGTTCTCTGGTGCTCTGTAAGTGCTTTCCCATCATTCCTAGTCTGAAAAGCAGGTGAGGAGAGCGCCAAGAGCCTGCTTCCAGGTACGCTTTGCTAAAAAGCATAAACCTTATTATTCTCGCTCCCCTCTGAAATGCTTTACCCGTACCAGGCAACGGCACTGCTGACAGCTATAGGTCCAGTTGTCCCCACTGCGGTAGAGCTTGTGCCCAGTTTGGTCGAGGCACTGGCTGGTGACACGGGTGTCGCACTCCGGGCAGCAGAAGAGATCAGCGCTGGGGTTCTCACAGTCACAGGCTGTCCTCCGGCAGAAAATCCTCCCATCCTGTGAGGACACATTGCCCTGCTGTCAACCACTGCCAGACAGCAACCCGGGTAAGGTCACAGGGTATATGCATCAAAGGGCAGGTTGCTGGCATATCAGGAAACATTAAGTTCTTAATGTATTTGATGTTACCTCCAACAAGGACTGGATCCTTCCAGTTGTGAGTAATACCTCAGATAGCAGTATTGTCCCAATTTCTATCAGTGCATGGATCCAATACTGCCTGAATCTGAAAATGCTTGTCTCCAGCTAATCAAATTTAAAAGAAATCAGTATCTCAGAAGAAATATAGTGAAACAATTTCATATCTCATTGGTTACATCAACAAACTCTTCAAGCAGTTGCTGCTCTAATACATACAATATTTGTTTAGCACTATTTTGACTGACTGTATCACTGTGAAGAAAATAACTTGAATAAATTGAAGGTGGTCCCTTTAACTTCATAGAAGATCCATATAGCGAAATCACAGAGGTACTAATCATTCTTTACTCTGAATTCACCACTGGTTCTGTTCCATATCTGGACCTACAGTACACCATTTTAAAGCTAAATGGACTCATCATCATCCACTATAATTCTGTTCATGTATTAAAGAGAGCCTGTATTCCACAGGCTCTGCAAAATATGATTTTGCTAAATATTTGCTTACAGTATTGGATGGCCCATTTTGTTAAAGATCATTAAACAGAAATGTTTGAGATAAACAGAAGAATTGCTTCTGCATGTAGAGAGAAAAGGATATATTCTCTTTGCATCAGAGAAAACCAAATTGATTCTAATTCTAGTTACAAAAATTGGACAGACTACCGTGTTGAAAATAATACCCCTTATTGTAGGTGGGCCAACATACTGATATGCCATGTGTAGACTGGGAACCAAAATCGCAGTTAACGATGAGGAGACTATCGAAAAGTTTTGACACAAACTTCTTTTGCATTCAATGATAAGTTCTTGGCTTAGCCCTTATTCAAGCAAAGCATCCCCTGCAGCCCATTTAAAGGTAGAGCTGCGAGAGGAATGAAACTATATTCTGCTTTGGATCCCAACTGTACAATTCCTAAAACAACTCCCCTCATTTCATTCCAGTTTTTCCATATTCTCATCAGAACCTTGCTCTGAGTCTATAAACCTGTACCTGAGGTAAGAAGGAAAAGGTTTTTTTCATTGCCACCAAGTAAAGGGATACCTGTCGATGTGAGGGAATTTATATCCTCTTGATCCTTTTAAAAAGTCATTACTAAAAAGAGTGACAGCAGCCCAGGATGTCTTGGCCACAGGCAGACCAAATAGCCCTAACCACAGTGTGTAGCACGGGAGGTTGTTTTGTTTGTATTTTGATGTTGGAACCTGCATTGGGCTCTTGTTTTCAAGCAAAGCCAGCAACAGGTACAAAATCAGCATCAGGGAATCGCAACACTCGTCTCAGTCAAGTGTCACTGCTGCATTTCATGGTAGCTTTTAAGTGATTAGAATATTACTTTCTGTTGTAAGAATAATTAAGATGATTTCTGATGCCTAACAAGGAAAGCTGAAGAGAACACGGAATTAGGGAAACCTAGAACACTTGATAGGTTAATGTGGATCTGAGCTGCTTTTGCCAACCACGGGGCACAGGACTAGACTGCCCTACAGTCTTTAATTAGTTTTGTATCAAATTAAGATAACAAAGGATTCTGTACTTGTGGCTGGTTTGCTGCTTTAGCTGTGGAAGAAGCAATAAACAAGCTTTATTTCCTTACTCAGCAGTCTGAGTAAATCGTGAGGGTAAGGAAGACTGTCAGTGGCCTGTTTCCTTAGCCACAGGTCTGGCCAGGTCCAGGTGCAACACTGGGAATAAACCCTTTCCAGATAAAAACCAACGAAAGAAGCCATTCTCGCCTTTCAGCAAGTGGTGAAAGAAGAGAGTCAAAAGCCTTGCCTGGCGGAGAGTTATGACTACATCGCCATTCCTGCAGGTGGGAAAGCACAACCAT
>NW_009259429.1:2888818-2959259 GCF_000687185.1 Egretta garzetta | reverse complement strand
CACCAGGTGTCCAGGCAACCCAACACCCTCGACGGCAGCAGTCCCTCTCCTCTCCATAATGGAGCGCTGAGTAATAACAGCTAACAATAACCTGTCTGCGTAGTTCCAATGCGTTTTCCAAGCTTTCAAGATTAGTTTTCAAATTCCCCTTTCAGCTGGTGACAGTGCTGGTAGTTTGTTCTTCTCTGAGCCCCTGTGCTGTTACCTCTGGGGAGCAGCTAACCTTTTACGTTGCCTTTACTCTCTGCATTTCAGAACACTGACAAAGCCCGATGATTTTGCCAGAGACCTTTTGGTAATCATAATACACTGCTGCTCTCTTTATTCTTTAAGCATCTGTGCTTTATCTACAACCTCATTAGTTCCATGCCTTTCAAAAAACATTTTTATCCCTATACTGCAGTGACACAAAGCCTCTTAAGCTACAACATCTGACTTGCATCTTTGCAGCTCTAAAGTAGCATTGAGAAATACATAAAAAATTGAGAAATACATAGAAAGCAACTTATTTTCTTTCAGTGGGTAATAACATATAGCATCTTATTAGTACCTCTCCCTCCCCGCCTTCCTCTCTGAATCGGTCCTACATGCTTCATAAGCATCAGTGGTACAAACACAAAATTGTTCTTACCAAAGAAAAAACTGACACACAAGGGAATCGCTGTAAAGGGTGACTCAAGTTTCCACAGAGCCCCCAAAGCCAATCTGGACAGAAATCAGACCCTGCAGAAACCAAACCACCAAACCGTTCCCACCATCAGGAACACGCTGCTCCTTGGCACATCCCCCTTTTCCCAGTGCTGTGCTTATCCCCCTGGCTTTTTTCCTGCAGGGGATGGAGGAGGGTTGTCTTAATCAAGAGGACAGCTTCAGAAGCCCAGATATAGTCAGACTGTACGGCCAGGCTCAGTTTTTTTCATGGGAGAGAGAGAGAAACAGCTCCCCACCCTCATCAGATTTCTACCAGTCTTGTGTATTAAATCCACAAGAGTTCAGGAAGATGCCTGTAGAAGACACATCAAATATACTTAAGTTACTGTATTCTTTTATAGGTTTGAAAATTTGTTTTTGTAAACTTTATATTTACTCAGATCACTGAGGATGGTTTGAAGAGACAGGGTCTGATGAAACACTGAAATACTCCCCTGTGCTTCAATCATGACATTTGGCTTCATCATATAACTGAAGTAATATAATTTCTCATATTCCGCAGTATCCTACTCCACAAATAACCTTACTTAATGAATTTCAAAGTTAAGTAAGGTATTTAATTTCCTTTGCACCATTTTAAGTTAAAATATTTTCAAGATGCACATAATAAAGCCATCTGACCTTTCCAAAACAAGCCATAACAAAAGAAAAGCCAAAAGAAAACATGTTATTTTAAATCCAAAATGCTGATTTGTCTCCTAGATAAAACAAGTGAGCAGGATCATTTCAAAGTTCACGTAAGAAATATAAGGAATGATTTAGTTATACTCTGCCCTTTTCCTCTGTGAAAACCAAGCAGGCTTCAAAAAGGTCAAGCAGGGCCAGCTCTCCATGCAACGGCATGGAAAGGATAAAGTCCTGCAGCAGGTTTGAGGAGTAGCCTGGTGTATTGGAAGCCATCACCATTTATAAAAATACGTTTCAATAACATACTTCAATAAGCACTGAGGGGAGACTTTACATCCTGCTTGGGATGTGATAGAGGAGAAGCTCTCCCTGTTCTATAGGCAAGAATTTGGCTCTTGAAACAAAGCAGCTACTGGAGTGAAATTAAATGTAAATGTTAATTCACAGAGGAACAAAAACTGGAACGTGAGGAAGATATAAAGGAAGAGTCATAGCAACAAACAGTGCCAGGCTTAGTTTAAAATATCTATGTACCAGTTAATCATTTTGTATATTTTCATATACTAATAAGAACATTCAACATAAGGAATAAGCGCAATGAGAAATGGCAAATAAAACAAATTACAAGCAATCTAAAAAGGGCATACTAATAGTTATAATTCTGCAAAGGCAGACCAGATGTCTTCACATATATTAAACTGTTTATTCTATTGACTGGAAATCCTTTCATAAGCCAGCCAGTTCCCCAAGATTACAATAAAAGCTTGATATATATTCAGTGGAGTTGTACACTTCAGCTTCTGAAGGGAGGAGTTTTAGGGAGCTTGAGGCTACTTGAAGTAAAAAATACAGCCACTAACAAGAACATATTCCCTTTTGAGCCCAAAACAGCAGTGTACTTTGCGGGGTCTATTCACTCTAAAGTCTTGATTTTCCCTTCTGCTACACTACTGCAATACAGAAATTATGAGGCTTTCAGCTTCTTGCAACTTCAAAACAACTCCCCCCACCCCCCCACTTCCCCTTTAATGCTTCTGTGGCTCATCAGCGTTAAGACATGGAGACCAATAGGCCACTCCTCATGCTTTATGTTCAGCTTTTCACAGAGGCCAAAATCTCATTTTAGACCTATGCAAGGGCCAATAGAGTTCTGCTGTGCCTAAGGACAGCTTTACTGGTGCTATGAAGGGCTCAGGTCTAAGTGGCCATAAAAGACCAACCGTTTGTCAGATGGTGCATTTCTAAAATTCTTCTAATTTCACTGACAGCACTCCTCTTTTAACCAGTGAAAATGAAGAAAGTGGAGTCAAATGTTCTTTTAACTTGACTACCACACTCAGAAAAGAACTGATAATTTCCAGGGGGAGAAAAAAAAAACAAAAAACTGATCTAAGTGTTAACTAAAGTAGATCTACTTACACTATGCCTGGCTCTCCAAAGCTGCAGAGAGCTGCACTGCTCAAGTGGGAGAGCAGCCACACTGCCAAGCTGGAATGAGGAGGAGAAGGCTGGCCTTCACCTTCCTTCATTTGAGGAAATTAAGGGCCTGCTGCTAGGTCTTCTAACCTTTGACTCATGCTCAGGCCTTCCTTCTCACCCAGTTAATTCACATGTGTTCCAAGTAAAGGGAAACCCCACCAACAGAATCTGGCTGGGTACAGTACTTGTCCCGAGAGATGCATATGCATGTGAAAGAGAAACTGAAAACAGTTTTCAACATTTCCAAGGAAGCATGCTGATTGTCTGCACATTCCATTACAGGGTAACGCAAGACCCTCATCAAGGCATGCTCCGAGTGGCTCTGGCCCATAGGGTGACAGGGTAGAAGCTCAGCAGGATTAGCCATTATTCAGCTGCATCTGTGGTTGCGCAAAATAACAAAAAAGATGAATTCCCAGAAGAATTTCGCCATCAGAGTTTCACTGCCCACAGCAGAGCTTACCTTTTGCCTCAGTGCCTTGCGCTTAGGCTAGTATTTTTGCCAACACCAGTGGCACTGCAATGTTTGGTTTCTGACATGACCCCAGAGAATTAAAGGACTCCTGAAACCCAGACCAGCTGGATCTCACCTTGCAGGAGCAAACGGAGCATCTGTCCTCTCTCAGGGTCCACACCTGCCCGTTCCGCTTGAAGCCGCCTTCATGGGGACAGTCTCCAGTGCAAGATGGTCCGGACGGGCAAAGGCAATCAAACCCTCCTGCCAGGTTCACACAGGCTGAATCGTTCCAACAGGTGTGAGTCTTTAAGGCACACTCATCAATATCTGCAAAACAGCAGATTTATAATGCTTTGGACATTTTGTTTCACAGGGCAAATTTTATTTCTTTATTAAGTAATTATTGCTCATCTGCCTTGCTGGTTGGAAGAGGGTGCTTTCTTTCTGATATCTTCCGTATTTACTTGCTAGACATTAAACACCGATTTTTTTTTTTTTAAGGTTATTCTTCAGTGTTTGTTTTGTTTCCACCAAAAATTCTTAAACTATCTCCAGCAGGCTTAATTGTAAATGCTGGGACTGACATACCTAGTGGAACTGTTTATCAATGATGAACTTGAACCTTTAGACAAGAACAAGGCTGTATAGTGATTTCCCAGCGACTGGGAACTAGCAAACAATCAGAGTGACTTTCTGTCAATTAAACCACTCTCTGTTCTGGATTTTACACCAAAATAGAAGTGCACTATTCTCTGTAAATTCCTAGCATGATCAACATTTCCCATACTGAAAGCAGTCATTTGCATCCTTTTCCCAAGGTTGGAAGGTGTAAGTGAATTAAAAAAAAAAGAAAGAAAAAAGAAAGAAAAAAGAAAAAGAAATAAAAGAAATCAGAGGCACCTTATATATAGATAAGAAAAAAAAGTCTTAGAACAAAGCTATGCAGGAAAAGTATGATTTAGCAATGACACAAAAGAAAATCATTGTACACTAGGGAAAAATGAATTACAGTATCCCATTAAAATTGCTTTTGGAGGCTAAAATATAATTATGCAATATGAATTTATCTAAGGATTCTTTTTCTTGCAGTGAAAGCCATTAGATTTTTAAGTACACTGTGAAAACCAGGTATTTCTTTCAGAAAATAACTTTGGACTGTTCTTAAGCAATATATTGACAGATTGCCCAGATAAAATACCAGTAAACTGGTGGGTCTCCTTGTTCCAACACGAACAATGAAAACTAGAAGCAACAGTGGGAGGAAGGCTGGAGGAGAAAATCCTTTAGAACTATGTGATGGTTTCTATCACAAAATTTCAAGAATGCTATTATATAGAAATTACAAGGAAGAATCCTCACACTTACCATTTAAAATTACCTGATGGCTAGTGTGAAATTTATAACTGTTCAATATTATTCAAGAGTGCTTTTAATTCCTTTCTAAAACAAACAAACAAAAAATTCAATAGAATTTACAAAGAAAATTACCTAAAGTCTAATCTAGGTGGGATGTGATACCTAGTTGCCCTACTTTTTGAATGACTGCCATGGGTTCACAAGCCATCTCCTCAGAAAACCAGAATTTTAGAAGATGTTAATTCTCTCCATTACAAGCCATCTCCTCAGAAAACCAGAATTTTAGATGTTAATTCTCTCCATCTGCTGATGGAAACTCTCTATAACAATGACATCACTAAATTCCCTCTGACCTGGTTAGTAAAATTCCTGATTTCAATTCATAAATTGTCCAGGAACGACTGGAAATGTGGTAGTGCCCTTGGATTTGATCAAATGCAAAACCAGCCTGCACAACCGAGTCAGGGGCCCAGGCCACCAGAAAACAGCCGTTCCTCTTTCTGCTTGTAGACCCGAAGGGAAGCTGGAGGCAATGATGCTGCAGAAGGGCTTCGCTCCCGGGCTAACCTGTGGGCCAGTCTTTTGTCAGAGATGTTCCCAGTGGCCTGACAGCACGATCTAATTGCTTGTCGCTCAGACTTCCCTAAAAACAGTATATTTTTCTCCCCTGACAGTCTTAATGCCAAGAAGTATTATTGCTTAAACGCATAGCTTAGCGCTACTGAAAGGTCCACTACCAGTGGTGTAAAAGGCACAGCACGAAGAGAAATTAAAATCTGTAATTCATTGCTTAACAAGCGCCAGAGTATCACAGGAGGTAAAAACCATAAAGAGTGACACGAAGAGAGCTATGAATGAACTGCTATGAAATGAATTATACCCCAACCGCTACTCTAAAACGTATTCTTAAAACCATCCCATTTTCCTTTCAATAGACTTTGACTTGTATTTTGTTGAAGACAAAGGTATAAATGAAGCATTCACCTTGTCTTTGGTGATTTCATGAAGCATGGTCAATATTCTCTTCCCCACCATATTAGGGGCTCCCTGAGTAGCATATATAGAGAGGATGTAGCAGGATCACAGTGCAGACTAGAAGAGTAGCTTTCACAGTTCAAAACTAAAAGGATTTCACAGATGAATATAAAGCCATATTGCCTACAGAGTTCCACGTAATTGCTTTACTTATGACACAGAAATCTAATTCTGTTTCCATGTAATTTAACAGATTTATGGAAAGCCAGATGCTAGCAATTATAAAAACTAACATTATTCATATTCTCAATAGTACAGACCTGTTCACACTGCACAAAGCCAACTTAATCTGTTATACATATCCAAAAGGGAAGAACACCCTATTTACATACTGCTGCTGCTGTTCTCCGTTTAGCACACACAAAAAGGATGCTCCCATTAAGAGCAGCCCAAACTGGTAAATGGGACATTTTTGACAAAGGAACCAATCAAGCAAAGCTGAGTAACATAGCGTGAACATAAATTCCTAATTGCTGCTCAGTTTGCTCGGTTTTTTTCGTTCTTTATGCAAATGATGGTTACTTATTATTTTATGGCATTTATTATTTAAAAGTTTTAGTCATTAATCAAATATAAAAGGCTTGGACAGTACACTCATTTCCCGCTGAACTTTTAATAGAGCTGATTTTCGGAGAACATCCCTTTGGCAGTTTTTTCTTGTTGTTGATTGCATTTTTAAAAGTCAGAACAAACAGCCAGTGTTCCCAGTAACTTCAGAAAAAGAAGTTATAAGTGTAACATGTTTTTGTCCCTTTCACTCTTTCAGCCTCAAGTCAGTTTGGGGTGTGAGGAAGGAAAAAACCGCCAGGCAAATGTTCCTATATTGGTAGCTCAAGAAAGTAGTTCAGTTTAATGGAGATCAAATGGACTCACTCATACTGACATGAGATCAGCATGTAGATGGCTACGCAAAATATGGGAGAAAGTACTCTTATTTAGTGTGAAATTTCTCTTAACAACAGGAATCAATGTCTCTACTTAGGTGTTGAAAAATTAGCCTAGTTTAAAATTCCAAACATGTCCGAAACAATCTCCTAATGAATGTCAAAACTGTATGATAAGACTCTTCCTTATAGATTATTTTTATATTATTCAAATCCTTGCTCAGCTCAAATTCCCCACATTCCTCTCAGGTTTTGTTTGCGTTTCCACAACTGCCTTCAGAAGATGCGGGCCCAAAACTGGAACATTTAATGCTGGGCAAGGCAAAACTGTACACAAATCTTATTTCTCATTATAACAACACTAGGTAGGAGGAAGACGAAATATTTATAAACAAAGCAACCAACGGACAAGTACATTCAAGAACAAGATATCTGTCTTGACTTTTGGGGGGGATTAGTTCTTTCATTGCATCCTGTCAGCCTGTGAAAACAATCTCATTTTCACACCTGGAACAGGACTTTGCAATCTTATTCATTATATTGAGATCATCTGTGACGTAAACTACTAATTAACACAAGTAAAAGTGGCAGAGCTTTACTTCCCAGCTCCACACAGTTCCTTTCCAAGGAAATGTGAGGATATAGTGGAAATGATCATAATCAGAAACTTGCTCGTAATGCTGGCCTTATGATATTTTCTGTCAACAAGATATAGCCAACGGCAAAGTGACCGTTGCCAAGACACACCACCTCAAATATTGCACGGGATTACCTTAAAAGTGGTGAAGATCTTCACTCTTCAAACACTCCTAAGCTGCGTTTCTTTAAACAAATGTACAGCAACAAGTACTGATCATATGTATTTTAGCCGCAATGCAACTAGTCACATTTTGTGGATGGGAAAAGAAAAAACAAACCACCCAAGACGTGCTCATTTCCCAGTATACTCTCAAAGTACACAAAGATAGCTTGGTAATGCAGACAGACAAGAAATCAGAATCAAAATGGAATAGAATAATCCCCTGCGATGCAATTTCCTTTTCCATCCTTTTTGGCTGTAACGAGAAGTAATTTGCCTCGGATATCATGAGAGGTCCCATGGCCACTGTGTTTGAATGGGGTAGAAGACAAGCATGACTGTACATATCAACCCAAGTTCATTAACTTGGTTTCACTGAAATTTTAAACCAATCCCTAGCTACTTCATTTCCTAGTTTTCAAGGCTATTCAGGTTTTAATGGTATGACTTTTCCATAGCACCTTAATAAATGTGTGCAAGCAAGTCATGCAGTGTGGTGCTCTGTAATATCATGATAAGCTGTTGCAGAAGAAAGAACCCTACTAATGTGCTAATTTTAACTGTTATGGTACATTAAACCATTACAGTATAATGTTAATGTGAAAAATGGATGCTGGGCTCCCAAACCAATGTATGTACAAGTTAACTAAACACTGTTTTGACATATCATTTTTCACAGGCAACTTGTCACTTAATGTATTTGCCGTCTTTCTAAATCCAAGTGATTTGGACTAGTCTTTGGGAAAAAAAAATACAAAAAAAAAATCACTGAACAGATTCAGTTTGAATTAGAAAATATTTTATGATAGTACTTTTATTCTGTAAAACCAGAATGGTCTACTAAAGAACACTGCATAGTAAATTAGATTCTGAATATAGGATTTACTAATGGTTTCTAGAAATATAGAAATGACTAAACACAGTTATCTTGAAGGCAGGTAATGCAACTTTCTCTCAGAATACAAGAATCAGCATTTACTAAATGGAAAGTAAGCAAGATAGTTTTTATTTTGCAGGATAAAATCCACACAGATGCTGATGATAGGAGCTGTAAGAAATTCTATGAGCAGAACAGAAGAAAGTCATAAACCAGTAGCTTCTAGAGTTGGTCTTGGACGCTCTGTATCATACACAAACATTTCTCTCTAGGTACCACTTCTCTAATGATAGATAGAAAAGCATATAGGAAGATTTTCAAAAGATGGGTCAAGCTTTTTGTTTGACACAGAAAGGGGTCAAAATAAACAAAGAACAAACCTCCATTTCTCTTACTTTCTAATCTAGGGAACAGACAACACTGTGGCATACTATGGAGTATATGAAAGCTTCAGGAATTTATTTTAAACCCATTCAGACTTGACCCTCAAGCTGCACCTGGCTTTTGGAGGAGCCCAACATGTGGAGGTCTCTCTCACAAGCCGCTGACTCCTGCCTTTTTCCAGCTCTCATTTCCCCACAGCTACTCTAACCCTGCTGTGAGGTCCAGTGATGCAACCTTTCAGGATGAAACACATGGTGAGTCCTGTGGGTTTTGGTAGGAGGAAGGTCTGTGTTAAGCTTCCCTATAAAATTTGCACTGATTCTTAAAGAAAGTAATAATAATAACAACAACAACAACAGCAGCAGCAGCCAGGGACTGCTGCCTTGGTTGTTCTTCCTTCTGTGCCTGCAAGTCACAACATAGAGACTCAGAAACATGAAAAAAATGGAATCGGGAATTCTGCACTCCAGCATCTGAGCAGCGCTCTACAGACCAGAAGCATCTCACTTAAAAGAGAGATGGAGATTAAAAAGTAGAATTTAATTTGCTTTTATTTTTCTGTTCTAGATAGGAGCGAGTTTTGTGAGACTTTATTAACTTCCCAGCATTTCTTTGCCATTTCTTTTACCCTTCTTTTGGTTCTGATAATTTTAAAGGTTATCACTGAAAATTCAGTGGTGAGGGTTTATTCAGTGCTCACCTTACGAGGTAGCAGTATTTGGCAACAGGTACATTGTGCAGGGAAAACACAACGTATGCCAGTTGCTTCAATATGGCATCAGTCGGTAGTAGTTGATACTGGGATATGTATCATGTGACAACTCATAGTTCTCTATAAAGTATTTTTGTTTGTTTACCTTTAAGTGTGGCAAAGCTCCTATTAAAGAAAGAAAAAAAAAAAACCCAACCCAACAACCTAGCAACTATAGCCTACATGTTCTAATTGCCAGGCAAACTTTGGTAGCAACTTAGTATAGCAATTGTCTTTTGTCTGCAAGCAGTATTCTTAATAACACATTGTGAAAGGCCAGTGCCTCATAAAAATGCTAGTGCTGGAAATTAAATTACATTCTCTTAATTTGAGCCCGCTTGCCATCACCTTATGCAGCCGACATCTTTTAGAAAAACACGTCCATGGAAATATATTCCCTTTTCAAAGCTGCCTTCAGTTGATATTTTGAGCAATAAAAGAATTTTCCCAAGCTTGAAGGGGCCTGGCTAAGCCATACATCTTTATTACACAAGCTCCGGTGCAATAATCATGACCTTCCCTGACACATCTGTTGATTTACACATTTGTCCCTTGCCAGGCAACAAACTTCACTATTTTCTCATAGTCAATGGGAAAAAAGCTTTTAGAAGCACTAAGGTACCGCATCACTTCTCAAACAGACGTTAGTTTTTTTCATGTTCTGCAAGCACTGCAGAGACACCGTGAGCAATGATTCAGCTCCAGGACCACCTACATATAACCAGAGGGAAAGGGGGTTAACCAAGAGATACACAAATGCATCAAGCAAAAGCAACTGGCTGCCTGGGCTTTGGGCAATCTGTCAGAGCTGAGGGCTCCCTCCCATTGCCTTATGATTTTCATATATTATTATTATTATTGGTGGCAGAGCTATGTTAATCTTTTTTTACTTATATTCTTAGCCTATTTATTTGTTCTCCGAGTTTTGTCCTCCTGGGATGGAGAAGAAAGGTTTCCAAACATACCGAAGGGCAGTGGCCCAAATCCACCTCAGGTACATACAAGGATTTCAGTATAGAGTCTGTAAAATATGCCCGGACAAAATGCTGTTGCTAAGCACACAAACCCTCTTTTATCTGAAATAGTGTGCATGACTCTGGCCCTGACTCTAAATACTCCACCATGCAAACAAGCTCTGTAACGTGATGAAAGTCAGCGTTCAAGAAACCGAGTTTTAGCTAGAATGTTTAGTGTTATCTATCAGTCATTTTGACCAATTCTTAGTTGCCCTTTAAAATAAACATCATGGTTTGAAATTTCTTTGTCAGTATGGGCAAGCAGAATCTTTCAATTAATTTTTAATTGGTTAACCAGTATAATGAAATAAAATAAACTGGTTTATTCTCTTCCTCGCTGGTACCCTGCAGCAGATGGTTCAGAAAAGCTATTTAGTCAAAATAACCTCACTAATTTCACATTCTGTTTACAACTTGCATATGGCAAGATGAGCACCTCACCTTACGAACTTCCAGCATGCTGCAGAGGTCAAAACGAGGGCAGTTTCTTTTCACAAAACCTCATCCCTTCCATCTCCACAGAATAGGGAACATTTTGGGCTCCTTTTTCCTGTGAGGTAGCCAAGTGCCCTTCTGTTTAGTAGAGACGCAATGTAAGCAACACTGACCTTTACAGCAACTGACCCTAGCTACAGGCCATTCAAAACCACAGTCTTGTCTATCTACCTGTCTTCTCCCAAGACCAGCCTGAGCCCTAGATCATCTTTGTCCCAGAACAGCTACGTAAGGTCAGCTGGGCAAGGAACGTGGTTCCCTGTGCAAGCAGTACAGGTAGGCACCTGGAGCGCTACAAATGCCCCTTATCCCCAGGTTGCCTCAGGGCTTTTTGAAGGTTACATCATGTTGCTTTGACTTCTCACAAAGCAAGTATTTCCAACATCGCTCCCTCTGTCATTCCTTTTATGGTATTTAAATAAACCAAAGGAGAACTCTTAATATTAGGGAATCTGTTTAGAAATATATGACCTTCACGTGGTGTTTTATTTCTTAAGTCACAAAATGCTGTAGAATTTGCCATTTTTTACACAGCCACCCCAATGAAGTTCGCTGCTGTGATTTTATTGAGCTCCCTGTCAGCTTAGGACAATGTGCAAAAAGCTAATATAACTGGACGATCTACAAAATATTGGGTTTGAAAATAATTATTGTTCCTCTGCATTTTTAAATCATGATGCTATCTCTTCCCAAGGTCTCGTAATAGCCAAGATTTTTAAAAGATGGGTATGTTTGTTACAAGTTACAAGTAAATTTATACATTTTTCTATAAATTTTTATTTTAAATTTTACTTTAATTGTATATTTTAATCTTAGAAAGAGCCCTTTGCACCTATAGATATGACAAATGACATTTACAGTGTTAAAAAAGCCTCTTTGACAGAAGAAGCAGAAAAGCTTTTATAGAAAACTCATAGAACTGAGTAGAGATGAAGTAACTGAAATTCCAAAGAAGGGACATAGAAATAAGAGACGTTGATCTGTTTCTCTATAGAAGTTTAAAAGGGTTCCTTTCTAAATAGTTTTAAACTCCTCTGATAAAATATCATACAGGAATTATATATAAGGCTTCTGAGAGTAAGTAAAAAGGTGGAAAGGCACAATTATCATCTTCCCTGTGATTTTATTACTGCTTACTTGCTGTAGTGGCACACAAACTCTTACAGCCAGTCGAGGGCAACCAGACTGCAAGAACCAGCACTGAATCCTCACGAAGCCTCCTCCTTCGTCCTCCCACAGAAACAACCAACCAACTCCTCTGCACCCTTTAAAAATTCCTTTGCGATTGTGCTCTTAGGGCTTTATTCTGCAAATATGGTGCATACAGTGATTGATGCTATTTGCATAATTCTAAAAATAAAATGATGAAGATGCCAAATAACGCAAAACAAACAAATCAAAGCAACACGGACATACCCCAAATGCGTTCTCGTATCGCTCTGCTGAAATTTGAAAATGGAAAATCAGCTCTTCCCCTTTTGTGGCCTATTACGCTCCCCAGAAAGCCTACTTTCGCTTCAGGTTTTACAGCAACTTATTATGATAAATGGCAAAGCACAATAAGTCACACTTTGGATGCTCCGACTGCCTCCCTCCTGTAATAACCATTCAAAAATGCGACGTGCCTTGAACTGGCACCCACGCCGCATGGCTGGGATGCTGACAAACACAGACGCTCGCTTGCATTCTCATTTTAGCCTTTAAACACAGTAACTGCTCAGGACAGTGTCTCAATAGTCACTTTATAATACCATGCAGAAGGAGGAAAAAAAAGCGCTATGCTGATCATTGCTTACCAACACAGGACTCCCCGGAAAGAGAATAGCTTCCATTGTCATGGAAACCGCTTCTGCACTCACAGTGGTACCACCCTGGGAGGTTAACACAGCGTGAATGGTTGTGACACTCAATGATCCCCTCTGCACACTCATCAATATCTGCCTCAGAGAAAAACACAAGCCAGCCAGGAAATTAATTTCCTTTGACACCAATGCTTTAGTTTTGTTTTGTTTTTTTTTTTTTATCTTGTTGGTTTTTTCTTGTTTTTTCTTTTTTTTTTTTTTTTTTCAAGTCTTCCTTTAATAGATGGATCAAGGTTTATTACGGTTCCAAACAACAGACACTTAAAACACGATTCACCTAAACAACAATGAAAAAGAACAATAATACATCATGGCATTTGATACATACAAGACATTTGTTTGCACCATGATTTGTTTAAAATTCAAAGCAAACATGCAGGGTTTTTTTGTTCTTTGTTTGTCTTTAACTCAGAAGTTAGGTTTGCCTTGTGCATATGAAGCATTGCAGGAAAGGTTCTCCACTGAACAAGCAGTTTCAGCAGTGTTCCTGCTTTACAAACTGCACGTCCCAGGACACCTTGGAAAGAAAAAGCATCTTCTTCAGGATTTGTGTTTCTAATGTTCGGCTGCGATATTTGCAGCTATCTGGCACTAAAGGTGCTCAGAGCACTCTGCAAACAATACTTAATCTCTTTTGTTTAGATGACCAAAATAAATACCTAGTACCTGCAGAACAGTGTGTGACAAACAGAAAAAGCAGTCGTCTTTCAGCTGCAATAGAACGTTTAGCTGGAAAAGAGTGAAGCAAATGACAGCCAGGCTGTAGCAAGGGACAGGTACAGCAAGACGAAAACCCTGCTGTGTTTCAATAAATACGCTGGTCTTACAAAAGAGTTTTTCAAATTTCTGTAACATGGTTAATAGAGACCTCATAATTGCTGGTAACCTTGGTTAATCATGGCTGGCACCTGGCTGCTTCTCCCCTTTGAGCATTTTTCAGCACATTTTGTAGGGTTGTAATTAAAATTAGCAAATTAATTATATGTTAACCTTGCAGTAATTTAAGAAGCTATTATATTTTCGTTCCTCTGTTTAGCTCAAGCTTTTTTTTTTTTTTTTTTTTTTTTTTTTTTTTTAAATCTTGGATAGTTTTCAGCTGGGTATCTTATCAATAAAAATGAATCTCAAGCTATTCAAAAATATTAGCCATTTTTACCTATTAAGATTTTTTCTTGGCAATTGGCACATGTAAAATGTTCATAAAATTGTGTAAGACACAAAAACTTTGGGGAAAAGAGGTTCTGAAACTCCATTTAGTTCTGCAAGCATCAAACTACAGACGTCTCATGATCCTGATGCAAGACTGCATTAAGGTTATCAAGTAACCACAGAGCGTAGCTTCTATCTCAATTTAGAAATTCATACACCAATATGGTTTCATGGACTGCAGTGGAGTCATGTTGATGCACGCTAAAATTGATTTGAACAAAGCATCCTTCAATACAATTCCATTTTCGTACATCTTACAAGCAATACCATAGAAAAGTTTGATTTTTCCTCATTTAAGTAACAATATTTATCCTTGTTGAAATATGGTGAGAAACCTAAATAAATGCCTTTTCCCAGTTTTGTGTTGACCCTCACTTAAGAACGAAGCAAGTGATCTACATAGCGGGGTTATAACCACTATTTATTTCTAGCTTTATTCGGCTTCCATCTACCAATAAAGTCAATTTTTTTATGCTTTAAAATCTGTCACTGCTGCCACCTTTTCTGTACTTTTTATTTTGTAGAAGCTAATTTTAGTGTTAAAACACTGCACAAATCTAGCTGTCCATCAACAATGAGTGCTTCTTGCAAACTCAGACACTTTCAATTCATTACAGCAAATGGAATTTATAACCATGATCTTTTCACATGTCATGGCTGATGGAACAAGTTTAATCCTATTTGGAAAGTGAATGACTTTGCTATTGCAGGTCAATTGCAAATGAATCCTTCTTCTTGCTTTCTTCTCCTTCCCCAGTGTTGAATCAGAGTATGTTCCTGTTTAAAGATTGCTTCCTTGGGTCAGTCCTCTACTGACCTCTATCCATTCAATTTTACATTTTTAATTTACAAAATCAATAGAGTTTTCCTAAAGTTCATTTCTAAACTTGAGCCCTTTTGAAAGTGTATTTGATTTAGGCTCATGGTGTAGGATACTAATTGACTGGTAGATTACTTCTCAGAAAGCCTCTCTGCCAGGATACCAGAACTAAGCAGCAGTTACTTAATGGAAGAAGAGCATCAATGTACAAGCCTCTCTAGATTATCTCAAAAAATAAAGTAACACACAGAACTATTTCAAGACTTTATTGTGGCAGTACCATACCTGTCTATAGCTTCTGTCCACCAATGTTTAGGGAGAAACAAACCAATTTCTTAAACCAGCAGAGCTGGAAAAATGGACTTGCTTTCAGTTGTATAGGTTCTTCCTTTAATTCCTTGATCTTCTTAAACAGTGGAGTTACGCCAGCACTGGCCTACCCACGCCAGCGAGAGAGGATGAGGAAAATGGAGATGCTGGGCAGGCTGCTTTGGGAAAATCTGCCACAAAAGACACTGTTGATGCAGAAGTAACCAGTAAAAAAATCCTTCAAGCTCTGCTCCCTACCACTGCCTCTCCTCTCCTAGAGCCATTTCCAGCTTACGGGAGGTGCCTTGCTCCTCTTCAGGTTGAACTCAGCACTCCTCCTTGCTCCTCACAGGCCAGCCTTCTCCCGCACGCGTGCGTGCATGTGTGTATGAGTGCTGGAGATGGGCCAGGCTGACGGTGCAGGGAGGGCAATGGGGAAGCAACCCTTCCCCTGCGTCTGCAGCCAGTTGCTATTCCTTCGGCAACACGTCATTACCAGCCCCATGCTTGTCTAATACATTGCAGTTTCTCATTCCCATGCTTAAAATGATGTACACAAAGAGCAAAAGGGGAGAAAATATTATGATTAGGTCTGTAAGCTTCGCCTACGGATGTATAAACGTATCTCTGCAGGTATACGAAAATATTATGGATTTGTTTTAGAAACTCAGAATGTTTTAAGATGCTCCTAATCCCAAGAGGGAACTTCAAATAACAGCTTTATAAAATGGTTTATCATATACCATAACATTACTTAGTTCACCTAACAGATCATTTCCATCTGGACATACTATGGCTTCTGAAGACATCTCTGCATGGGAAGATGTTGCTATACATAATGGCCAATTCAGGGAATTAGAATCAATTTACCTTTCTTCATCTTTGCTTTTCATCTTTAGATCCTAGCCCTACATTTTCATACTTACCTCAGGATGAATATCTTTCTATCAAAGTCTGGGTTTGGGTTTTGCTATAGAATTTGAGCTATACATGCACTATTTGTGTGTGCATGGGTGTTTTGTGTGTGCAGACGCTTACCAGAATATGTTATATACACTTTCTTCATAAAGCTACGCTAAGCTGAAATGAAAGTGTATACCTCTGACCTGAGAGTGAAAACAGTATGAAAATTATAATCATTCTTCCAAGGGGCACAGAAAAACCTGTTCAGAAACTCTGTAATGACACAGGCCACAGGAAACAGAAGGTGGACATTTTTTGGCTGTGTTCCCATGCTCTGGGTCTTGCCTGCCCTCAATTTCCTTGGGAAATGAAAATTTCCCATAACCTTAATTTGCTTCTGTAGTCTTCATCTAAATATCTGCACTACCTTTGCATTAAGTGAAATATTTTTCATTTCTAGCCATAATTCAACATAAGACATTGCTGCTCTTACCCGTGGAACTATTTTTGCAATTTTTTCATTTAAGCCTTCATACAGCATCCGTGGAAAATGAGATCCTGTACAGACTGTTCCCTTGCATGCTTTTACCCCACTCGGTTATTTAACTGTCATTAGTACAGAATTGTTAACGGGTCTGGCAACACTCCGATATAATGGCTTTGCAAAAGCTCAAAAATGGCACATTTTTGTATTGTGGAATAAAGGCACCGGTTGGTTTTGAATAAGCTCTTGCAGGATGTTAATCCTGTCCTTTAAGGACAGGTCTGTAATTTTTTACTTTTACCATCACAGCTTCTTGCATTATTCATAAAGGTATTTATGCAGACAAGATAAATAGGATAATTTACCTCAAAATAAAACACAATGGCTTCAGATCCCAGTGAAAAAGTAAAATTAAAATTATTCAATCTTTTCTAAGGCCTCATCACATTTAAGTCACTGTGGGATAATACTGAAAGGCAAACTGTTCAGTGTCATGTAATAGCTAGCAATCTACAGTTTCAATGAGACAGAAGAGTTTTATTGTAAAAGTGTCTGTTCATCAAACTCTTACTGTGCTCTTTTTCATGCCAAAAATATAAGATCCTTATCTTTAGCTCTCTGTTGATCGGGAGACCTAAAAGCAGAAAAAGCTTGTACTAACAAGAACGGATCACGCAGGTCTCAAGCTTCCTGAATTAAAATTGTACCCTGACAGTTAACTCCAGAGAATTACAGCTTTGTTTTCCACCTTAAGAGCATTCTTCATCAACATAAAACCACCAGAAAAATTCAGCCAGCCAACTGAGGCACAAGTTCTGTGTAAAATACAGCCTCTTCCCATCCCCTGCTCTCGCACGAGCCTCACTTCCACGAGACGGAGATAGCAAGAAAGGAACGTCGCTGACAGCACTATGCAAACAGCTTCCCCGCTGCAAAGGAGTCATTCGACTACTTCAAATAAACCCTGAAAGCAAAGACAACTACTTTGGATGAGCAGAGATGAAAAAGTCTCTCTCCCTCTAAAAAAAAAAAAAAAATCTCCCACCTGCCTACCTTTCTGCCAAATCCAGTTGATATAGGCAAATAATAATTCTACTGTTTTACATAAACTTGTATAAAGGCTGAATTTTATCCTTTATTATTAACTCTTATATTGGCTACACTATTAAATACATTAGCTTTGACAGTTCGCTACAGTTACCAAGAAGGGCCTGCATTTATTTTTAAACATATGCTATACGAAGCAGAAATACATCAGCAACAGCCACCCTTAACGTCTGCTGGATTTTCCCAGTGCGAAGTAGCAGAGGCTACGACACTCCGACCTTGTCACAGGTTTACAAACCAGCGTGCCTGGAATACCAACGACACAGCAACAGTACAGCAATTTAGCTATTAAACAAATGGTAACTTAGAAGAACACAGATAACTCTACAATTTAGTTACACTTGAATAGTGACTCGTGGCTGTCGCTCAATCTCACGGGGCCAGTTCATTCTTAAGACTATGGAGATAATAAAAATCAGAAAGGACAGGCAAGACATCTGTCTGAGCCCTATCTATTGACATTTTTAATCATCAATTTCTTGTCTCATAGCTTGTCTCAGGTGATACAGATTCCCCGTCTCTCTGACTGACGCCAGTAGCAGGCTTAGGAATAGTTGCACAAGAAATTTTTCCTCGACATTTAGCCTCTTTTTTAATTACTTTCATTTTAACTCATTAGGAGATTTTGGGCAGACAATCAGCACCAAATAACGTATTTCTCTCTCCTCAGCAGTCACGGCTGTTTTCACAGACTGATTTTAATTGCATTATATTTACATTGGCCTTTGCAGTTCCTTCTCAGGCAGGAGTAGTTTTGCCTGAATAAATAGTACCGGCTTTGGCCCATTTTTCTATTTTGAGGACACAGCAGTAAACTTTTCAAATTTGTTGAGATAGTGAATACAACTCAAATTCATGAATAATCAAACCCACGCAACAGTTTAATGGCACTAAATGGCTTTCCGGGATGAAAGGTGTGCCCACCACTCATTATAATTAAAGAACAGCTGTTCTGTGCTTTATTGTGTAATTCTGGATTGGGGTTATCAAGATTTTTAATCATCTCAAACCCATGTGCAAATTTAGAATGATGAGTTTAACAATAATAAATGGAATTAAATTGGTATCAGAATAATAACACAGACTAGTTGTACCAGCAATTTTTAAGATTAATTCTTTTAATATATAACACCTAATTTACTGAAATTCATTTTTAATACGTGCTCCAAGATGATGTCTTGATTATCAGTTTAGCGCATGTGTCTCTCATGCTCTCATATTCATCTATTTGTACGCTATATATGCAGCACACTTGGAGTATGCAACCTAAAGGTCCTGGCTGGTCCAAATAAATGTCACTTCACAACACTGGAGCTGGAATCAGGAAGTTTTTATTCTCATATTTAAAGATTGCTGGGTGGTGTAGGAAATAAGAATTGCAGCTACTCCGCTCAGGACAAAGCATGGCAGGGATATCCTAGGCAGGGTGAAGAGCTCTTTCATATTCAGTATAGCATTTGAGTTTCTGTTGCAAACAGGATTTTAATTGTCACTCTACAAGCCAGAAACAGACTGATTTCACATTTAGTAGGTTAAGCCTCTATCTGAGGCAGAGACTTCCTTTTAAATTTGAGGCCTATAGTCAACAAGTCTTTCAAATTACATCATCCTGAAAACAGGAGGGCTATTAGCCCAATGTTTATTGCACTGGGGCTCTTCCCATGTCTTGTAAGGATGCTGCCATCACGCTTGATGTAGCTGGCTAGTGAGGTGCAGGGAATACATGGGTTCAAAAGAGCCTTCTTTTAAACTCCAACCATTGCTGGGCTGGTGCCTCGCCACCTCAGGACAAAAGTTTAGCTCATTGCCTACTAGCACCTTGTACCTGCTGGCAATAACCCACAGCTCTCCAGGAATGCTCAGTTCATACTCTCATAACATCATGCTCTTCCTGAACATAGCAGGGCACTTTGTCAGGACCCTGAATTTATTCTTTTTCTACCTACTTAAGTAGAAATAGTGTGTGACCTCCATGCTAAGGTTACCCGTGTAACTCAATCTGGTAGCATTTCTGTACAGAAACTCAACTGCAGACCACTAGTACAGCAATATTTAATTTGTTTATAACATTTTCTACAGTGGAATAGAGAGATATCATGTGCAATTTACAGGTAATTTAAGGCAGAGAGATACAGTGGATTGCCCAAAGTTGCCCAAACCAATGTGTGAGAAGCTCCTCAATTTTGTAATTCCAGTCCACTGTCCTGTCATTTAGGTCACCATTTCTCCATTCCCTATAAAGATGCTCACTGCAGGGGGGTTGGACTAGATGACCTCTAGGGGTCCCTTCCAACCCAAAACATTCTATGATTCTATGTTCTCAAATAACCAGACAGAAGCAAAGCCGACCTTCATTCACCTCCTGACTTATGAACGTGGGCTTTATTTTTGAAGAATGTTCAGTATCCCTGATTACTAATTCAATTACATTGTGATACTGGACTCGTATCTGCATATATTATACACAAGCAGCTATTCAGAACATTAGATAAGCATACTAGAATAAAATAAGAGAACAAGATCAACAGGAGAGGTCTATCATGTCAATAGGCTGTAATCAATGAAGCCCTCAGCAAACAGAGGTATACTTTTACACAGCTGGGATTATGAAGATTTAAAAAAAAAAAGTTCAAATCCATCCTTACAGCACAGTATTTTTATGCACAAAGCTGCTTTAAGCCAGTTCAAAGCATAACTGCTGTAAATTCAGATTAATTTCGTTTACAATGACTGGTAAGATCATACTAAAAACATTACAGATTGCAGAATTACATTTCAGAAAATCTGCGTTGCAAATTTCATTAAATACCCGATAAAAAGATTAATATATCAATCAGAACTAAAAAAAAAAGTATTTTTGACAATTAATTTTGGCATGCTGCAATTAAAGAGTTCACATTCTTTGCCAAGATCACACAATTTGCGACGAGTTACCTAATGGGAATATAAGTTAAAACAAAATAGTTGATGGGAGCCAATCAGCTGGAAAGCAGCTTGGCAGAGAAGAAGCTGGGAGTCCTGGTGGACACCAAGTTGAACATGAAACAGTAAGGTGACCCTGCTGCAAAGGCGGCAAATGGTACTCAAGGGCTGGCAAAGTACTGCCAGCAGGTTGAGGGAAGTGATCCTTCCCTTCTGCTCAGCGCAGGTAAGGCCACATCTGGAGCACTGGGTCCAGTTCTGGCCTCCCCAGTACAAGAGACATAGTGATACTGAAGAGGGTTCAATGACAGGCCACAAAGATGACTGAGGGTCTGAAGCATGTCACATACGAGGAAAGGCTGAAAGAGCTAGGACTGTTTAGCCTGGAGGAGAGAAGACTCCAGGAGGATCTTAGCAATGCACATAAACACCTGAAGGGAGGGTGCAAAGAGTACAGAGCCAGGCTCTTTTCAGTGGTTCCCAGTGATAGGACCAGAGGCAATGGGCACAAACTGAAACACAGGAGGTTCCCTCTGAACATCAGGAAACACTTTTTTACTGTAAGAATGACCGAGCGCTAGCACAGGATGTCCAGAGAAGTTGCGGAGCTTCCATCCTTGGAGATATTCAAAAGATGTCTGGACATGGTCCTGGGAAAGTGGTGCTAGACGGCCTTGCCTGAGTTGGACAAGAGGACACAGAGAGGTCTCTTCTAGCCTCAACCATTCTGCAGTTCTGTCTCAGAAGGAACGCTTACTCCAAAGAAAACTGCTAAAGTAAACTGGGTGCAGGCTGCAAATTGGTTCATCGGAGCTCCAGAAGATGAATGTAACCTCTTATAAAACAGGACACTGACAAACAACACTGTCTACCCAAAGTACCAATTGCCTGCAATCCAGTGCACTACACAAAGAGGAATCATTCAAATGATGCTGGCTCTGTGTTTCAAAGCTTCATCGATGAGCCTTAGCATTATTACCCAGTGATAGCAGACTACTTTGTGCACAGTCTTCAGGTACAATGCATAACCAACATATCACTCCATCTAGCACTTGAAATGCTAAAGTTCAACATCAAAAAGTCATAGAAATAGCCTATTATCTTATCTAGCACATCCTGTGACAAAGAAAAATGCTCCCTACCATACATTCTTCGGTGATTTGCCTCAACCAATTTTGAAATGACTCACATGATGAGTCCTCCTCCACTTCATTGGGAAGATTATATTGCAGCCCAGTAGTCCACAATGTTAGGAAGTTCTTTTGATTAGTTTGAGCCCTTCCATAATCGAATATGGTTCAGACAAAATAACACTTGTCAAAACAATTTCACTGCTAACAGGAGGCAGCAGCTGATGAGAAAATGATAAAAAGCACATTTTCTTTGCTGTGGCTGGGGGAGTGTTGGCCATTCTCCTTAGAATTCCCATGTATACCATTGTGCCGAAGGGCAAAAGTAGCAAAGCCAAATTGCAGGTTTAGATTATAATAGCGTGCGTGGCCTATAGTACCCCTGAGAGTTTAATAATAATGGGAAATAGTCTCAATTAGTTTTTTTTAAATCTTGAAATGATTAGCAGCTTCAGAAAAGCATTTTCATTCATACAGTAATAAACTCTCCCAAGGAAGCAAATCCCCAAACATGCAGTGTAAAAAGAGCTCTTGAAATCATAAGCGGAATAATGTAAAGCTCTCTGCATCCTTAATTAGGGAAGAAAATGGTTCAGGAAATGCTGATCAATACAGTGCAAATGATAAAAACGAGTACTTTTGGAGAATGTATGAACACAGTTTCATAAAAAGGATGGAATTTCTTCTGGGTCTTCCACACAGGGCACTAGATTGCAACTGCTCTCATTCAATGGAAGATCCCCATCCACCTTGGAATATCTGTATGTTTTGGTAATAAGAAGGGTACACAAAAAGACTCTGTGCAAAAGATACCAAATAACAAAACACTGGAAGGGTGGTTTAAGAAGAGAAATCAAGACTCTTGCATCACTTAGCCTATCTCCTTTTGTTCCTAATGCAAGTAAAAACCACTCTGTATTTTGGTCTGCTTGAACTTTCTCTCCAGTCCCACCACCTTCCATCCTGTGCCCAGTGCAGATAAATTTACCCAGGTTCCAAACTTCATCACGCTATGTGCACAGTCAGAAAAGCAGTTTGCTGTTATGATTTCCCATGCACAAACCAGTAAGTTTGAGAAACATGAAAAAAAAGTGCATTTTTCCAGGTAACTTGGAGAGCACCGTATTTCATTGCACTAAATAATCAGTCAAAATGTTACCAAAAATCTAGTAAAATTTGCTGAACAAGCACAACAGTCCAAACGTCGCACTGACACATTCAGAAAGAATCCCCCCATGGAAAATAGAAATTTTTGGTTTCCGTTACAAAAAAAAAAGTTCAAAAAAATCTTGAAACCCATCTTAAAATGAACTTCCCATTTTACACGCACTTCTAAATATAACTAAAGAGAATAAATTATACCAGCAGGTATAAACCCAGTAAAATCTTCCAAGTGAAAAACTCAACAAATATTTAGGATTAAAAACTTCAGTCATTACTGAAGTTACCCTTCTTTTTAAATGCTGCAACGAGTACTTCCAAATAAATAAGAAGTGACTGTTTCCTTAGCATAAAATGTGCGCTTTGAAAGAACATGCTCGCTCTTTCATTTTTTAATTACAGACTGAATTTTTAACTTCACTAAACCATTAGTTGCAGACTTTGATCAGACCCCCATTTTCCCAGCCTGGGTGCTGCTTCAGACATCAATAATTCCAATTAAACCAACTCTGAGATATAACTACATCATTTCACTAAGCAATTAAAAATGTGCAACTGAAATAAGTAGAAAATCCTAAATGAAAAGCCAGGGGACTCATCAAATGTTAATAATAATAATAATAATAATAAATACATTGCACTTCTATATGACCTCTCATCCTCTCATCTCAAAATACTTGCTAAGTATTATGTAATATTGCCATACTTTGTAAAAAAGTAAAAATAGAAAAAACCCTTTGTTTATTTGATTATCTGAAAGGAGTTTGATTAGTCAGGATGAAGATGCAGTCAGCACTACTTATTGCATGAATACAACCTCTAACTCACTAAAAAACCCCACATTTATCCAAACTGGTTTTCTGCCCCCCATTTCATTGAATTAACGAAGTTTTATTATATATAAGTTGAATGTAATTGCTTTTCAACAGCGTTCCCAAAGTTAGGAGTTTCTCGTAATAGTTGATTTTATTATTTGAATACCACAATGTCATTTACTCTTAAAACCTATACAACTGTTTCGCAAAAACGTATCTGCAAAACCTGGCCCATAAAACTAGATTTTATTGCACTAGAAGGATCGTTTTGAACTTTGTTGAATCGCAAACAGATACAGGATCCAAACATTAGTGCGTCGCTTTTCTGGGCGGTTGCAAAGATTCAATGAATCAATGTAGAAGCAACAGCTACCTGAGGTTTAACACAGGTGCTACCATCGCCCCTGTGTTCGATCTTGAAAAATTTCTCTGCCTTTCTGTTTATTTGTAAGCAGAATTTTTTGGTACTAGAGAAACCTTTAGTAGCTCTTCAGTTTATACTTCAGATAGTATGTAGATTAATGAACACACAAAATGTTATCATTTTACAAAGAGTTTTTCTATATGCATGTATGTGCATGCAGGGTCTCCGTTTCAGAGCTCCATTATCAGTGAAATGAGTTTGATCTATGGCACACAGGATACCAGAACATCAAGAATTAAAAACATGAGCATCTCCGAAAAATAGCTATCCCATATGTATTTATGGAAAATGACTACTTGGGGGCAGGGGGGGGAGCGGAATTGGAAGGGAGACAATGGGGAGTGACAGGGATGGGACGACCACCAAAAAACCCACCAAACGAACCAAAACCAAAGCAATTACACTGTCCCTTCAGATTTGTTTTCCCTAATTGCACTGGGTATGTTTCTTCTCACACAAGGACCATATAATCTTTCTACAAAGACTACATTCTCCATCACGCACAGTAGATCCAGATCAGATTGGGAGAGGTGAGCTGCTCCAGACAACACCATGACTGCGACTCCTGTCATGAACAGGGACAGCAGCAGCGGTGGTGTAGCCATGAACATCATGAACATACGAGCAAGAAAAGGGTTGTGGAGGGAGCTTTCCCACAGTAGGAAATATGATCTAAGCCAACAAATGCTAACAGGCAGTGGAAATTATTCTTAGGGCCATATGAAAGCACCTAATACGTCGCAGTCTGTAAGATTTAAATCACTTGAGAGTCAGTAAAAAAAAAAATGCTTACTGCCTGACAGTGACTTAGGCCAATGGTTGCTCTAAAATAAATGAACACTAAATACTAGTAAAGCATGCAGCGTGCCATTGTCAGCACTTAGGACCCACCAAAACAGAATATAAAATATCTGGCTTTCCAAACCAAGGTTTTCACAGATATACTGATTGTGAAATACAGCAGAGAAAAGGCAAATTGCAAGACGTGCATTTCATTTGGTTCTTAACCTGTGCCAACTTAAAAATCCAACAGACTACCTTTTAATTTATTAAATACAGTAAAAGGATGCCTCCATTACTTATCCTTCAGTTACATAACATACAACCCTAAAATTCACCAGTCTTTTAGATGCAAATCGTATTTCCTTTAACTTGAAGTCAAATATCTACTTTTTTTCTTAAGAAGAGTTCGTTTATTATGCTTCTAGGGACTTCTTTTTGGTAAAACTACCTCATTGTTCAGTAACTGAAAATTCAGTCTCTGGCCTCAGGGATTTTCAGTCGTCAAAATAAGTTTAGCTCAAATCACATCACAGCCTGCATACAGCTGTTTCAGAAATGCATCCAAGTGTACATCTAAATTACAATTTGATCCTATATGGTCACTTCAACCACTTATAGGAAGTTACTACCATTAAGATGTTGTCTCCATGTGGTTTAAACCAGTAACATACACTGGTATTTTAACAAGAAGCTCTGGTAGAATCATCCTGCTGGATTGATAAACAGAGGGTACCAAGAAAGGTGAAAGAGCAAAGGGGAAAGCTTGAGCAGACAAGAAGGAATTGGAATAACAAGTGAATATTTTACAGTCCTCTTCCACTTCAGCCAGCTCTGCCTCTCTAAGGCGTAGCTAGGAAGGAACTACCATTACTGAGGAAACACATTTAAGTGTATTTCTGTGAAATCCTTTACTTCAGCAAAGGCTGTGTGTGTTTCTTTAGTGTATCTCAGCTTTTATCCTACAGAATTAGAACTCAAAGGCCTGAGTCACCAGCTGCTAGTTCACAAAGGCTGGCAGCTTTGCCTGTGCCAGACTGAGAATATTTGTTGGGCAAAGCCACCGGCAGGTGAGGGATGCAGTGCCCACGGGGAACATACTTGGAGTAAGGGCAGGATCACGCTGGCATCTGGGAGGGCACCACTGTTGTTCCTGTGTTTTACAAGAATTTCAGAAGGAGTTCACAGGAGTCTAATTCACCAAATGCACAATTCTTTCTTCTTCAATTACTTTAATTTTCACCTTACAATGAAGCACTTGCATACGCAGTACACACTGCTATCTACCTTTTAATGACATTTCCTTCCTACGGAGAGGTGAACATTAAACTGAGAGTTAGCTATTTTACTACAGTGCCATTGGCTAGCAGTCAGATACCAAATTGTATGCATGGCCCTTTTTGACTTTAAAAAAGAAGAGGAAAAAAAAAAAAAAAAAAAAGAGCTGAATGACATTATCCTGCTGTCCTTTATTTACAGAAGAAGAAAAGCTGTTCCTGATTTTTGAAATAATTTCTGCAGGTCCGAGTTTCCAACAGGTGACAATCACCTGTTGCTCAGCCTGTACAACTGATGTAAGCTGTAGAGGGCTAATTGTATCCCTCTTTTCCACAACAGTCTTGATTCCCACAAAAGACATTGAAACCCCTTCAAGCAAAAATATTATAGAGCGAGATCCATCTCACCTAGCTTCAGATGGCTAGAATGTCTGTGTATTACAGTTATCTGGTCCCCATTTATCACCAATGCAGAGCTGGGTGCTTTTAGGCTACAATTCATCGAACGTCTACTTCAGATGCCTCCTTAGAAGAAGTTGCATCATGCATTAGAAATACCTGCTGCTCTCCACTGACTATAACAAGAAGTTCAGCTGGCTATCTCAAAGGCAGACAGCCATAATCTCTCCCACTAAATCAGGGTGAGACACATTCTATTTCACTTGGCAATGTATGCATCGACATGAAAAGGAATCGGTGACAACTGCGCTGAAGGGATTTATAGAAGTTGAACCTCAGAATCTCAGACTAAGTCAGGCTGGCTGAGGTGTCAGGAGGTCTTGGGTCCAAGCTGCTGCACCCAGCTGGGCCCACCACAAGGGCACTGCGCCCAGGCAGGCCTTGGAAACCTCCAAGGTCAGGGACTGCACAGCCTCCCTGGGCTTCTTCCCCACAGGGAAAAAGTTGGAACTTCTCTTATTCCACTTCATCTATTGTCTTTCATCTCCCCTCTCTGCATCCCTGTAAAAAGCCTAGCTCCATCTTCTTGGTAACTTCCTGTAGGTGCTGGGGAGCTGCTGTTCGGTCCCTGCCAAGCTGTGTCTTCTCCAGGCTGAACATGTCCCATTCCTCAGACTCCCTGCACAGGGCAAGTGCTCCAGCGCTGAGCATCCTGACGGCTTTCTGCCAATCAAGGTGCTGGTTATGTCACCTCACAAGTACTGATTAATGGGGGATAATCACTGCCCTCGGTCTCCTGGCTGTGCTCCTGTTAATAAAGCCCAGCCTGAGATATTCCCCCTTTTGTGTCTGCTACAGTTGCCCATGGAGTAGGCTGTCGCCCTCTGATTGATTTTCTCCAGGCAGCCGTCTCCTCCCTGTCCACTGCAAGTATTTCAAAGGCCTGTTTCACGTGTCCTTCACTTTTTTCCCCTCTGTTTGTTGCTCTGTGGACACTGGCCTCCTGTTCAGACGTGCCCTCTTGAGACATCCTGTGGTCAGCTGGTGCACTTTTGCACCAGCAGCAATAACAACTGTAACAGATCGCATCGGCTATGAGGAAGGGCTCCACAGGACCAACGCGAGGTCATTTGCTCAGCAAGCTGAGGATGAATTAGAAAAAATCATCTTCAGGGCAGCGTTGCTTGGCTGGCATGTAGGCAAGTAAGTTACTTGGGGCTGGTTTGGCCTCTTTAATGGTCCAGTGAGGGACACTGGATGGAGGAAACAGTTTGAAAGATATGAAAACAGCGCTTCTAACAATGCTTTAAGGGAGATATATTTTACAATAAGCCCTTGCCTGCTTTTTATTGTTCTTTTATCCATTTTTATACCTTCCTGTTTTCTTTCCCCTGTTGGTTTCTTTTTCCTGGTATATAATAAAAAGTTCAGGTGACAGTACAAAGCAAGGTTTAAAAAGCTGCCAATCTTAGCGCAAGGAAGTATTTGATACACTGAGCAATACAACAGCTTCCTTTTTGTTGGACATGCTTTGAGGCTTTGTCCTAGATTGGGTATTTTTTACTTGCTCTGACTATTCCAGAAAAGCGTTCCTACCCTTTTCAGAGCCAAAGAACCCACGCGTGCTCTGTTGGCAAATACATGAACAAGCTCTGTGCCTTCTTGCACATGCCAGTGATCGTTCATCCCTCGTTTGAATTCTTCCTTTTAGAAGACCTCCGTAACAGAGAGGTTTTGGCATTAGCACTTGTAGAACATTCCTCCATTTCTGAGGTGGGACTAGAATCTTCTGAATTGCTTTAATAGCTTTCATATTTTATAACCTTTCTCATCAAAGTTTAAATTTTTACCTTCATTTGTACTGCTTTTAGTCACAAGTGCCTCTTTTTAAGTTGTTAGAATTATACCAAAAACATGAGGCAAGAATTGGGCTTCCTGGGAGGAAATGAATATTTATGTATTTATTTTTCAGGTTAACTGTGGCTCTTAATCCAAAAATCTTTAAAAAAAAAAAAAAATTGCTTCCTCCATTAAAAGCCATTAAAAATAGTAGGGAGTATACAAAGAAATCCCTTTACCAATCACTGCCAGCCCTGGAGCTATCTACAGCAGCTATTTCATGGCATACAGTTATACAGGCAAGGACAAAGAGAAAGCGTCCTTGACCACAGACATTAGATTTACTTTGTGAAGGGTAATTTTCCAGAGAGGAATTTTTCAAGACACCAGCCCTGGCTGCGTCAATACTAAAGACCACAGTGTGGTGAAAAAAAAAGTTCAGCTTCCCATCTCAGATCTGCTGTGCTTTCACCTTAGTGTAACAACCTAAAGGCGCTGTGTCCCTGAACACCATGCCCATTCTGGGGTGGATACACAGGGCCGTGCTTCAGCTTCACGGACTGCACTTTCAGGAAGAAGATGCGATACCATAGATGGAGCACTACCTTCAAAATATTTCATACCATAAAATATAAATTAAAAAAAAAATCCAGGATGGAAAACTTAGTTCTGAATGAAATTTCCTTCTTCCCCCACCCCCCCCGTATCAAAGTGTGTCCTGTTTATTCCAAAGGAGCAGTTCGGCTCTTAGATCAAAGCATCTCTTGGCTGTGTTGTATTGAAACTGAAGTGTCAAGCTGTTTCACTGCAACACTAATTCGAAATGCTTTGATGTACGTGCACATGCACACGTGTGTGTAAAGCACTTCAGTCATTACCTGTTTGGTCATTCGGTACCTGTAATATTCCAAAATACAGTATCCAAAATGTAACTCCACATTATGTCACTGGGAGTAACTGTATCATTACATGATTGTTACTGACATGCGATTAAGCAAGATGGAAATGAACACTAAAGCAACCTTTTGAAAAGTAGGCATCTCCTATGGAAGGGTATTTGGTGCGTCCATCAGAGAATGCCAGGCAAGGGAACAATGACAGGGCTAAATAATATCACTCAGGTACCCTCTAACTAAATTAGAGTCAAGGGACATGCACATCCTGAGCCAAAGATCACTGAAGACAAGGAAAAGCGTATAAAGAATTGGCCTGGAGCCTGTCCCCAGATATGTCCGCCAGAAGTACTCCACGGTACTCTCTACCCTTGGTAAACAGTGTCTCCACAGGTTAACATCAAAACGTACCTGAGCTCATTCCAAAATGTGTACTTAAAAAAGCTTACTAAAAAAACGTGGATCCCCAATTGCCTAGTTGGATAAAGAGACCTGCCTCTTGGCAGAGCTTCTACTCCCCAGCACAGACAGCAGCTCCTCCATCCATAACGGAAGAGAGCAACATCCCCCTTGGAGCGCCGTACTTCTTCCCAGCCCTGGGAGGCAATCAGCCTTCCCATGGGCACTCACGGACGGCACACATATTCGACTACAGCGGGATGTAGAAAGAGAAATAGAAACATTCACCTGAACTCGAGTCAGCCTTGCACCTCTGAGGAGAACAATTACCAAATATGTGCAGTCAAATATCTTTGCGAGCTCTTTTATTTTTGTGTGCAAAATATTAGAAAGGCAATTTCAGACAGCACATTAACACTCCTGAAAAATTAATTAAAAGTAAATCCAGTGTTATAATAACTCTCCTGATTTTTTACCACTGCTTTCTAGTTCCAATACCATGACTATAAGCAAGGGAGAGTAGAGGGCATTATCATTTTAGTTCTACAGAGGACCCAGCTCTGAAACTGCTGAGAAACACCGACCATGCTGCCAGTTGCTCCTTTTAAGTTGAAACAGTTTTTGTCATTCCCAAGAAAACGGAAAAGACTTTCATGTGCAATTAGCCAGTTGGATTCCTAAGATTCATGTTAATTATCCTTCTTCTTATTCACCACCTTCTTATTTGTCTACACTACTCTTTTTAGCATGAGAACACCTTATATTTTTCTTTTGATTTTAAAAGTCCCTTTCAGCTCTATAGATCATAAGATTCTGCCTCTCGAACAGCATAATGCCATTACTTTGTCTTTTTCTCTACCACTGCATAGCTCATCTCTAAAGCTTGTGGTCTTCATTGATTTATAATTGCCTTCCAATTACTATATTGATAATTAGGGATGATTTACTGATACGCACTAGCAAGAGGACAGCAAAACAGTTGTCTGTTTCACTAACTTATTGAAAATATATCTGCAGAGTATCAGACCACATTCTGTAGTATTGATTGTCAAATGCTGTTTTCTCTTACATCAAAAAAACCCTTTAATACATGATATATTCCATTATTGTCTTTTGAAAAGCCATTTAAAATTTTATGAGGATTTAAAACTTCTGTATTTTCTCATTTTATATTACTCCATAACACAGTATGCAGTCCTCATGCTGACATACAGTATTTTAATTAATTTCATTTTTTTAAGAGAATTTGGGCAGTTGCTACTTGTCACTGCTTCTCCAATTTGTACTAATTAAATGGCTTAACACTAATATATGCACTAGTATCACTGGCAAGCCATGAAAAGCCAACAAGAAAAGCAAAATATAATATATAAATGGCAATACCAAGAATGAAATTTTAATATTCCCACTCCTGAATAGTTTCCAAAAACGCTTTTAGATTCACAGGACAAAATACTTCATATCAAAACCTAGGTTTTGACACATTAACATTTTCTCCAAAAGCAAATTCCAACTTCTTAGTTGCATCAACAACTTGAGTTAAGTCATTCACCCAAGATGATACAGGTACTTGTCATGATAGATGTTCCACAGACAGAGAAAAATGAGGGAAGCACCTCCAGTCACTTAAGTTAGTGGTCCAGTCAGAAATAAGATCTATAATCTATGAATTTATTTCCTGACAGTCGACACTAAATTACACCCCTGCATGTGGCAACGCTTCATAAATGTGATAGTTTGGATCTCACTTCATATTTAATATAGAACTTTAAACTACATTAAGCAGCCTGAACAAAATTTGCAATCCAGCAAAGACTGTACAATTTCGTAACAGAAAATAGAGTAATTTTCATTCCTGCTATTTCTTTCTAAATGAAATGTCTTTTGTAGATATAAATAATTTCCTATTTGCATTATAATTAAACTGTGTGACACTTCCTGTGAATAATGAAAGAACTTTAGGGTGCAGCATTTTGGTCCTTTAATCTTTTGAGAAGCAAATAGATTGACGCAAGGTGGCCAGAGAAAGAAAACAGATGAATATGAAAACAAATGGTGAAGGTACAAGAAAGTACGTGTGAAGTGATGATAAAAGTTCAGATCAGCCCCAAATAGCCTATCATTATAAAAATATATTTCCATGCATTAGTACTTCTAATAAAGAAGAAATTTCTACTCTGAAATGAGCCTAAATGTATGACTTTGTTTTAAGACTGTTCCATGCCTCGCTCCTTCACAGCACCAACAGCAGCAAGCTAATCCACCTACAAAGAAAGGAGGATGCTTCGAAATTACAAGGAACAGCCTTCCACTCCTTCCCCAGCCCACTGGGATTTTGCCAAATTTAAAAAAAAAAAAATAGCAAAAAGGAAAAAAAAAGGAAAGCATTGCAAGTGCTTGAGTCCTGCTGCTGGCTGTGCCACTGATCTGCTGGGTAATGATGGGCATATTAAGTTATTTGCATTTATATCCCCAAAGACTATTTGGGGATGTGGAGAGACAGAGCCAGAGTGCAAATAGGAGCATCATTCTCAGTCCTCAGGCAGCACATGAGCCATGGGGAGAGATGATCAGAGAGAGCAACATGGATGTGTAACCTCTCCTAGATTAAACACGTACTGCTTCTGGAAGCCAACAGAGCCAACTAACCACCCTCCTAGTAAACTAGGTCTGCATTTATTACCCTGGACAAATCAGTCTTTCTTGGATTCTGCAGTGTAGAACACCCCCATCAGGAGCCCTTACAAGGGACCCTCCTGCAGGCACTTCCCTGGGAAGAGAGAGATGGGCAACACCTCAAGCACAGGGAGCCATCCTAAATCAAATATTTGTTGTTAAAAATACCATTAGGCCACTCTGCAAGCAACGTACACCCACAAACAGAAATGCTCTGCCTAAAGTCTCTGACCAAAAGCAGCAGCTACTGCTGGGTCAAGGGTGTGTTTTGCCAAGAACCCAACCCCAGGGCCGTATTCTTGGAACGCTCTGGGTTAGTGTGTTGGGTCCCAATAAAGCTTATTTTGGAGTTTTAATTACAATGGCTTTGCATCCATTACAATGCATCCTTGATAAGATAGACAAATGGGATACATACAGAAGTAGAACCTATGGCCTCTAGGACATTTTACCAGTGAAAACAGGAGTGTTCATAGACATCCCATTACAGACTTTAATGAAGGACTGCACAGTAGGACATCTAACTTTACTTTGTCACAGCCCCATTACAAGTGACTGAATTGCCTTGGAGAGCTAGGCTTTTCCAACTATGCCACCTCAGTATATTCACCAATAAAAATGAAATAACTATCCTTTAAGTTCCTGGAGGTCTATTGATAAAACTAACTAACTAACTAAAAAGATAACTGGAAAAGGTAATTTCTTCAAATTTTTGTCTTGGAGCTCATCTTGTATTTTCAGCAAAGACACAAAAAAGGGGGCACAACTTTGGTTGGTACAACAGGGGCAATTTTGGAAAGCACTGCCAATGCCAGGGAATAAAGGAAATTCATTCTGAAAGAAGGGAAAGGCCGTAAGGACTTGCCTAATAGCAACAGAATGAAAAGTAATGATATAAAGTGCCTTGTGATTCTGCTCGAGAGCCTAGTAACAAGCATTTCTGCTAAAAGATGGGAAATTATCACTGAGAAATGACTGGGGAGGATAAAGACCGTATTAATCAAGCAGAGGATCATAGGATAAGGAGGCTTAGCTTTGTTGAAAAAGGCAAAAGCTATCTAGAATTTATCAACAGAAGCATTTGTAACAGAAACACCAAAGTATTAATGCCATAAAACAAGGCATAATGACACCTTATCTCAATACAATTTTTTTCAAGTCTGCTGAAAAAAAAAGTAGAGCAGAGCCACTAGGACATACATGTGAATTAATAATCTATTTTATAAAATGTAGTGTTCCCCACTCTTACTTCACTGAGCAAATTCAAAGCCAAGAGAAGATATTATTCTTTTGTGTAAGCTCATTAGGGGCAAATAAAAAGATTTTTTTTTTTTTTTTTTAATTTAAGACAAAGAACAACAAGTTGCAGACCACCAATGCAAATGAGTATTAACTGCCAGGAATAAATCTTCTGGAAATCAGTGGAAGGTCCTTAGCCACGGGATCAGCAATTTCTGGAATATCTCTGCAGGCTGAGCAGCGAGATATTTACTTTTTTTTTTTTCTTAAAGAAACAGCTAATTTTAGGACAGGTCTGACAAACCCACAGACAGCATTATGTGACAAAGTCACCCATGGTAAGTGGGAACAAAGTCAGATCATCTGAAAGCCCCTCGTGTTGCATAAAATGCTAGGGACTTTATTATTTTGTTAATAATAATTGTTAATATGATAAAATTCTAAAGACGACAGCACTGCTTATTCTTCATAATACCAAATACCACGGGGTAAACCCTGTGATTCGCTTTCCCTTCTCTGTGTGAACAGAACTTGCCTGATTTCTGTTATAATTTTGTTCTGTTGGCTATCAAGAACTAGCCATCACATATTAGGAACACTTGCTTATTCCTAGACTAGCCTAACGGTGCTTTGGATACAAAACATGGGTTTCTCTGAGACAGGAAAAGACAGGAAGGACTGGGGAATGGAAAGCTCTTGATGTTTCAATAAATACTTTTCAAAAATGTTTGTTACATTTGCAACTTCTCCTACGATGTTCCTGGGGATCAGCTGGGTCTGCCTATATATAAACCAGACAGCTTACAAGTAACTATCTTCTCCTTCACATAAGGCCCAATAGATCGTAAGAGCTAATTTAAAAACATTACGATTTCTTGTTCAAATGTGCAATTAAGAAGAGAAATGAAGATTGAGATTAGCAATGGCAGAAGATCTCTAAACTTTATATTACACAATTAACATTTTAAGTAGAGCAGGTCAAAATAACTAGGCTTTTTACTTGCTTGCAACACTGGAAAGCAAAACAATCATGCTTCAGGTCAAATAATGCTTCATTTATTTTTTAGCATTATTTTAATGTTTTCAAGGGTTTGCAAAAGCCATTTCACATTTAAAATTGGAAGCATTTACGGGGGTTTCAATGCTGCTCATAGGCTTAAAAATGGATACAAAAGTACATCGGACCTTTACACGTGGAATAGCCATACATGAAATCTTGGTGTGTTGTTAGTTAAGCTCTATATAAATGCAGAGAGAATGAAGATAATTCTGCCAGAAAACTTAAACACTTCATTTAACCAAACAGTGGTCCCTCTGACTAATGAAATAAATGGAAGTTAAAGGCTTAGGGTTACAAATGATCATCTGGCAATGCTCATTAAGAGTACTGCTAAGCAGCAATGTCATACAGACTTGTCCTGATTTACTTAGCAGAAAATGTGTAAATAATGCAGGCCAATTTTCAGGAAATTAATAGAGATGACATAGAGGTGAGTCACTGTGCTCAGGCTGTTCTACCTTGGACATGGCTGCTGGCCTGGCCCAACCCCTCTTCCCTGACCCCTCTCACAATGGGGAATGACGCAGCAGAGCAAGACAGATGAATATAAATTGGAGATATGAAAATAGGTCTTAATTCTGCAGAGGACTGAAATAGTATGCTTACATTATAACAAAACAGATTTAAGACATTAAGAAAATAATAGTAAAGATAGAGAAGCACATGAACAGGCTATCTAGGGCAGTTGTGCAATCTCCATCCAAGAAGATTTTTAAGAACACTTCATATAGATGCGTGAAGAAAAGGTGCAGCTCATGCTGCAACATGTCAAAAAGACCTAAAGTCCCTTCTGTGCTTATTTTCTGAGTTTAATTTTGTCCTTTAACCAGCATACTTGGCCCTAAGTCATTCTCTTGTCTTAAGTTTGCCTTAGCCAGTTACTGATTTCAGTGTACTCAAAAGCAGGGAGCAAGAAAATAGTCATAGAATCATTAAGGTTGGAAAAGATATCTCAGATGATCAAGTCCAACCATCAACCCAACACCACCATGCCTACTAAACCATGTCCCAAAGTGCCACATCTACACATTTTTTGAACAGTTCCAGGGATGGTGACTCCATCACCTCTCTGGGCAGTCTGTTCCAATGGTTGACCACTCTTTCAGTAAAGAAATTTTTCCTAATATCCAATTGAAACTTCCCCTGATATAACTTGAGGCCATTTCCTCTTGTCCTATCACTTAGTCGTTTCCGTACAACGCTTTCATTACTTTAGAGTTCTGCTAAATGTAGCTAACTGGGGAGGAAGAATAAGAAGCAACAGATTCCTGAATTGAGATCTTGGCAACGAAGAAAAGGAGGAGCCAAATGTCCCAGATACTGTGTTTAAAATTCTTTCTGGCCTATTAAGGGATACATTTATATATTCTACCATGAATTCTACCAGTTAACATTTCTAAAAGTCCTCCTAGTCCTCTTCCTCCTGCAGCCTCCCCCAATGGCAACAGCTCAGTAGCTTGCTTTTGTTATAGCCCATCAAATCCAATTTGGTGGGATTCTTTTCCATTTCAGCTTTTTACCTTGGTTTTCCTATAGCATAGCATCTCACAGATCACAAAGTGTCTGGGATCTTGCAGAAGAACATTCACATTAAAGACTTTTACCTCAGAAAACTGGAGTTTGCCAGCTCCCTAGAACCAGGCTCTAACAATCTCCTGAGCAGAGGATGGCATTTCTGTTCAGCCAGGTTCACAGATGTATTACACATCATGTCAAGAAGAAACACCAATGGATGAAAAAAAATGATGGCATAGATTCCAAGAAAATGTACTCCACTATAATTCATTAATGCCAACTAACTCAACAGAAGATACAGTAGTATAAAAGCAGTTTAAGTCAGAATAAAATCAAATTCTTTTCCTCAAAGGCAGCAATACATTTGATCATATTTTAAGGCAGTTATCTGCATTCTTTATTCAGTAAATATCAATTTTAAGAGTGTTAGATGCCAAGTGCCACAAACCATACATACATAAAATGGAATACATAAATTATATTACTAGATATTGAAGAATATCACCATGACATTTTCACTGAAGAAGCCGACAGCTCTGTTATTGCCTAGAATGGTGTCTCGCAACTCCTGGATAACATCTGATTCTTAATTAAAATAACACAAGCACAGACAGTTTACATTTTTTATGACTTTTCAAATATACTTGGGACCTTAGCTAGCAAGATGATATTGTGGGTGGAAAGAAATACAACTCTTTTACAGGAGCAGCAATGAGAACTGAAAAGAGGGAAGTTTAACCCCAAACCCAGCTGACTGGGAGGCACAGCATGAAAAAAGGTAAAGAACAAATTCACCCCATCACCACCACCACCACCAGTTGTTGACTACTAGAAGGCAACTTGGGTTTTGATACTATGAAGGTGCTGTTAAGCCTGAGTTTATGCCCTCTCTCATCTCCTTTCCCAGTCAAAGCATTTAAGCCATAACATGCCTTGCCAAGCATTGTTAGCCTGTCTGAAGAGGATGGCCATTTTTGAGAGGAGGCGTAGGAAATACCTCTTACTGCTTTTCTCTGCTACTATTTGCCTCTTCTGAGTTGTGCCAGAGGAGGAATTCAGAAGTCCTCCCCCTCTCTCCCATCTCAGAGAGGCAACAGGTACCTGGCTTGGCTGTGAAATGCTGCTGTGCAGAGGCTGGCGGCAACGGGGCCCCAAGCCCGACTCCTGGGAGGGGAATATAAGGAATGCTCCCCACCTCCCTGGAGCAGCACCAAGCCCAGTGAACCCACAAGACTGGCTCTCTGCGCAGCAAGGAAGTCAACCCTGTTGAGGTATCACCTCCCAGCCAGGCTGGCCTTACAACAGCCAGTATGCAGGCAGAGATGAAATTCAGTGTAAAGCTATCCTGAAGCATAACCAGCCATTTAGGCCGGTCCTATAAAAGAAGAAATGTTACTTTGTTCCAACCATCAAAACTTCTGGTTAAAACTTAGCAGTGGTTGGGATATGAGAAGGTGATGTCTCAAAACCCAATATATTTTCTTCTTTTATAATAGAGGTAAAAAATAGTAAAGTATATCTTTTGAACTTTTGTATTAATGAAAGGAAAAAGGGCTCTCAGGCAGAGACCTTGAATGTCAAGTGGTTTTTATGGCTATGTAATAGACCCTGAAAAACAGATGGGTTTAATAAAAGTGTCAGTCACAATATGTAACTACTTCCATACAAAACTACGTCATCAGTGCTTAGCGAGATTTGTAAAGCAACATATGCAACAATACTAGGCAGCTAATCTGTAGGTTACTAGGACCAAGAAAATTCACTCAGGAACTTTGCATATTCCCAGTGTTCATACCTCCTACCATTCCTAAGGTCAACTGAGCATATGGCAAGCTAGGCTCTCATTTGGACTTATTTTAATAATTTCTAAATTGGATATGGTTCCCTCCATCTCGTACTTGTACAGTATTACCCAATCTCCTAAAAATCATGACAAATCACCTGTGACAGTTAGTCATTAGGATTCTTTCAAGAATAAGACTAATAACTCAAACTCTGTCAAAATGAACACTCTGGAGGAGGGGGTATTTTGAATTGAAAAATAATAATTGCCTTTTAATTACAAGGCATTTTCTAAGATACTTTTTTATGTGCAAGAAAAATGCTCTCGTATGAAGTGCTCTCGCTAGAGTCCTATCACATCACTCCATGTGCATTTTGTCAACAGAGCTACATTTTTCTCCAGCCCATACATTACCCTAAACAAGAGCAAAAGAACCCTCGTTTTCCCCAGAGCTCTCGCAAGGTCGAAGGACTGTCAAGGTTAGCTTTCATGAACTGTTTCCACAGGTAACTGGTCATACAAGATTTTGCAATAGCAATATTGGATGTAGGGTACCTTGTGGAGATACTCATTTTTAACAATGGTAATGATATTACTGCATTCTTCTGTACTGTAAAGAAGCAGTACTTCTGATCTTGCTCCTCTTGACATCTAAAATGCATCAACACATTGTTCAAGGAAGATATTTTTTAAATACGCATGAAAATCACAACTGACCCAATTCTTGTAATTGAAGATAGAAAAAAGTATTGTTCAACGCCACCCTATTTCCAAGCCTCAGACCAGGTCAGACCCATGGAACCTGTAAGCTTTGCAACCTGTCCAGAAAACAGCTCTGTCCTTCCCCACCACTTGTTCTGGGACTGAATTTCTGTCAAACTCACCCAGAGACTGCCAGCTTGCTCACACACTCAACCTGAATGGCGCTTCGAAGCAGAAACAGGGCAGTCTTTGGAACAAAACTTTGGTTCGTCGGTGGCTGTGCGTTCTGCACAATGTGACATTTCTGCAGAATTTTCAAGTTAAAAATATGCAGATAACATACTAACCAGTGACAAAACGTCCTTGCCAAGTCTCTACTATTATTAGACACTTAATATCCTATCATCCAGCTAAACTTCCTGTGCCGACCGTGATTTTCTAAGGGATTATTTGTGCCAGCTCTCTAGCACTGGACTAGATGAGGTTTGAACCTGAGCTGTTACTGATATGCCCACTCCACACATGACCCTCCAAAGTTATTTCTTCAGCAGCTCATCCACACTAAGCTTTCTTTCAAATTTGTGGGTGGGATGGAAAGAAGATACAGGATGTAAAACTGCACACCTTATGTAAGGCGGCACATTTTATACCATTTCTTTAGCTCTCTTGGTGCCCAAGTGGTTTGTTCAGACTTCCCTAGACTGAAAGAGCTCCCAAAAATGGAAAAAAAATAGTGTTTCAGAAAAAAAGGTTAAATCACCCTATGTGTTCTAGATGAGAAAGCTACACAAAACCAACTGCCTCCATACCTGCTATGGACAAGTACAACAGTAATAACTGAATAATAACACCTTAGTGTCCAACATATTTAATTCAAAGCACCAGGAGAAATGATCCTGATTCAGGAGATTACATATTGCTCTCGATTAGCACAGCCAGTGCTCTTGTCCTGTATCCTTGACTAGAAAGACCAAATAAGCAGAGCCTTGCAGAACACATACTAAGCTTGTGTTTATATATATATATATATATATTTTCAAGTTTAAGCCTTCCATAAATCTAAGGTTATTCTTCTTGCAAAAAACCAGAAAATATATATACACACATATATATAACTGACAATGATACACTTAATTTGGCATGGCAAAACACAGCCTTCTTTTCTTTGGAAGAAAGGAATTAATCTGGAATGCTAATCAACAAGGACGAGAGTCTTTTCTGCAACTCAGGACCTACAAATCTCCTTGATATGGCCATCCTTTTTCATTATTTCTCTGCTACATGCTCTCAGACCAGATGAGGAAAGATCAACAGACAACCTGGGGCAGCCAGGGAAACAGACAATAATCTTGTTTTCAGCTGAGGATCAAAACAAGCTTTGAGGAAACTAACTCTGGGTTTTATTTTCTTATAGAAGAAATGCATTTGTTTCCCAGTGTGCTTGAGCAGCAGGAGATCTATGAGCGACCAAAATAATGTGTACCTCAAGCCCGAAAGAGCCGCAATTTATTTTAGTCACAGAGCACAAGAAGCTGTCTTCACAAAGCGGCCTCTTCCCACCCTTCCACAGACAGACTACTCACTGCATTTTAAGAACAGACACACAAATACATATGGAGGATCGTATCTAATTAGTATTTGTTGAAGTGCATGTAGCATTCCCTGAGCATTATATGGATTTGAAACCATCTAAGCCTCTAGTTCAGCTGTCAAAGTTAAAAATATTTAAGTTAAGGTCTCCCTCCCTTTTTTCCCCTTTCTCCTATTTTGATTCTGCAAGATAAGATAAATGCCAAAGAAATCCACTGTTTAGCTGCAGAGATGAACAACAGTCAAGGGCAGAGGAAATGTGTAAGAGAATCAGAAATAGTTCAAATGCCCTAGCTCACCAAGAATGAAGCACACATAAAATCAAGCAAAAAGATCAGTAAATAAGAGTCATCATCGCAACATTCTTAATCCAGACCCGAACTCCACTACAGCTGAAAGCTGCCAATCACAGAGGGCTTAAAACTGATGAGGCTGCCTCGTTTTACCAGTTAGATGCCAACACATGCAATCCTCTTTTCTAAACCTGGAGAAAGCATCTCTCTTCTTTCCGCTCTGGACAAATCAGCCTTTTCACACTGAGACAACAGCCCGCAGAAGAGTGAGCCACAATGAAGATTACATTCTCGTCAGTACCATGAAGAGCCATGTCCAATTTTACTAACAACCTCCGTTTGGTAAAAAGAACAATTTCAAAACCCAGCAGCCACAAACCTTACAATTTTCAGTGGCACGAACACCACGCTCCCACAGAGAAGCTAACTGCCGTCAGATTTATGAGATGCTCTATTCCCAGATACGCCCTCCAAAACCTGACACTAAGTTTGCAGTAGGAAGAAACGGGGCTAGGAGTTAAGAGACCTCTGTTGACAGAGCAAATCGCATGGTCTCTTTTCAATTATGGGACCATTTTTCATCTTATACTCACAGAGGAAAGGAGGAGGCAAAGAAGAAAGAACAATTATAGCTTATAGCTCCTATCAAAGGGTTTTGTATAATCCCTGTTTCAGCATTGTTTTTCTTTCAATCCACAGAAAAAGAAAAAAAAAAAATTAATAAAGCAGCTAAATGTGTGAAGTTGAGTGAGTTTAATTGGAAGCCAGGAAAAGAAACATCACATGTGGGCTATGACAGTTCTTCATTTTACATGGCTTTTGTAGCAGACAAATGATGATTTTAGAGGAGTAGCCTCTGCAGCGCTTGTGTAGGTGAACAATCTAGTTACGAAGAATTGAAACCATGAGTACAGTTTCAAACAGTTCTTGCTCAGACTTCCAGCAGTCAAACCACTGATACATCTCCTATAGTTTCTTCCTCAAGGCATCCTGTTGTAAGTTAAGAACCGATACTAACGTCTATCTTTCACACAATAAAATAGGGCTTAGAAAGAAAGCAGTACACGTTGTTGGAGAAATATGTCCCACAGTTTCAATTTCAAGAAAACACTCTAGTACTCTCACCGCTATTCTGTACAAGGAGGCTTCTCTGTTTCTATCTCCATTATACCTCGCTCACACACAAAACCCAGACCAGATAATAACAGGCCTCAATGAACATGAGGGGCAACAATGAACACGTCTGAATTTTACCGCCCTTAACACAGTATTACTTATCTACCTGTTATAGCAGACTAGCTGAACAACCAATGTTCCCTACCAGTATGGTGGAAACAAGATGTCACAAGATCATCACAAGAGTTTTCTTCTGGAGAGAAGTTAAAAATCTTTACGTTCACAATTCAACAGCTCGTTCCACCCTGGAACTGGCCATTTAAAATTCCTCCCCTTTTGAACAGAGACATATTTCAAGCCTTGCTTCAGACAGGTCACACTGAGCAGTGTAATGGGCAAGCCCCAGTCAGCCTTTGTCCCCAGCGGACAAAACCAACCAGTACAAAATGTGGCATGAAAGAGCGTCAAGGAAGCCTAACAGCTGAAGTAACAAGAACTGCATGTGGGGTGTTTACCTGCCACTTGTGTGCATTATATCGAGTCCTAACCCTTTCTACAGGTACTCTACTGTCAGAAGCTTCAGATCTACTCAAGATGGTAAACCAAAAAAGTCTCCAAGAATACTGAAGAATAAAGAAAATAAATTTAGGAAACTGCCTGCATTCTCTGAAATAGATTAAAACAAAGTGGTTTTTTCCCCTCATGAAGATTTTGAGTCACAAGATTACATTGTTTTCTGTGAAAAAATGTGTTGTTTTCACAAGTCTTGAAAGTCAATTATACAATATAGTTTAACATTGGAAACCATATATAGCATTTGAAAGCATGATTTAATACTAATATATGTCAAGAGCAAAGTACGTTGAGTAAGAAAGTCTGCCAAAACAGCTTGAAGTTAATGAAAAGGCTCATCAAAGGAAATACACGTCTTTTAATTTTCAAACCTTTAACACTTATTGCAGAAATATCCTCAGCAAAAGATTCCTCTCTTGTTTTTAGTGCAAACAAGTAATACGGGTAGCGTAATACAAGGGCCTAAAAAGTCACACACAGATATAGATGCACAAAATTAGTGGCTTTTGTTCCGAGATGATTTGCCATGATATTAAATTCTTGACAGCTTCATTATTTATATACTTCTGATGTAAGCAGATTTCAGTAATAAAGACACCAAAAATGAAGGCAAGTTGCAGGCTAGTGCTACATCTATCTCTCAGAGTGAAGGACCTATGAGAATCATATTCAATAACATAAATTGCATTACAGTGTAAACAAAATTTAACCCAGGTGAAATGAATAAAGCAGAAAATGACTGTATTAAATGAAGATGACAGGGCGGAAATGTTTTCTATAAAGATATAGTTCTGTAATATATTCATAGCCAGCGGCATTAGGACAGTTCCACACCAGTAGACAATTTCTCATTTTTAAACCTCTTTACTAAAACAAATAATTACATCTACTCATTGATTTTAGAGAAGAGACTCTCCTTTTAAATATTAATAAACTGGGTTTTATACCGAATCCTAAATTACAGTAAGAGGTCCAATATATGGGTTGTTCGGGTTTTTTAAAATGAAAAATATTTTCACAGTAATGAAATCACTTGATAATTACACATATGTTTACAGTCTGAAGCCAAATTTGCGGTACATAATTTTAGAAATGCTTACATCTAAATGCTGTAATACTCGCAGTATCACTGCTCAGAGCAAATGAACAATGAAATCAAAAGCTTGATCTATGTTACATTATCTACCCACATGACCACATAATCCATGTAACCAAAGAGGCAAAAGTAAAAAAAAAAAAAAAAAAACAAAACCAAAAAAACCCCCCATCTTAATTCTTTTCACCACTCGGTTACTGTTCTTCAACCATTTCAGACAGCCTCCTCAGCTCCAGAGAAAAGGAATTCACAGTCCTTTCTAACGTAAGCCCACCCAACACACATATTTAGTCATTCATACAGTCATCTAAAGGGATTTTATGTTCTTATTAACGATGTCGGAGTAAAATAATAAATCACAGAGAAGGTTAAATAGATAACTAGAAACTGTTTTGCACTATATCAGCACATTGTTTTCTTGTGGAGCTGACTTCACAGCTTTGGAGGTGCTATTAGATAAACAACATTTTGGCAAAACTGCCACAGGTCTTGGAACAGTCATGACACCAATGTTGCAACTAATGGCGATGCCTCTGACACCAACACACACAGAATGACCAGATGAAAAAATCCCCTAAGTTCTCTTTATCCTCAATTCTTTTTATGTGACGGTGCAGCCCTTATGTCCTTTGTCAGCCATCCTCTCCCCTCTAAGCCATTCTAAACGTATATACATGCACAAATCTATACCACAGACAAAACCCACAACTATAAGAATGAAAATATGGTGTTTACTCCACTTCTTTACTACTATGTAAGAATCCTTCCCCATGACACCTAGCCAGACTCACCTGCCTAATTCTACAGATCTAGGATATGTTCTCTCAGCACAGGTATACCTTATTGGAAAACACAAGAAAAAAACATCAGAAGCGATTAACTGTAGTATTTTGTTTGTACTGATCTCCATAGAGCAAATGTATACAAAAATCACATATTATGGTTTAGAATCAGTAATGTGTAACTTAGACACATAAAACCTTGTTTTCTGAAAACAAGCAGTGACCTACACCCCACAGTACACATATAATCCTACGTTAGTCTGGAAAGCATATTTTAGCAGTATTTATATTTACACTGAATTTAGATTAGATTATCTCACTTTCAAATTAATTTCTGGAAGTAACAGAACGCTCACAACAACACTGGTTATTTTGGGGAGGGAAGTTGAAGAAAAATAAATGAGAATTCATGAATACTGTGATTATCTGCCAACATTAACAAGCAATTTTTGCTCTCCTTTCTCAGGAGTTCTTAGAAGCCACATCACTTCAGTCAAATACAAGCTGTATTTACACACATTACATATCCACAAAATACATAGGTTGCTAAAGGGGTTGCTTGTGATTTTCTTTCTGAAAGTAGGAAGAACCATGTACAGCCAAGTCAGCCCTTAATAACAGAATAATCAATTCGTCTTTCCAGTGTAAACTTGTCTTTTAAGGAGGCTTTACCTTGTCTTTTAAAAACCCAAAGAAAAAGAAAATATTCTCTCTGGCTGTCTTAAGACAGCTGTGTCCCTGAAGCTGACCTCACCAAATTCTCAGGATTTCTACTGATGGCAGGGAACCCAAGACTTGTGATGACTTTGTACCAGTCTTTGTTCACACCTCGCCTTGCAATGTGTGGGCCTGGTGCTTTAGGAGGACAGCTGCAGGGAATTTGATATAACAGCTAATTATTACGATCGATAAACAACTATGATATCCAACTTTTTTACATGACAAATTCATTATAAGTTTTTTCCAAAGAGGAGATAATCTCTATGTCCATAAATTGCCATGGTCCCTCATATTAGTGCTATTTTATACAGCACAACCAAAAAAATGCTGTTTTAAAATAACAACATGACAGTCGAGTTACACCCTTATGGCTGATCTGCTCAAAATTGGAATCTGCTGCTAAACTCTGCTCAAAATGTATAACTTGTCAATGTATTTTTTCTTGTTTATAGTCCATACATTGGATTCTAAACAGACTATATAGTCATATCTGATGCAATGCACTTTCTAAAATAAGTTCTGCGCCAACTCCTCTATCATCTTTCAGGAACGTCAAGGTTTTTTTTTTCCCCTCTTCTTCTATTCTCCTTCTAAGTTGTAGAAATAAACTAATAACACTCCAGACATATTTAAAGATGGTATGCTTTTTGACATAATCTAGAGAAAAGATGTCTGTGCTAAGTAAGCTTCTACCGCCTTACTTGTACACTTACTCACACAAGGTGCCAATACATATGATACACACAAGACAGAGACTGGAATTACACCTCCATTCTTAGGTTTTGCACCTGTGCTTACATTCCTCAATAAGCATAACTTATTTTCTGTATGCGCATCATCCAATACGTCAGAACACCAGTATTACAGGGCATTCATTCTCTCTTTAGACCTCCACCTTAAATGCTTTACAACATTGTACACTAATACGAGTTTTTTTTCTTGTAAACACTAAAATTCATCCAGACAAAATCTTCAGAGCCATGAAAAAAAGGTATTCAGTGCCTCCTAGTTCCAGATGGTGCTAATTCATTCACTAGAACAATTTGAACTTTGAGGATCAAACAATAGCTTCATCTTGAGTTCAGAAATTTAGAATCATCTACTGGCCTGGGAAGGAGCCAAGTATAACACTTAAGTGTTATACAAACCATTTAAAAAAAAAAAAAAAAAAAAAAAAAAAGACAAACCACAACCATACAATATACCCCAATGCTTATAAAGCTTGAGGTTTGTAATGTCAGATGACTCGGATATTCTGAATAAAATTCTACTTTAAAAATATTGTTATGAATGCATATTACCACTTTATATTCTTTCTATTAATTATGCTTTGTGGTTTCATTTATCCTTGGCTAGCATTTTCAGCCACCTGCTCGTACACAACTGAAATCAATACAACTACTCATAGTGTAAGACAACTCAGTGGTGTAAAAACTGGCAAAGCCTTTTATGACTGTCAGATAAATTAAGTTTTTATATAATCCCTTTTTTATATTATGGTTCAGATATGGTCAGCCCTTCAGCTTAGATATTGTGTTTGATTTATAGTCAAAAGCAATATATTCTAATAGGGACAAAAAAAAATAATTAAGGAGTTACTTCCTGGTTTGGTTGGACCCTTTTCTTCATGTCTCAAAAATACTATCTTTCCTCAGTGGAGAACTGAAATTTGTTGTTACTCACAAAGGCAGTTTATGAAATTAGTCATTTTCAGCTTTATTGACACAAAATTCTTCCCTTAATTCTTTCCTAATTTTATTTCTCAATTTGGCTTAGAAACACTGCCTGTGCCCTTTAAGTCTGGTGCTTAATATCCAGCAATGTAAAGCAGAGTGAAACATGAAATCTAGAAATGTGAGTATACTATATGTAAGTTTCTTCAGCCAGACTGAATTTCATATTCATCAAAAAATATCCCATTAAATGCAACAGAGTGAGGTGTCTTCCACTTTTCCACAAGAGTCGATACAGTAGCCATGTCAAAGGTTCCCATTTGACAAATGTCAATTCCCATTCCCAAATGTCAAACATTTCCCCATTTTGAATGTTCTTCCCCCTGGAAGCAATTTCCTACAAATGAGCTATTGCAATTTATTTTTACGGTGAATGAGTTCACTGTTCAAACCATTCAGCAAATTGACCAATAAGCAACCGCTTTCATTTTGCCAACTGTAGCAAGAAGATATAATAACAAATTTAATAAACCAGTTAATTTAACACCCAGTAAGGAAACTGCCACTAGTACTAGGACAACGTGCAACTTCAACAGAGATATGTGTTTTTATAGTGGCTGGACAAGCAAGTAGTGGACTACCTCCTTCTTGGGTAATTTTGTATTTAATTCTTTTTACATTTGTAAACTATATATATCATGGAGGGATCTGAAAAAATCCCCCACAGTCAAATCAGTCAGTCAGATATTAGATATCAGGAAATTCTGGTCATTATTGATCAGATTCTGTATCCTCAGTGACCTACCACCATCCACCTACACATGCAACTTACTTTCATCTACTTCAGTAATGAATACACCTAATGAAGCCTGCTGAGAAAAGATGGGGGGAGGAGAGATAGCAAAAAAAAAAAAAAAAAATCAAAGCTCTCTTCAAAAAGAAACATATGACTCAGTCATCTCAGAAGGGAGGCCTTAGGAATAGCTAGGCATTATCACGCTGTATCTGACTCCTTAGCCTATAAATGATTAATGGGACCACTGAGGGAGTTATTATTGCTATCAGCACACACATCTCGCAAACTGCATCAGCTGCAAACTCTATATAAGTTGGAGGAGAAACAAGATTTCAGATGAGAAAATGGGAAGAACATTTCTGAGGTATGAATTAAAGCTCTACTTTCTCTGTGCAGTTAATGGAAAAAAAATGAAAAATTCTATATTGGACATTCCAAGGGTGAGAAACAAAACAATTACAGGTGGAGGACAGAAAGACAGGCTTTAGCAAGCAAGGAAAGTCGCATCTCAAAAAGCAGTTCCATTTAACTGTAGGATTTACAGCATGCCTGGGTTGTAACTGACACAAAACAAAAATCCCCTGTGGTATGCAAAGGGTTTTTTCCCTGGTTTTAGTTCATTTTGGAAAGACTGAAAGGCTTTCCAGAGGTAGGGTTGTCACAATAGGTGGAAAGGAGAGCTGTGGTAGAAAGGGACAGAATGAATATTTGGCAGAAAAAAAAAAAGAAACTGTTCAGTCACAATACTAAACTTACTTTCTGCCAGGGATGGGACAACTCACTGGACATTCTTTACTCAGTCTATGGTGAAAAGAGAGAAAAAACCAAACCAAACCAAACCAGAGAAACCACTTGGTCTCTTTCTAGGAAACACAATCACAAAGAATTGCAAGAGAGAAATTTTTTCTTACATAAACCACTACTGATAGCTGAACATCTCTCCCATACCACCTGTGCTCCAAAGCATCAAATGGGAACCTAGTGTATTCATAAAACTTCTCTTCATGGGAATTCAGTCTTCATAGAATCATAGAATCACTTTGGTTGGAGAATCATAGAATCACTTTGAGATCATCGAGTCCAACCTTTAACCTAACCCTGACATCCCACCACTAAACCATGTCCCTAAGCACCTCAGCTATCCTTCTTTTAAATACCTCCAGGGATGAAGACGCCACCACCTCCCTGGGCAGCCCATTCCAGAGCCTGACAACCCTTCCGGTGAAGAAGTTTTTCCTAATGTCCAGCCTAAACCTGCCCTGGCGCAGCTTCAGACCATTCCCCCTTGTCCCATCATCTGTTACCAGGGAGAAGAGGCTGACCCCCACCTCACTACAGCCTCCTTTCAGGTAGTTGTAGAGGGCTATAAGGTCTCCCCTCAGCCTCCTCTGCCCCGGCCTAAACAACGCCAGTCCCCTCAGCCGCTCCTCGTATGGCTTGTGTTCCAGACCCCTCACCAGTTTTGTTGCTCTCCTCTGGACATGTTCCAGCAATGCAACATCTTTCTTGTAGTGAGGGGCCGAAAACTGAACACAGTATTCAAGGTGCGGCCTCACCAGCACAGAATACAGGGTCACATAAGCAAGTAAAATATATGCACTGGCCGTACCTTCTGACTGATCAACAGCAGACCAGTTTCAATATTTTGGTAATGCTCAAGATAATAGCTGACCTTCTCCTCATGCCTACAAAGCTATCTCATTCTGAGCATGAAAACTTTCTTTGGTTTTTTCAAGGTCAGTGGCTCAACTGCAAAAGGAAGGACAGACCCATCCTGGCTCCTTGTTAAAATACTGTCCTGGAAACGAGTGCAATCTATTTAATCTCTCTGAAAATGAGGAGTACGTACAGCCCAAGCTGGCAATAAACCAGTAGCTACTATAAAGAAGCTGGGTGACTGCAGCACACGCGAGGGTGATGCATGGGATCCTAAGCAGAGTTTAAGTGTCCCTCCACTTTTCGCAGCTCAGAACAAGATGATGGCAGTAGGTATGCAAGAACCTCTAACTGGCCCCGGTGAACAATGCTATGTGGGTTGGAGATATCACTACTTCCAAGACAGGGCAATGAGGAGGACACAGTGGATGAGCTGAGCTCACCCTTGCACACCCACACGCTTGTACTCTGCTAAGTCATTCACATTTAAAACCACGTAACTGCCATCAAAATCTGTAAGGTTATGTAAACCTATCACAGAAATGTAGCCATCTATGAAGTTAAGGCATGGGTGCCACTCCACGCTGGCCAGACAGCTATTTCAAATGAGTAATTTCTCTGACTGACATTGCTAAAGAAGGCAGAATGTAATTACCTGAGCTGAAATAGGATACAGGTTCAACTGGATCTTTAATGACCAGAAGAGTTTAGGGCTTTCATTTCATGTCTCATTCAAAAGATAAATGAATACCATTCCAAAGATTAGATTGCCAGCATACAGAGAATGTCTCTTCAGGAAAAAAAAAAAAAAAAAAAAAAAAAAGAAGAAAAGGGATTTCACTCTTTCACATAGAAACTCCACCATTTATGTTTGTCTCTGCAACGAACGATCCACTTAGTAGACATTACATGTTGAAAGAAATAATGCAGATGTTACACAGCTTAAGTTGTAGAAAACTCCAGCTATTGAACTGCCTGAGTTGCTAAATCAGGGTTCTCCTTTTAAAAGCAAAAAAGTGTTTGCTGTATTTAGGAAGAACTCTGTTCCTGCAAATGTGAAGGACTGAACAGATTTTTATCATAACATTATAAAAAGTTTGAAAATAACTTTGACATGTAGTTCCTTGAGGTTGACTATGACTAATTTTAGAGCTACTTCAATCATAAGGGAACTTGCAAAGAAAACATTCAACCAGAAAAATCCAAGTTACTTTTATGCTTCATATGTACCTTACATTAAGCACAGTATTATTTTAACATCTTGCATATTCTTTCTCTGCAAGTACAGGCATGAACAAAAGCCCAACAAAAGCAATAGGAATCCACATGGTGAGTTAGTGAGCTCTGACTCTGGAATAGGCTTTAATGCCATGCTTTCTAGGAGATGGATTCATAGGCCTTTTTCACACTCAACAGGTATTACTCTATTGATTTTTTTGGGTATTTCAGTAGGCATGATATGCTGGATTATCCATAAAGAAGTCCACTGTGAAGTGGAGTCTTCGGGTACATCATGTACTTTCTGCAGCAGAACAGACACATCACTATCAAACAGACTACGGACAATAAAAATGTTTCACCTGATACAGAAAAAGCCTTGGACAGGGATAAGAAAGTCTGTAAGGTTCCATATCAGCAAAACTTCTTATTTCTTTTCTTCTCTGTACATACACAAGTACAATCCTAAAGAAGACAGACTTTTCTTCAGTCCACACACTGATTTTAATTCAGCAGATTTTGCAAAGAGCCACCTCCTAGGCTTTATCTTCACTGTGGTGTTGTATCACAACACCACGATTCTGCAATCCTCCTGGAGCAGGCTGTTGAAAACCATGGGTGTTACTCTTACAAAAACAGATACTCCAAAGGACTGAAATTCAACACAACTGTAGATGTTACAGAGGCTCAGTTAATAAACAAAGGGTGACACTCCCTTTGACAAGGCTTTAACTCACATTTTCACCCTGGCTCCTAAACCAAAATAATTGGGTTAGTTACGCTCATTGTACATAAACTGCAATCTACTTAAGTCACATAAGAGAGTAAGTGATTTATGCCACTTCATTTGCATTCCAAGGATTGTGTGAATGGGGACACAATCTCTTCCTCTGAATGTCAGCCCAATGAAAGCAAGTGGAGGTGGCTATTGCTTTTGTGGTGAGGAACTTCTATCAACATGGGGCAAAAGATCTTGCTGGTTACACCTACTTTTGTTTTGTGTTGCATCGCTTCCATCAGCTTAAAGTGTTCTTCTCATACCATCATTTTTCAGGGGAAAAATTAAATTAAAAAAAGAAAAAATGAAGGAAACCAGCTTTTTGTCATAATTAAATACACAATACCTCTAAAACATCAACATGCTGTTTTGCTGCATTCCTTTCACTTGTCAGATTATTTCTCAAAGAAACTGTTTTCTGATGCTGGTACTGATGACTGAGGCACATTTTCTCTCACTACACCTTAATTAACTTCAATGACATCACTCATGAAATATGTTAGCCTTCACTGTATTAAACTTCAGCAGAAATGTGGCTGTTTATAGGGAAAGTCTCAGGGTTGTGCAAATTTCCTACAGAGACTGAATTCGTTACCCAGTTTGAATGTGATCTTACTCCTAGATTAGTCAGTTAGATTTGTAGATCAAGGAGTTAAAGCTGCCATATTGATCACTGGTAACTGCAACTAACACCCCGTGTCCACAGAAAAACCCTACTCTAAATGCTCTTTTATTCCACTAGAACCATTTATTTTTCATTTCACCTAATTCAATTGCACCAGATCCTAAGGCTTCCAACTCAGGTCAAATTCCCACTGAAGCCAAGAGGATTTCTGTCTTAAAAAAAAAAAAAAAATCTAAGTACCTCTCTGCGCCTGCTCCGCACATCAAGTTATATTTCTAGGTTATCAGCAAATTTAAATAGTCATGGTTCATTCTCCAGTCCAGAGCAGGCTATTAATAAGAAAAAGTAAGGTGGCAAAGAGCTTATGAAACTCAATAATGTCCCCTAAATATTGTCTTTAGTTGGACAGGCTGAGGTGGTTTTTATTTAATATTTAGTTCGTCCACTACCTATTCCGGTATTTCTCCTTAGAATTATTCTGGTTTTCACAGATGTAGGCATCTGCCTGGAAGAATCAAAAAAGGGGGTCAGAATGTCCTGACAAACTAGGTTATAAAATTAGGATTGCTGCACTGCACTCAAAGCAAACTTGTTGGGTTTTTTTAATTAACCATAGTAAAATGAGACATGGTTTGCAGTTAATTCATCATGAAGAAGGTATTTTAAAGCTACTGTCTCTTCTGTACAGCTCATATCACAGGAAATGCTTCATGTATGGAAACTTCTTTGTTGCAAAATGGAGATTTCATTAATATATGAATATATCTATTTGCTCAATAATGTGAGCAAATACTTGTATTCAAGTTCTTTGTAGTTCTCTATTTCTTTAATATATTCAATAGCGATTCTGCCACTTGAAACAAACTTAAATCCCATTGCCTGATGGCAATTCCTTGGATTCCTAAGAAACCAAGAGGCAACTGAAGCAGATATCACTGCACGGACGGTGTGGGAGATGTTCCTGGTGATTAACTGGATGAACACTAAGTCAGGGACCAAGCACTCCAAGAAAAGGCCAGAGCAACGTGGCCTCCATCAGGGAACAAATTCCAACACCTCAGTTTGAGCAAGGCTTTTGCACAAAATTCGGCTATGTAGGCTGAGGGCTGTAAGAAGTTCAGAGGGAATACGGGGCTTTTATATTTAGAGCTTAGGAGCTTGCTACCGATTAGTTTACCTTCCTCTTTCTAAGCATGATGTTCCTCCTGTGGTACATAATTAGAACTTACGGATGAACAAAGATCTAACACCCTATGTTTAGCAGCAGCCAAAACAAAGGAAGAAAACAGGAACAAACAAACCTCCCTTTCCCCCAGTGATTTCCAGGTGCTAAGTAGAGGGCAAAGAGAAGCCCTAACACTTTTTTACCTGTTTAGCTCAAATAGCCTACATTCCAAGCCTTACAGCATGCTCTCTTCCCATCTAGGAAAGACAGGCACCTCCTTTTTGCCCACGAGTACTATCTTCACCCCCTGCACTGCACTCTGCATCTTCCAGGCATGTGATGGAAACAAACTATATGAGCATCCCTTTATTTGCACAGTTACACTCAACCTGAGGAAATGCACCATATTCTTTTGACACAAATCTCTTAACCACCGCAAGACAAGTTCTCCTTCACAAAGGTATGCTGCTGTGTGACAGTGCCCAACCAGCATAAGGCGCAACTCCAGGAGTGTTGTCTTTGGTGAGAGGCTCCCTAAGAAGCAGGGCATGCAACCAGCCAAACCCCAGGGAAACACAAAGACTTATCGCTTCACTTCCCCCCTGGCTTTGCTCTGAAGCTACTCCAAGCCAGACAATGGCTGATGGCTCCACTGGTTGCCACATGCAGCTAGTGGCCATGGGAATGGGGACGTGTGGGGACTCACAGAACACACTCGGGGCTTGTCTTGCAGAGTTGCTCCAAGCAGTGTAGCTCATGTAAGCATTCCTCTGAACGGTGCTCTTATACTCCTGAATTTTCATAAACGTCACAGAGCTTATGCAGCCTTGCTCTGTGAAAGGCCTTTTGAAAGTTCAACCCAGCTGTGCAGAGGATGTTTCTCATGTAAAACTTGATTGAATCAATCACTAAATTCCGATGCTCTAATGAGCCATGTTGCTGTCAAATGATTCTATGAAAGCTATGTTTATTAGTCTTCACCACATCAAAAAGTCAATTTTTAATATAAATTCAAGCACTTCACCCCATACTGCTACAAGGACCACTCATCTCTAATTTCAAGACAATTGCTAACAGCTTTTTAAGAGATTGAACACAAGTTACTATCCAACACTTTGGCAGGGTATCTGAATCTAAAGGAGACGGCATAATTTTGTTTGGAGTTTCTCCTTCTGTTAATTGATGCTTTGTCACGGGAGGTCTAGGCGAGTCATCAATCTCCTCTTAAATTTTCCCACTCTTTTCCTTCCCTTCCAAAGCACTTACTGTCATTTTCTTTTTAGAATGCTCATTGTCTGCTTTTCAGCAAGACAGACACAGTGAAGGAGACAAATCTATTGCTCCATTACAAAAGGAAGATGCAAAGCCACTGACTTCATAAAGTCACATCCATTCTTTTCCTTTAAATATCCTATGTATTTTCATTTCACTGCTAAGGTACTAAGGAATAATAAAACAAAGCAGCTATTTCTGTAAGCTCTATAAGGAGTTCTATAGTGGGTCTTCACAAGATATTAAACCAAGAACATCCAGAACAGGAACTGGGACAAAAGAAAAAAGGCATGCCAAGACACTATCTAAAGGTATTTTTCTTAATGTTTAAGGCAAGAGAATAAAGATTTTAGAATCTGGGTTTGGATCTTGGGTGCACGATAAAGTTTGATCAACAGAACTTACCTCCTGATTACATTGTTTTGTATGAATCTAAATGCAAATTAAATGCCAACTAGCTAAATCTTGTCTTTCTCCTGTATTGATAAAACTGCATCCTTCAGTAATACCTGACATGTCCAGCTGGCATATAGACATTGGTCAGGGTAAATTAAAGTGGAATTTGAGTGGAGAAATTCAAATTGAAGGAATCTAGAATAGCAAGCGTAATTCCAACCAGGATAAGCAGGATCGTGATTTTCCTGTTTTTTTAAAACTAAACTTTTACAGTATATGAGACAGTCTAAGCACTAGAAAAGCAAGTCCAGTCTTCTCATGTTATGGTCAGCTGGGGGGATGAATGATGCTCTTGGTCTGGGAGATTTCACTTTCCTTTGGCTGGGCAGTGTGAGACAGTACAACTTTCTTCTTCCACTGAGAGTTAATTTGTTGATTTGCAGACAGATGTCCCCTTGATCCTCAGAGACTGTCTTAATCAGATTTTTCTAGTAAATATTCTTTGATCTATTCCCTGATATCTTTACAAATGACAGCTTTGTTTCTTCTATCACATTAAGATATCACCCCTTGCCATTTTGCAATGAGCACCACTGGGGCAAATGCTGTAAACAGCTTGGCAGCAAATGGAGCAAGGTAACCTCAGCCACCTGGAGCACCTGCCTTCTCTGGATCCATTGCACCCTCAGGAGCATATCAACAACCACCACCATTTTCTGTAATAAGCTAAGCATCATTCACTTCACACGTCCTAGCTCATGCTACACTGGCTTTGCCTCACCTTGAAATGAGAGGCTTTAGAAAGAATCTCATGCAAAGCCTTGTGCCCACAGCTGCACAGCTGGCTTGTTTCCCAAAATAAACCTTGCTTTGTATTTTACAAAAGATCTTAGATAGAGACAGGTAGGGAGTTTTGACATTTAGCTTACCGTACTCACTGAAAAATCTCCTTCTCTGCTTTGCTTTTTGTTTGCTTAATTTTTTTAAACCAGGTTCTTCAACTGAAGTGTCTTTGATCACTATACACCTAAAGATCGACCCAACTCAGGAATCAAAGAAATAGCACATGGAAATACAGTTCTCACATTTTTGTCTATCTCCAGGGTCCATAGGAATACCAACTGTAGGGAGATTTACCCAGAGGACTGCAGAAGACAATATATTCCAGAAGAAGCATTTTAAGAGACAAGTACACAAAGAAGTATGCAACTTCTTAGACAACAGCTCCAGAGACTGCCAACTATTATGAAACAAATCAGCTAAAGGCCTCCTCAGTTTCATGACGTATACATGACACGTAGTATACTACAAGCAGTAGGCTTCAAGTATAGGCATAGCAATATTTCATTGCACACCTGTGAAATCTAGGACTGCACTGAAGAATACATATGTAACTAATGCAAGACCGCAAGCGTTGATTTTTCTTCCCCACTTGCAATAGAATTATTGGGATACAAAGAACATTTCTCAGCCATGGCACACGCTGAAAAATGACCTCTCACCCCAATATCAGACAATCTTTTGTACACACAGCCCAAAACTACACAAAAAACCCCCCCCAGTAATTATCACATCCTGATGCTTCACTGCCCTGTCTTACCCCTTGCTTCTGACTGTTTACAATTAGAAGTTAAGTGTCTGACAGCACTCTATCATTCTGCGAGAAAACTGTTCTCCGGCGCTTTACAAAGCCTATAAATACACATGTAGCTACCACAAAAATAATTAACCTCTCTGAGCTCCAGCCTGTGCAACGGCCTTCTAATCCGCCAGTATCATATTCGCCGTTCATTGGGTACCAGCTCAGACAGTGGCTTTCATGAGCCAGGGGAGCAAAGATGTGGCGCAAGAGTTTTGAATCCCTTTTGGAGGCGATGCCCCACCACTGCCAAAAGCCCTCCTGCAGCTTTTGGAAAAACACTGCCCCTTCCTTGACTTACCCCTACCCGGGAACCCACTGCTTTCAAACCCTTCTGCTGTTTTCTGCTCATTGCCCAAAGTTATAATCTGTACAAATGGATCCTGTAACTAACTCCCTTAGCTGAAATCTCTGCCGCTGCTGGTCACCATCCCAGAGCTGTGTACAAGTCAGAATGTATTTCTTCGGCTCACGCACGGGACTCTGCCACATGCAGGTAGGTGTTCAAGGAATGCCTGCAATTTCTAGGCACTCAATCATCTATTTACTCCCACTTTTGATATCACAGATTGTCCTGCTTATCTCATCCTCACCACTTCATCAATGGCAGTAGCGACTAACGTTCCACAAATACAGAATAATGGCAAACCCTGTCTACAAAACCAGCATTAAAACTCCACTGATGTGTGGCTTGTTCACAGAGAGCGAAAAGCAGCTCAAGGAATGATGGGAGGTTGTTTTTTTCTAAATGACGCAAAAATATGAGATGGAGAAAACATATCACTGGATGGAAAATTAGGGCATTTGAGTCCCTGCTGCCAACAACTCTTGCAGAGCACTGTGTTTGCATTCCTCTCTGCGCACCAAAATGTCTCTCGGAAGCCATTAACAGGGATCCTTGCCAAGGACACACCTGGGCTTAAGCCAGCACTGTTACATGCAGTTAAGGATGCACATCTCCAGCTCAGCCATCAGGCACGTACATGCTGGAACCACACAGCAATGTCAGCAAAAAAATCTAACATAGAAACTTTCTAGCACAGGTATCACAACTCCATTAAATATGATCACAAATGGTGATGATGATCACAGAGATCATTGATTTCAGCCCTGGCCAGTAAACAAACAAAAAACTGATTAGAAGATAGAATCAGAACCTAAATAGAAAATGGCAAAAATTCTGTAAGAAGTGTCAAGCACACACTTAAAGAAACGGCATTATAAGAATGAATGGAAGGAGGAATTACTTGACTATCTCTGGGTATCAATTTGCAGTTCACCTTCAAAAAGAAAAGGCAGTCCCACTGCTATGATGATTCCTCATTTCAGGCAAAGCAACTAGAAAGAGGTAATTCTTCTTAGCAGCATGTTGAATTATGTATTTGTACATAAGCTTTAAATGTATATTTTAATTTCACCTGAGTAAATTACCAACATAAATCCTACCCTTCTCAAATATCCCTGAATTTTTAATTAACCTAATATCATCATTTCCACCAGCCAGTCAGAAATGATGAGTAACATATGATTCATATTCAGAAGTAAATGCACCTGCTTTTCAACAACATTTCTAATTACTGGTTCATTTTACCCTTTACATGATGTTGAAGCCAATTTGGGTCATACTGGTTTTAGCCAGTGACGAGTCCTTTCAGCTCACAAATAATGTATAAGGAATTGCTGTGTTGTCGGTTTGAAGGACATTTTTAAATGCACCGTGGTGAATAGAATACATTACCAAAACACATCATTTTACTTCTGATATGCATCAGTTCACCATGGGCTTCCCTCAGATAAGATTTTACCAGGAACATTTAGATCTGATTTAAAGTGATGTCCCACCATTTCACCGCCTTCGGTCTATGTCATTACGATTGAGGGAGTGCTACCGTATATTTAATGTAACTAAGTGCTTAATTCTAACATTACAGATGACAGGGGGGAAAAAACCCCAAACTCAAACATGGTTTTTGAATACTTTAGATGTCCTCTAAAAACTCTGCAGCAAACTGCAGTGAGACTACGAGGGAAGTCTTTACCGAACTGCCTCCTCTTCCCGACAGCACCACATCTTTGGGGAGTAAGCAGGTAAACAATGGGAAGCCTGCTTCAAAGGTGGTTCATCACCTTTCTACTCTGAACATTTAGTTTTTCCAGGACTTGCACCTTCAGATGGCTGAAGCTGTTCTCATGTAGATCTGATATGCGCTTAGCTGCTGAAATATGCATACGACATAAGGTATATCTGCTCAAGTTTTCAAACCCTCTAACACAACTAAAACGTGTCAACTCATATACAAAGCTTTATTCATTCTCCAACCAGTCTGCACATCAGCTTTCTCAAAGTTATCATCATTAGCTTGACTTGTAGCATACTGGTAAATCCTATACATCTTCAAAGAAAAAATAAACTTCCTTCTGCTTCAAGTCATATAGATTTTATACACAGAAGCTAGCTCCTTCTGACATCTACCTCTAAATTTCTTGATATAATGAGAGTACCATGCCTGCCATGTTTCCTTTACTTGGTGTGCTAACTCATATTTTAGATCACAACAATACAAAAGACATGAAAAACATTGAAGTCAACAATGGTTATGTCGTCCATTTATCAATTTGAAACCATCACTTCAACAATTTAAAGCCTCTGTGTTCTAGTTATGAAAGTCCCTTTACAGCTGTAAGAAAAAAGATAGTTCTAAGATTCGTGGGCAAAAGAAACCCAAGCAGTTGAGCTGAAAGCTGGCCTAAAGCCACCACCTCCCAGCGTAGGCAGGGCACCTTTGGGCAATGCAGGTACCGGTTTTGCAGTGCCATATTTTCACAAACATAGAACCCATCTCTGGTATCCTGCATCCCTCTGAATGTACTGTTCCCTCTGAATAACAGATGTTCTATAGAAAGGAATGAGCAAACTATACATTGAGGAGGATAACTAGCAGGATTAGAGGCTGAGGAGCTATGGTAGGTGGGGCTTTAGGGTAGGTGCTTCTTCTATTACTCCCCCATGTGTACAGCCGGTACTTATTGCTGAACGTCAGGAGGCTTGGGAGCTTATTTCTGTTTAAAACAAATAACCCAAAGGCTACAGACAAAAACCCCCACAGTATTCAAATTAATTCAAGCTGATATAAAAATATTAACATCCTAGTTCATTCCCAAATAATTAGAAACAATGCTGACAACTAGAAACTATGGGATTTTAGTACGCAGTGATTTGAGTACATCCATAAAAAGCTTTAGCAGTTTTCAGAATCTACTCAAAGCGGATTTGTTGACAACTGGGTTTAAACTACTTTGTATTACAGTACAACAGCCATATATTAAGCAGACACTGCTACACACAAATTATTGAACAATCTCTGGGTAACAAGTGGTTCCAGTGATTCAGCTGAACAGTTATTTCTTGGTTTTCTTTTTTTTTTCTTCCTTAAAAAAACACCCATTAGTTATAATCTCATCCATACTAGCATCATGCAGCCAATGTTAACAATCCACTTTATTTCTACTAGTAAGGTAAGTGCAAAAGGCTTATTAACAAACACACAATGCATAAAAACTCTATCATTGTGTTATTTAAGTGAAATAAAACCTCAACAAATACAGACCAAAATAAAATCCCATATCTGCTCTATAAAGAATCTAATAAGAGTCCTCCATGGAATTCTGTCAGATCCCTTCCTTCTTATTTAAGGTAGACAAAGAACCAGGTCTTTGTGAAACAAACAGAAAGGTAGGCCTATGAGGCTATCAGAAGCAAATCTTGAAATGGAAAAAATCTGAGAAAAGGCAGAATCAAATCATCACTAGTGAGATATATTTTAATAGGCTGTCATTCTGCAAATATCAGTGGCCTCAGTGACTTAGAAACAAATCAAATCTTAAGAATTCAATAAGTTTAAGTGAACAGCAAGCATCTAAATTCTGGTCTACTTTGCACAGCAGATTCAGAAAAAACAGAAGGTGACCTTGAGTTTGCACCACAGAAGATAGGTGGAGTAAATATTTTTCATTTGCCATCCGCTTTAATTAACTAAAAGTATCTACTGGAAGCAAAAGCAGATATATCCCTGATTGTTTAAAACCTTCCATATTTAATTTAAGACTAACTCTCAGTTCGGAAAAAAGCAGCTGTAAAAGAGCCATATCCTCAATGAAGAGAAAATATCAAGCAGAATGAATGAATGGAAAGTAATTATTTCTTAATTCAGCACATCATGTTTCTGATTACCAAAGAAGGTGTGTTTCAGTAAAGCTTTACCTTTCTCACAGTGACTTCCTGTGAATCCAGAAGGGCAGACGCATTTGTTAGGGGCTACGCAAGTTCCACCATATCTGCACCCCTCTTCACAGAATGCTGAAAAATAAAAGGAATACGTAGGTACTACTTAATTTTTTAAAAAATTTATTATACATTTTCAAGATACTAGGAAAAACATCTGAATTCTAAGCAATTAACAGAATTCAACATATTAAAATTCAGTCCACCTGCAAACACAAAGAGAAGTAATGCACTTAAATGACACGAGGAAAAAAACTGATTACACCGTAGGCAAACCACCTCACCAATAAAAGATTAATAACCATCTGGAAGAAGAAGAGAGGGAAAAATACAATGTACAATTTTGATGGGGCTGATCATCTTTCAATTATACCCAATATAAGTATTACAATTACAATGCTCTGGTGATCCACAGAAAACAGGCTGGTCAGGTTGGTATTAAACTACTTTGGTTCTTGCTTCTATCAAATACACTTTACTGAAATGTCTGTAACCACATAATGTTTTCCTATTTTTTAAGTGTAAAGTACATTTTGTGGAATCAAGAAATGAAATAGAGTGAGGCTCATGACTGAAAACAGAGAAGGGGTCAACCACAAAGATAATGCCTCTTGCTGAGGTGTAATTCTTGACAGAGCAATACACAAGTACTTTAGAAGTGCATTTGTCCAATAACTAGGGTTTGAAACAAATGATGGCTCTCGCGTCTTTTCTTGAGAGCACTGTGCAATGGTCCCCTCACGTACAGCAGGCTTAGCAGGATGCCCACTAACTGCACAAGAAGCACGCTTGGAGTTTAACATCATTCTTTTTCTTTCTGTTTGTTGTGTGTGTAAAGGAGGGGAACCGAGGTAAGGTGGGGAAAGGAAACAGCAAGCATCAGGACACACTCTATTTTTTACTGTTAACTCAAGTAAGACCTTTGCTAAGACTAAGAGCAGGCCCTACCCACACCACACTCCCCACAATACGCTCCCCACTCTCTCCTAGATATTTATTGAACTTCACAAGTTACTCAGTGGGTTTGACTGCACTTATGTGGGAAGTTACAATTAATATTTAAACAGCAGCTCTCTGCATCTAAGCTAATAACAGAATTGCAAAGTGTTTCCTGCAAGCTAAAATCACAGATGGAGTGTTGGCAAAGAGATGTTACAAATGCTATGAAAAGGCTTAAAGTGCTAGATAACAGAAGAAATGTTTAAGATTTATTTTCCAATGCACTAAAAAGAAAAATAAAGTGAATAAAGCACTAAGCATTAAAAAGAATCTTCTGCAATTGTTAACCACTTAGAGGCAAAAAAGCAGATCATTGTATCGCTTGACTGAATTGATAGATGGATCTGCCTTACTCTACATATATAATTTGTAGCACACCATACTGTTTTATGGAGGACAACATGGGGAGAAAAATGCTAAAGCCATTTAGAGAAGATGGTGGTAGAGCACCATAAGCGCTCCTGCGACTGATGCAAGGCAGCGGTGTGGAGAAAGCACGGTTCTTGCCCAGTAACGCTCCCTGCTCATCAATGCACACACTCCATATGGGAATCTGCTGAAATGTATCTATTTTGAAACCAGTCATTTTCTACTGTATGGGGAAAAAAAGGAGAAATATGGTTTAGGAGTAGAATTTTGTGATTTTTTTGCATATAAATATTTGTAGAAAAGTATAACTGTGCAGAAAGCTGAAAGTACTAGTATGAAATACAGCTGGCAAACATACGAAAAACACGACGAGAGTCAAGATTCCCTCCGTAGCTCTTGAAAGAATGTTTGCTCATTTCTAGTCTCAATGTTCTCAGAGAAGCTGCAAGTTAAATTCTTCATGTACATTTTTTCTGGTTTGAAATTGAGACTAAGCAGATGCTTCTGTGAAGCAGTAAGACATTTCTGCATGACATCAAAAGATCTAGTATTTGGGGCAGAGCAGATATAAAGAAATATAAAGAAGGAAAATATTGGCAAAAAAGCAAATAGTTCATGCACCATATATGCCACATTGCACTGGGAAAGAACTACACAGGGCTCTTAAAAGAAGTCATAAAGGGCATCAAAAAAAGAAAATGCTTATTGTCTATAACAATCATGCGTGTCCACTGCAAGTTGTTAGAGCTGATAAGGACAGGTAGGTAAGAGGGCTTCCGTTAGAGCTCTCACACGCTTTCTTTGCCACAATAACCGATACTACCAGCTGACTAATGTGAAATGTGTGCTTCTTACAATAAAACCTGTTCCTAGGTCTGCTCAGTAAGGCGATGTTTTCTTCTGTTCTCTTTTAAGATTACTAACAGAGAAAGACTCATGAGGAAGGGCTGGTCATGTAAAAGATTTTCCCATTAGTGCAAAAAACTGTGTTATGTCAGTGCAGCAGCCAGGTCTTGACATCTACAGGCACAGAGCCAAGCATGCTATGCACACCTGGGAGAGAAAGACTGGGAGGCCTGCCATGGGTCAAAACTCTCTCACTATCTTATTATTTCTTCCTACATATCCCTATCAAAACACACCTCTTTGTATGCATATCCAAATGTCCCAGCAGTTACTTTTCAAGCATTTTGAAACTTCCCTATCTTTCAGATGTTACATCTTAGCAACTTAAAAAACCCAGTAGCTGTACAGGGACACCCTGAGGGATTGCTGTTACCTCTGGTAGCTCCTGTAAGAAGGGACTCCGTACTACCCAGCACACAAGGAGTCACCTGGGCGCTAACTTGTTATATTGAGGTTGGAGGAAGGATGGAGTTGTGGAATCAGCTGGGCAATGGCTCCAGAAGGAAAGAATTCAACTCTCCTTTTAAATTTTTGCAGAAGCTGAGAAGTCCTCTGCAATACGGCCTAACCGTGCTTGTCTATTGCTCAGGCTTGGGTGGATTTGGGGGAGGTGGTTCATTCTTACATTTTTGTGCAAGAAAAGAAAACCGTAAGGAAGAGTCCCAGAATTAGCCTGCTGTTCCAGAGATGGTTCTTCTACAAGCCCTCTAATTCCTGCATTGTAGGCTTGCAGGAAGTGGGAACATCAAAAGCACAAATCTCAGAATGTAGTTACAAAATCAAAATGTTTGTCTAAAGGCAGCTTTCCTTAACTGCTAGAAAAAGAGCTCACGGTATTATACGCAGTACTGATAGCACTACTCTGAATTTTAAGAATGCTCAATACCTCTAATAATAGGAACTCAGTTTCAATTGCTAGCAATTTTACCAAACTTCACTTATTTGAACTATTCTCTCTAATAGTTCTGCCTCTGGCTGAAGCCTTTTAGAACATTTTATCAAAATTCATTCATTTCCAACAATGAGATTTTTCCTTTACACCCTTAGCAGAAGAGATTAATTAAGGAAAATCTTCACAATACTTCTGTACCTATGCCTTATGGACAAGAGGACCCAACAGGGAGCAGCTCAGTGACTGAATAGTAAATCAACTGGAGTGCCCATGTTCTCATGAAAGTACCTGCCTTGGTGCTTATGCTTTGTTATACTTCCTATGGGCTGTGGGATCTAGACTTCCACTGTGGCTTAGACCCTTCAAAATTAAAAATCTATTTGGGGGGGGGGGGGATGGGTACCTACGACAAGTACAACAGAACTAGCAGTTATAAACCTTGATTGCAGACTCCCTTCTACTGAAAGTAAGTTAACACAAAAAGATAAATTGTGGTTGAATCATTTTTTTCTAGTGTACTCCCATAAACAGACCCTGCCTCTGAAATTATCTGCAGGCTAGCAACCTTTTTAACAAGGAGAATGGTTACTGAATTTGCAATAAAGGTTTTATCAGGAAAATTAAGTGAAGATGCCATGAGGGTAAAGTCTGTGAGGATAAGCCTCCATCGTTAAGAGCCTTATTCAGTGTTCTGTGTGTAAAAGAAACAGAATCTATTGATTTCAGGGGACATCTGCCAAAGTGAACAGATCTCTGTAATGCTAACAGATTTAGATTTCCTCCTCTGAAATAAAAGCCTTTATCATATAAAGACCTTTCCTAAATAAACATAATTTCTCTGCAGAGGATGAGTTTTAACTTTGATGCATGTCCTCGTTGATGATGGATCTGTAAAGAACAGGAACAGCCAAAATTCTAAATCTGCTGGATATGCCACGCACGTGGTAATGCTGGAGGGACAGGGGAATCTCACTGCTGAGCTCCACAAAGAGCAGCATGGACGTACCCACAAACTTGGTACTGTGCTCCCGTATACGCACAAGCTGCATACCCACCACCTACATATTTATGGAGTACAGTTTCTTTTCCCCTGTCCAGTTAAAAAGATTTATCTCCTCTCCCAGAGAGGCTATTACGGACATCCCCAGTAAGGAAAAGAAGAAGTTAGCAGAGCTAGCGCCTCTTTGAGTGCAAGGTGTGGAATCTGTCTGACATTTCTGTAAATTCCTTTTGTTCTTCCCTAGATCTAGGCTGTAATGCATGAGAGCGCCAGTGTGAGGGAGGCATGCCAACAGCAGCTTCAAATATTTTGTACCATCTGTTACTGAAAATCGTAGTCTCTTTTTAGCCCCTCTGCTTACAAGTCAACTTCCCAAATAAGTCATATAAGCTATTATTTCTTGATATACACAAAAATTGTTTTTTCTATAAAGCTATAATAAAACATCACAGTATTAATATTAATTTTGCCTTCATACTTTATAAAATTTCATATACTGAGGTACATTTATTAAATGCACCTTTAAAAAGGCCAATTTCTTGATGTTGCCCTGGTACAGCATAATCCCCACTTTTACAGCTAAATAGATCACCCACGACGTTACTTTATCCTATCTGTCGATTACTTCTCAAAAAAGAAAACTCATTTAAAATAGAAGCACCTCATTTATTTAGAGTTCATCTTCTCCCATTTGAGAATGAGCAAATTCTCAGTTTCTGAGAATCTGAACACAGAAACAACTGAACAGAATTCTATCAAATGGATAACCCCTGCTTCCTCTTCATCTTAACACCACCAATTAGTAACAAACACCAATGTTTTGGGAACATCCTTACAATTTGTTTACTAAGCAGCTGACCTCTTCAGCTTGACAGCTCAAGGAGATGGAAGAGGTACAAAAGTGAGTGTCTTAGCAGTGGGTACTTTTGGCTTCTTCCAATGCTTTTTTCTCCCTCATGATTTTCCCTGTTTCTTCTTTAGTCAAGAAAAAAAAAAAGAGTTTTGAAAAAAATAGTTCCATTAGAGGCATAAGGAACACTGCTGCAGAAAAAGATAAAATAGACCATAGCTTACATAAAAAGAAAGAATATAGCAATACCAAAAATGCAAACTCCTGCCCCACATATCACAGGGAAGAGAAGCTCTTAATCAAAGAAAGCAAACACAGTTTTGTTCAACAGGGTATACTGTATGGATTTATAAGGGCCAAACCCACACCTACTCCTGTATTACATCAGGTTTACCACAGATAAAGTCAACCACTAGCTTGTTTCCATAAGCAAGGTGGTACTCAGCTTGTCAAGGCAACTGCAGTGCAGAGTAGTCATTAGCTTTGTTCGCAGCGGCAATTGCAATGCAGCTCAAGGTGAGACCACGTCCTTCAGAGAGCATATAAGACAGCAGCTTCTACTGTGTCATAACGACGTAGTAACCTGCAGCTTTTCTGCATTTTGGCCCAAAGTACCGGGTGCTCACATTCATCCCAAACTAGCTGGTAGCTGGCCTCACATGCACGCATCAGCTTCAGTGGGTGTTAAATACCTACAGCAAACAGCATAAATTATACTTCATGATCAAATACAGCAGTAGGTATACTGCCAATGCCACCCTATATTTAAACCTACAGCACTTTTCTAGAAGACTGGGATTCAAAGGGACTTCAACCTGACACTTTTACTTGCTCAAAGATTATGTACTGACATGGGGAGCTAGGGGGAAAAAAAAGAACGTGGGCAAATCCATCCTTTACAGGTGCTTTGCCCAGCACTGCATTCCCTACCCAAAATGCAAATGACAGCTCCTCCTGGTCACTGCCTCAGCAAGCACTGTCCTCTCTTGACATCATCTTTGTCCACCTCGTAAATCAGCAAGTGTCTGGGACTACTACACCAGGCGGCATAAGAGAGAAAGTCATACTAGCGTCTTTGGTATTTTGAAATGAGTTTGTACTGATTTATTTTCAACAGAGTGGTCAGTAAAATGACCATGAAGTCCATGGTATTCGACCAGGCTCAAAGACTATATGCATGTCAAGTGAAAGAAGGGACATTCAGGAAAGGCAAGGAAGGGGTCAGGCACAGACTGCCTGGGTAAACAAAAATGTGCAAGCTTTGGAAAAGAGGTGGCCTAGCGGAACTATACGAGCAATTAGGTAATCAATTGATGGAAAGACCACAATTTCATTAGCTGATTGAATTTACTTGGCCAAGTACGCACAAGGTCACTGTTGATAACAATCCTACTATGTAAGCCAAACACCAGAATAATCAGATGATACCAGTTGCTGAGGCGGGTTTAGAGGACAGCTGAGAAAGTAAGGAAAAAGCACACACACAAAATAAGGGAGCAGCAGAGGTTCTGCTCTTTTTCTCTGTGCTCAAGTGTGACACTATCATCTATAAAAGCACAAAACTCTTCTTGGTTCAGTGAACTACATCCACTGGATACAGGGTGCGACTTATTTAACACAAAGTCTGCCAAATGCCAGTGGAGTCCTTTTACAGCTGGCTGGAGCCAGAGGAGGACAGATCTGGCAGGAATGAACTTTGGGCAAAAGAACTGTCCTGGAAAATTTTCATTCCACGTGTTGGAGGAGGAAGGGGAGTGCGGGTCAGTCTGGCCATCAGGAAGTGAACACATCCAAGACTGGAAGACAAATCCTTAGCTGGGCAGTTCATCACCTTCGTGAGTGGCTTCCAACCAAATTTACGCATGAGATTTTATGTGTGGCTAGTATGAGGGCTAGTTCAGTTCGGGAAGAGCCTAGAAGTCTCAGGTCTTCTAACAGCCGATTGTAAAGTTATTAGTCCTGACTTCTATTTCTAGAGATTTTGCATATAAGAAGTACTTTACAAACATAGTTGGCATAATGGCTGCCTAGTGCAGTCAAAATTCCAGATCCTGGTAGTACAAAACTACTACTTAGAGCTAAGTCTGAACAAGCATTAATGAACTTGGAATTAAGGTTTGGAGACAGTTTTTTTCAAAACGCCAAGAAAAGCATGAAGAAATTCTTTCAAATTTGGAAGACAACACACAGCGAGAGCAAAGAAGGAAAAAAGGCAAAACAGAAATGTACCTGGAAGGTTTATAAAGAATAATGAATACGTCAGGAAAAAATGTTGTCAAAGATATTGAATACAGGCATACATACAGTGGGTGTGTTTATATGTATTTGCATACTCTATAGTATTTGTCAAAGTGGTGAACTAATACTGTAGAGTTTGTCACTAGGCCATTTTAGCTGACGTAGCAGTGAATCTTTTCAAGCACCCAGTGCTCTGTCACACAGCTGTTGCAAAATTAAGATTAAGGTGAACTTGGAAGGCCGAGCATATGTCTCAGAAGGCACCGAACTCTTAGCAGGGGGCCCTTTCTCTTTGCTGTTATATGATGTTGAATTCTCTTGGTGCTCAGCGTTTTGCTTGACTGATGTGCAGTCAAGTTGTGGCCATTTGTACACAAGAAGCAGGCCATTCATCTGGGTGCTTTCAGGGTGGGCTCAAGTGCCATTTGCCTGGAGATGCTGGATTTTTTGAAAAATGAAACATCATTTCCTGAAAATTAGTACAATGAATCACAGTGCTAAACACTAATAATTTCCTTTGTATTACCCCAATAATGGAACTTAATTTTGAACGTGTAAGTTACCCACCTTGATTAATACATTTTCACCTAAAATCTTTTCTAATGAACAAACAAGCTATATTTTATTAAGTGAATTCAAAAAGCATACTGAACGGACAGAATCTGTCCATTCTCCTTTACTGGCAAAAAGACATATATGAAACACTTACTGATGTCAAGCTTATTTTATGGCTTGGAGGACAGATATATGACAATTTTCTAAAATGTATATGAAAAAGATCAATAGAAACAGTAAGAGACAGAAGTAATAAAATAAAATTTGTCCTGTGATATATTACACTTTTGAAAGCATCTCTCGCATCCCCAGATGATTCCGTGCTAAATAAATATTCTTGTTGCCATTTTACTGCCCTGCTTCCTCAAGGCCAGACTCTTCAATATTTTTAGCGCACCATTTTAAGTCAACAGCAGCTGTCTGTCTAATAACCCAATACTAAGCATGACAAAATAGGGCAGAATACTTCTTCCACGAACCAAGTGAACATCATCTTTCAAAATTCAAGTCAACAGTTAAAACTGTAAAACCAAACTGAAACGTACTTTGAGAAACGACATGGCGTATCATATTATTGAAGTTTTTCTTTGCACTGCATCAACGTGCTTATTATACTCCCACTTTCTTTTTTTTTTAATTAAAAAAATGGGTATAGAATAATTTCTATTTACAAACATAACACAAATTATAATTGTATCTATTTTAATTTAAAGTTCAGTGGAGGTACTAAAACAAATCAGACAGAAGAACACTACTAAAAACTGCAATTGTTACAAAACCAAAAAGAGAGGATGTGAAACTTCTGACCTGCTTCCACTTTGGCTGAGATACTGTGGCTCACGGTTTCTTTAGAAATCAGTTATGCCTAATCAATCTTAATTTAAGGATAAAGCAGCATGTTCCAGAAGCACAATAGAAGCATTTTCCCTTGCCTGATCTATTATCACAACTTTAGAAAGACCTTGATTCAAATCCCATTGAACTCATTGAAAAAAAAAAAAAACAAAAACCAACCTGAATTCAAGAAACGGTGGATGTGATCTTAGGTCTTCTGGGAATATTCAGACAGCATAAAAATAGTTTGCTAGCTGCACGTGTTTTACAGTTCTCTGACCTTAGCCTTCTGGTCCATACAAATGCACTCCAGACACGGTCAGCACAAGACTAGTTGTATTCTATCCTAATGTAACAGGTGACGCCATCTTTAAATTCACTCTTCTTGCTTTACCTGGTAGCACTGACAGGCGCCTTCACCAACAAAACACAAGCCTATTTACCTGTAAGAAACATTCTGTCTCAGTGTGAAAGATTTACTCTATACTGCTTCATGAAAAGCCACCTAGCATCCTCAAATAATCATATGTTATTAAAAACACTGGAATGTTGAATAAACTGTAACAATAATATGTCTACCATGTCCATAAACCACCATTTTATGGTAATTCTCTGTATGAGGAATGCTACCCTTTCAAATTGTAAAGGAACTTTAGAAAGGATTTTCAGTTGTGGCTGGAAGCGAGCATGTTGCTTGGGTGCAATCGTAGCCTCTGGAGTTTTACATTCAGTAGTGTTATTCTGAAGATTGCTATTATCTTATTGCACGCATAACCATTGGAACTGAAAAGCAATACTTGTTTTGGTAGCTGCACAAAATATGCAATAGTAAATCAAGGGATTATTGATAGCATTTAGCTGTCTGAAAGTGACATTACTGGGAGGGAGAAGAAAATACAAAATAAAACGGCAGTGGGTTTTTCTGGTCTGGATCAAGGATTTGTAAAGACAAATAATTTACAAAAACACTGAGAGACCTTAAGCAGTGTATCTTTAAACAAGCGCACTAAAATTTAGGTGTTTGCTCTCATTGTCTTTAATATTACACTTCTGGCATGCTGCAAGTAACAGCTACAGTAGTTAGCTCTCAAAACATTTTCTAATGGGCTTTTGCATCGTCTTTTAAATCTCGCTCATTCTGCCAAGACACTCTGCCCAAAATACAACGCCTTTTTCAGCGCACAATCACATTCTATTGACCGACACCAGAAGGATGGGAATTGTCAGTTCCAGAGATCAGAGTCCTCCAACTACACAAGAGGAAGGACTTCAGTAGGTGAAGCTTTCAGAGCTCATCCACAACACCCATCCGGCCTTTACTTTTTATCAAGGAAGATGCCACGTTAGATATAGACGTTTCCCCATAAAGGAACAGAATTAAGAGTTAATCTCAATTTTCAGAATCTAGGGAATCTAGCTTACCTTGCAGTCTCTAACAGATAAAGGTTTGAATTCACTAAAGACACTGCCAAGAAAGCAATCAAGAGATGAAAAGCCCTGCATCCCATCAGCAATGCCCCAGGGCATTCTGTCTCATTCAAATCAAATT